>NC_079193.1:22561770-22916312 GCF_029499605.1 Hyla sarda
GGAAAGGAAGATCCATTCAGCAGGATCCTGTACAGGTTCCATATTCCTATAAATATAACACCGGGGCTGTCAATACTTTGTTGTGTAGCCTTCAGGAATATTTCGGGGACGTCACAAGAATTTTACTGAACAAAGACTCAGGGACACAGATATAATGTGTTTTTCTTTTAATACTTTAGGTCATAATGGTGTTAAGAGTTAGTAAACTGCTATGGACATGAAGGACGATAATAATATTAATAGGACAATGACAGACATAGAATGTGATGAGATGATGAAGGACGGGATTTGTTCCATGTTCAGGGCTTCTAGAGAACTGCACCTGAGAATAGAGGACCACCATGACCCCTTCACTACCCTAGACCGCTAAGGACTTTACCATTAACTATTTAGGCATTGAATGGCAGTATTTTGGGGAATATATGATAATGGTATGTGCTAGTATTATTTGGATGTTGTACAGAATATTAGAGTAAATAACCACTAGGCTGATTTTCTGTGAGAAAAATCCATAGCATATCTGCATGAGAACCCATGTGGATCAGAATGGGAAGAAACAGGATATAAGTGACTGTGAACGTGGCATGGATGTTGGTGCCAGACGGGCCGGTCTGAGTATTTTAGTAACTGCTGATCTCCTGGGATTATCACACAGCCATCTCTAGGGTTTACAGGGAATGGTCTGAAAAAAGGAAATATCCAGTGAGCGGCAGTTGTGTGGAGAAAAATGCCTTGCTGATGTCAGAGGAGAATGGGCAGACTGGTTCCAGATGACAGAAAGGCAACAGTAACTCAAATAACCACTAGTTACAATCAATGTCTGCAGAATACCATCTCATCTCTAAACACACAATATATCCAACCTGAAAGCAGATGGGCTACAGCAGCAGAAGACCACACCGGGTATGACAGCAGAAGACCACATCGGGTATGACTCCTGTCAGCTAACAACAGGAAACTGAGGCTACAATTCACACAGGTCACCAAAACTGGACAATGGAAGATGGAAGAACGCTATCTGGCCTGATGAGTCTCCATTCCAGCTGTGACATTCAGATGTCAGGGTCAGAATTTGGTGTAAACATCATAAAGCATGGATCCCTCCTGCCTTGTATCAGCGGTTCAGGCTGGGGGTGGTGTAATGGTGGGGGCAGGCACTTTTCTGCCCTTTTTTTTTTTGTGCCTCTGGGTTCATGGTAGGGCCGGCCCTGCCGCTGTGACGCCACTGCTCACTGTTCTAAAGTGACCACGGCGCATAATAGTGCAGCGGGAACTTTAGAAAGTGAGTCTGCGGCCGGCAGTCCCGGGTCTGACGAGGAACGTCGTGCAAGTGATGTCCCTCTGCAGATCCGCGCAGGAGGAAGTCAGTGACGTCACTCGTCAGGCCGCTGCCAGAGAGGAGAATCGCTGCACAGGCCAGGTGAGAGTGTCTATGTGTGTGTATCTATGTATGTGTGTCTGTGTGTGTGTTGGGGAGTGGGGGGGGACGACTATGCTACCTAACGTGATAAACTATACTACCTAATGTGGGGATACTGCTACCTAATGTGGAGAAAACTGCTACCTAATGTGGAGAAACTGCTGCCTACCTAATGCTGCAGATTAATATGAGTTGCAGTGCAATGTTATTGGCATAGTACTTTTAGCATTTCACTCTTGGACCCAGGCAGCACCATGTCTTGGGCCAGACCTCGGTGGGTGGGGGGACAATTTCTGGGTACTTTAGGTCCCTTAGAACGAATTGATCCTGGTATAAACACCACAGCCTACCTGAGTATTGTTACTGACCATGTCCATCCCTTTATGACCACAGTGGACCCATCTTCTGATGATACTTTCAGCAGGATAATGCCCCATGTCACATGACATCATCTCATACAGGACAATGAGGTCATATGACATCATCTCATAGAGGACAATGAGGTCACATGACTCCAATGGCCTCCACAGTCACCAGATCTCATCCAATAGATCACCGCTGGGATGTGGTGGAACCGGAGATTCTCATCATGGACCCGAAAAATCTGCAGCAACTGTGTGATGTCATCATGTCTATATGGAGGAACTGTGTGATGTCATCATGTCCACATGGAGGAACTGTGTGATGTCATCATGTCCATATAGAGGAACTGTGTGATGTTATCATGTCCATATGGGGGAACTGTGTGATGTCATCATGTCCATATGGTGGAACTGTGTGATGTCATCATGTCCATATGGAGGAACTGTGTGATGTCATCATGTCCTTATAGAGGAACTGTGTGATGTCATCATGTCCATTAGAGGAACTGTGTGATGTCATCATGTCCATATGGGGGAACTGTGTGATGTCATCATGTCCATATGGGGGAACTGTGTGATGTCATCATGTCCATATAGAGGAACTGTGTGATGTCATCATGTCCATATAGAGGAACTGTGTGATGTCATCATGTCCATACAGAGGAACTGTGTGATGTCATCATGTCCATATGGGGGAACTGTGTGATGTCATCATGTCCATATGGGGGAACTGTGTGATGTCATCATGTCCATATAGAGGAACTGTATGATGTCATCATGTCCATACAGAGGAACTGTGTGATGTCATCATGTCCATATGGGGGGACTGTGTGATGTCATCATGTCCATATGGAGGAACTGTGTGATGTCATCATGTCCATATGGAGGAACTGTGTGATGTCATCATGTCCATATGGAGGAACTGTGTGATGTCATCATGTCCATATGGGGGAACTGTGTGATGTCATTATGTCCATATGGAGGAACTGTGTGATGTCATCATGTCCATATGGGGGAACTGTGTGATGTCATCATGTCCTTATAGAGGAACTGTGTGATGTCATCATGTCCATATAGAGGAACTGTGTGATGTCATCATGTCCATACAGAGGAACTGTGTGATGTCATCATGTCCATATGGGGGAACTGTGTGATGTCATCATGTCCATATGGGGGAACTGTGTGATGTCATCATGTCCATATAGAGGAACTGTGTGATGTCATCATGTCCATACAGAGGAACTGTGTGATGTCATCATGTCCATATGGGGGGACTGTGTGATGTCATCATGTCCATATGGAGGAACTGTGTGATGTCATCATGTCCATATGGAGGAACTGTGTGATGTCATCATGTCCATATGGAGGAACTGTGTGATGTCATCATGTCCATATGGGGGAACTGTGTGATGTCATCATGTCCATATAGAGGAACTGTGTGATGCCATCATGTCCATATGGAGGAACTGTGTGATGTCATCATGTCCATATGGAGGAACTGTGTGATGTCATCATGTCCATATGGAGGAACTGTGTGATGTCATCATGTCTCAAAAAAATGTTTCCAGCACCTTGTAGAAAGTATTAAGGGGGGGTGGCTATCAAGGTGCACCTAATAAAGTGACCAGTGAGTGTATATCGCAGTATTCATGAAGAAACAGTCACGCCACAAATATGTATATATCACATGTATATTTATAAAAGGAAATGGCAGCAAGGTACATTACACTTATAAGAACTTCTGATATTGATTCTGCATATACAGCAAAACAGCCAGTACCATAGGTTTTCCACTAGGGGGCAGTGTTTCTCTTCACATTATGAATTGTAGCTGACATTCATAGCAGTAATCTCCAAACTGTGGCCCTACAGCTTTTGCCAATGGCTGTCCGGGCATGCTGGAAGTTGTAGTTTTGCAACACCTAGAGGCCCAGAGTTGGAGCCCACTGCCCATATAGCCCTGTTATCTCGTTGCTGTGATCTATAATCTGCGACTCTCCAGTTACTGCTAAGGGTCATGCTGGGGGTTGTAGTCTTACAGGTCTCGGTAGGCCATCTCATAGAAGCTGTGGTTCAATTTAATGACACTTTATCCTTTTTGTCATCGAATAACATTTAGCACAGATTAAAATTAGTAAATATACAACCCCCCTTTCCCCCGTACACTATAGTAATGGGTATACATATGGCGAAAAGCCTCCAACACTGTTTCTCATTTCCTTCTAAACCAGGACACGTTCATGTTTTTCATTAGCAAATCCGCTGCCCTAAACATTACATGTATACATTTATACGCATCAATTATTCACATCCTCTATATGTAACTAAAAACCGTCCTCCGCACGCATTCTACATCTCCACCAGTTGGTGGCACTGTTTCTCTTCTACAAGCCCTGTGAAGCTTCCGATCCCTGAGACCAGACAAATCTTTTCTACACAATTAAAAACGGATATAATTCTAAAAATATATGGTGCATTCAGTCCATCAGTATAAAAGCGACTCGGACCCATTCATTTTATTTGTCGGATGTATTTTTCCATGACGGGATGTCATTGGGTTATAAACCTTTGCCCACAATGCAACAGAAAAATAAAATGTTACATTGGCACAGAGTTGCTGTGTGTAGAATTGGAGTGCGGCTTGGTATCGCTGCGTGGCACTTCCCTTAAATCCTATGATGAAGTGCCAGTACAGTGGTCCCTCAACATACGATGGTAATTCGTTCCAAACGAGCCATCGTTAGTCGAATCCATCGTATGTTGAGGGATTTGTGCAATGTAAAGTATAGGAAGCTGTACTCACCTGTCCCCGCCGCTCGAGATGGTGTCCCCGGGCCTCCACTGGGCTCTCCGCTGTCTTCTCCGGTCCTCCGCTGTCTTCTCCGGTCCTCCACTGTCTTCTCCGGTCCTCCGCTGTCTTCTCCGGTCCTCCACTGTCTTCTCCGGTCCTCCGCTGTCTTCTCCGGTCCTCTTCTGTCTTCTCCGGTTCTCTTCTGTCTTCTCTGGTCCTCTGCTTTCTTCCGCAAGGCCTTACTGGGCCTGCGTAGCGACATCATTACGCCGCCGAGTACGCCATTCCTATTGGATGACGTGCGAAGCAGCATATTGACGTCATCGGAGAGGGCCGAGAAGACACCGGAAGACCAGCGCTGGACCCGGAGGGCAACCCGGAGCATCGTGGAGGGGTAAGTAATACTTACCGCACAACACGGGGAACATTAAGCTGCTATCCGGCAGCAGCTTAAGCATTTGGCGCTGCCGGAAAGCACTTAATGCGATGGCCCCGACATAAAAAAGCATCGTATGTCGATTTCATCATATGTCGGGGCCATCGTAGGTCGGGGGGTCACTGTATTAACAGTCAGCAAAGAACATGATCCGCACGTTGTGGCAACAGGAACATAGTTTCTGGATCTCTCCAACTTGCTAGCAGATTCCTCTCAGCTGCTGCAGCACTTTTAGGGCCAGATCCTGGTTAGCTGCTACCTCTGTATCTTCTTTCTTTTCTTACTCTGCTGGCAGTGAAAAATCCAAAATGGCTATGAGCACATGTCTACAAAACTCCTCCTTCCCCAGCTTTAGTCACAGCTCAGTTTATTTGTTTGTGCAGCTCGCCATCTACTGGACACTTCATGTTATTGCAGGATAATACCAACAATGATCCAGGGGGTTACACATGCAACCTCTCGGAATCTTTTGCTGACAAAACTTGCTGCAGAGTCATAGGGTACTGGAAATCCTGCATAAAAGGATGAAAAGTAGATGACAGCAAACTCTACATAGGAAAAAGTCATAGAGTTGTAAGTGGTCCCCGGGGCACAATGCAGTATATTGAGATATAGCTAGTATAGATTGTATGAACGGGGTTACTTGAGTTGGACGGGGCCACCATCAGGCTATTTCGGACTCCCATAGCATTAATATGAAAAGTACCGTATATACTCGAGTATAAGCCGACCCGAATATAAGCCGAGGCCCCTAATTTCAACCCAAAAACCCAGGAAAAGTTATTGACTCGACTATAAGCCTAGGGTGGGAAATACATCATCACCACCTGTTAATCCCTTCATCAGTGGTCTTCAACATCTGCGGACCTCCAGATGTTGCAAAACTACAACTCCCAGCATGCCCGGACAGCCGATGGCTGTCCGGGCATGCTGGGAGTTGTAGTTTTGAAACCTCTGGAGGTCCGCAGGTTGAAGACCACTGCGGCCATCATCATCATCCAGACCCCCCTTTAGTTTTCTACTCACCTCCCCTCGGTGGGAAGGAAGGGTGAGCTGGTCTGGGCCATCTATGCTGCAGGGACCATCCGGTGGAGAGGGTTAGTCGTTCCAGGCGGTCCATCTTCACCGGGATGCCCTCTTCTCCGCTCCGGGCCGGCCCCGGGACGTTAATGCGCAGGGACGTCACAGACCAGCTCACCCTTCCTTCCCACCGAGGGGAGGTGAGGAGAAAACTAAAGGGGGGTCTGGATGATGACGAAGGCCGCAGTGGTCTACAACCTGCGGACCTCCAGATGTTTCAAAACTACAACTACCAGCATGCCGATGGCTGTCCGGGCATGCTGGGAGCTGTAGTTTTGCTACATCTGGAGGTCCGCAGGTTGAAGACCACTGAGAAGGGATTGACAGGCGGAGAGTTCACTCGAGTATAAGCCGAGGGGGGTGTTTTCAGCACGAAAAATCGTGCTGAAAAACTAGGCTTATACTTGAGTATATATGGTATATAGAGATCAGATTGGGTACTATTCTGGAAACAGCAAAATATGTGAAACTCATCATAAAGGGGAGGCACAGGAAAACTTGTTTTGGAGGTCAGCTGGTACCGTAGTTGTAGTCCTCTGTGATGTCACCTGGCAGGGTGGTATATTTAACCCGATGTTCCCTGTGACCCAACTGTGGTGCCAGGGCTTGACTCACCACTGTACGGGGAACACTTGCAGAATGGCGGGGCTGACTCCAGAAGATATTATCTTAGGCTTCCCTCAGGATTCTCCACACACGTCTTCCACCTCCTTTCCACACTGTACTCCGCACACGCTAAACTTAGCCTGGGGCAACTCCTCCCCCTACACTATATACTGGTCAATTTGGGGGTTCCCATTGGGCAGACACTGCATCTTTCCATCTTAAAGGCACAGTACATAAATAACATAATACACAGTGAATACAGTAAATATTATAAAGTTCTGGAACATACTGTGGCGACGGTACAACAAAAGGGCAGACGTCCTGACCCTAGGGGCAGGTGGCATCAACCCCTTGTGTTTGTGATGCCAGGGTGTGGTTATCCTCTACACCACCCGAGGTATGGCCGCTGGTTCCTGGGCTGGGGGGGGGGGGAAATAATCACTCCGATGCAAGGTTACGGAACAACAGCAGCTTTACTGAGGCAGACAGATGGAATAGTCTTTAATGCTCAGTAGGCCCAAGGAGATGACCAGTGACTTAAGGAGACTTACAGGCTTGCTGGGACTTGTAGTGGACTTGGACTGAATAATGCAGACCCACTCTGACTTTGGCAGACTTGATAGACTTGACTATGACTGACTAGACTTCTCCCCTGTGGTTTCTTACCAGGTTTTGACTTTCACCTGAAGGGGTACACGGTTCGTGGAAGCGTCTCCCTTAGGACACCAGACACTCTCAGGTCTTGACTGTACTGCTCCTCAGCTTAGGCTTAGACTGCCCTAACTAGCTTTTCCCAAGTATATAATTGAGCAATTTGGAGGACTCCCATAGGTCACCACACAAGTCACCTGGTCACTTACACCTTTCCTGGTTACATGACTTGTTAACAACATTTAATGGCATATGAACATTAGAAAGGCAAATTAATAAATCACATAAGGAACAGTTAACCATTCAGGGTTTATACACCTACAAGTATAAGATTTGAACAACAAGAATCTTGTACTCAGAGGAGTATAAACTCCAAATTGAATGCGCCTTAATCACTATTATAGGCAGCAGTTTGGTGTACCCGTGATGCCGGCAACATATCAGCCTACTTAGGTGGGGCTCATAGCCTCCTCCCTCCTCCCACTGTATATGTGCTTAGCCACACTGGAGGGAACTGGGAGCAGGCTGTGAGTCGGACCTAATGCCGCTGTAATTGCCCACTGGCCCCTGGTATTGCCCATAAGGCACAGGTAGGTTTAGTGTTAGGTCCCGTGCTACTTGAGAAACCTTGGCGTTGGTGTGCGGGCTCAGGTATGTCCTTCATATAAGGATATACTGGCGAATGTCTCAGTTTTAACATCATTTTGAGGGTTAGTCTTATGTTACTGTCTACATCTACCACTATAGTGCACCTTAATATATGTATTATTGTGGTGTCGGGGTGCAATGGGAGGCGTAGGGGCAGATGGTGTAGCCCAAGGGTAGATGTGTTAACCCCTTAGTGTTCGTGGCGCCAGGGCGTGGTTTGTCTATGTAACCAACCGGAGGTAGCACTGCTAGTTCTAGGTTAGGCAGGGGCAAATAATAGTCCAAGGCCAAATTAAGGTTAACGGTAGCTTTTACTGAGGTTAGACAGGTGTTACAGTCTATGCAGCTCAGCCAGGATCCCAGAGAGGTGACCAGTAACACAGGGGACCTCACAGCTTGCTGGGACTTTCAGTGACTTGACAGACTTTAGCGCAGCCACGCTGACTATAAGTGACTTGACTTGACTGAAGATAGTGACAGCAGACAGAGATGACTTGACTTACTGACTTGTGGCTGCAATTTAGGCTTGAGGCCTTCAGATGTGCTGGACACTGGCTCTGAGACGTCTGGACTGGACTTGACCTCAGCAGAAAGGGTGGTAAAAGAAAGAGATTGTAGTACCTCCCCCTCTTATAAAGGGGGGCTGAGCAAGGAGCCCATAGGCTAGCTGCAAGTCATCTGGTCACCTGGTGCTTTCTGGGTAACAAATTATATGACTTAAACATGTGACAACCATTATCAGGTGAGTAACAATCATGTGACCATATCAAAGGCCCTTTACACTAAATATACAACCTATACACAATATGGGGGAACACTGCAGGAGAGCCCTGAGGACGTACAAGGACTCAATCTGACAGGACTGTAGGAGCATATCCCGTACTGGGACATCAAATTTTCATAATAAAAAGAACAGAATGAAAGAAGACAATATTTAGGACTTTATGATGCTGCCACCATCATACTTCACTGTAGGGATGGTATTGGGCAGGTGATGGGCAGTGCCTGGTTTCCCCCAGACATGATGCTGCCCCCACCATACTTCACTGTAGGGATGGTATTGGGCAGGTGATGGGCAGTACCTGGTTTCCCCCAGACATGATGCTGCCCCCACCAGAAATGTTTTTTGTCCCCTTCTCCATATCTCTGCCTCCACACAATCCTGTCTCTGAGCTGTACAGGGAGTTCTTTCCACTTCATGACTTTTGTCTCTGATAAACAGTACAGACCAAAAGTTTGGACACACCTTCTCATTCAGAGTTTTCTTTATTTTCATCACTATGAAAATTGTAGATTCACACTGAAGGCATTAAAACTATGAATTAACACATGTGGAATTATATACATAACAAAAAAGTGTGAAAATCTGTCATATTCTAGGTTCTAGCCACCTTTTGCTTTGATTACTGCTTTGCACACTCATTCTCTTGTTGAGCTTCAAGAGGTAGTCACCTGAAATGGTTTTCCAACAGTCTTGAAGGAGTTCCCAGAGATGCTTAGCACTTGTTGGCCCTTTTTGCCTTCACTCTGCGGTCCAGCTCACCCCAAACCATCTGGATTGGGTTCAGGTCCGGTGACTGTGGAGGCCAGGTCATCTGGCGCAGCACCCCATCACTCTCCTTCTTGGTCACATAGTCCTTACACAGCCTGGAGGTGTTTGGGGTCATTGTCCTGTTGAAAAATAAATGATGGTCCAACTAAACGCAAACCGGATGGAATAGCAGCCGCTGCAAGATGCTGTGGTAGACATGCTGGGTCAGTATGCCTTCAATTGTGAATAAATCCCCAACAGTGTCACCAGCAAAGCCCCCCCCCCCACACCATCACACCTCCTCCTCCACACCATCACACCTCCTCCCCCACACCATCACACCTCCTCCTCCACACCATCACACCTCCTCCCCCACACCATCACACCTCCTCCTCCACACCATCACACCTCCTCCTCCACACCATCACACCTCCTCCTCCACACCATCACCCCTCCTCCTCCACACCATCACCCCTCCTCCCCCACACCATCACACCTCCTCCTCCACACCATCACACCTCCTCCTCCACACCAGCACACCTGTGAAGTGAAAACCATTTCAGGTGACTACCTCTTGAATCTCAACAAGAGAATGCCAAGAGTGTGCAAAGCAGTAATCAAAGCAAAAGGTGGCTAGAACCTAGAATATGACAGATTTTCACACTTTTTCGTTATGTCTTTAATTCCACGTGTTAATTCATAGTTTTGATGCCTTCAGTGTGAATCTACAATTTTCATAGTCATGAAAATAAAGAAAACTCTGAATGAGAAGGTGTGTCCAAACATTTGGTCTGTACTGTACATTGTCAGCTGTGAGATCTTATATACACAGGGCTGTGTCTTCCCAAATCCTGTCCAATCAGCTGAATTTACCACCGGTGACTCCAACGAAGGTGGAGAAACATCTCAGGGAAGATCAGGAGAAATGGGAGGAGCCAGAGCTAAATATCACGTGTCATACCAAATTGTCTAATGTCCATGCAAAAAAAAAATTTCTTTCTTTTTTTTAAAAATAAATTTGGAACAATTTCTAAAAGGCCACATTTTCACACTCTCATTCTGAGCTCTTGAGTGACGAATAATGGGGGAGAATGGATTTTTTTTCTCTTTTGCACAAGGCTGCCACAAAACGATATGTGAAGAAAAGAAAAACGAAAAGTGTTTGAAACATTTCTCAATGCGTTGTATGTAAAATGGTTTACGTCATCCTATAGAAACCATACTGTGCAGAGATCTGTCTCATGGCAGCAAAAGGTCTATTATTGTTATTAGCAGCATTTAGACTTTTTAAGAATTTCTTCGGAATATGAGGTTGTAGCGCATTACGTGTATCTATGGATGGTGTGTGGGGGTGTGGGCCCACGCCATGTGTAGGCTTACATTGTGACTGTGTGTAGCGGTTAAAGGGGTTATCCAGGAAAAAACTTTTTTTTATTAAATATCAACTGGCTCCAGAAAGTTAAACAGATTTGTAAATTACTTCTATTAAAAAATATTAATCCTTTCAGTACTTATGAGCTTCTGAAGTTTAGGTTGTTCTTTTCTGTCTACGTAATCTCTGATGACACGTGTCTCGGGAACCGCCCAGTTTAGAAGAGGTTTGCTATGGGAATTTGCTTCTAAACTGGGCGGTTCCCGAGACAGGTGTCATCAGAGATTACTTAGACAGAAAAGAACAACCTTAACTTCAGAAGCTCATAAGTACTGAAAGGATTTAGATTTTTTAATAGAAGTAATTTACAAATCTGTTTAACTTTCTGGAGCCAGTTGATATATCTAAATTTTTTTTTTCCTGGAATACCCCTTTAAGGTAAGAAAGTCACTCTAAACAAGTACAGGAGTGTGTCAGGGTTTATAACACAACACATTTTCTGTATAATGTCTACTGTATATATTATTGGTTAGAATGAGCTAGTTGCTACACTGCCTGCAATGTTCTGCAGCTTGTTCTTTTCTAGTTCTGAGGTATGTTCTAGGCCAGTGTTTCCCAACCAGGGTATGTCTAGCTGTTGCAAAACTACAACTCCCAGCATGCCTGGACAGCCGAAGGCTGTCCAGGCATGCATGGAGTTGTAGTTTTGCAACAGCTAGACTTAGCCTGGTTAGGATACACTGGCCCTGGAAATGGCATCCCTCAATTTTTCAGTTTTCACTCTAGAGCAATAACATCAGGCTTGCACTTCTAGTTCCCTGTAGCTTGTTTGTCAGCTTAGCTGTACAGACTGGGACAGGATGAGCAGAGTCATCTCAATATCATCAGAAGATAGGCAGGATGGTAATAATGTACACTATGGGGGACATTTATCAAGGGGTTTAGTCAGGTTTTCTTTACTATAATTGTCGCAAAATTGTCGCAACTGCGACTACGTGTGTTTTCGTGCGACAATTTGCGTGAAGAACAAGAAAAGCAAGAAAATTCAAACTTGCTTACGTAGTACATTTTTCAAAATGGATTTGCTTTAGTCAGGTATTTATTAACTGCGACAGTCGCAGCTGCGCAATAAAATGTCGCAACGGCCGTAAAAATTGACTATATTTACTCCAGCTCCAACATGGAGCAGGAAAAGCTACTGCCGCCCAGGCTCCGACATACTTTCTCCCCGCTACCCTCACTTCGCTACAGGGACACTGCAGTGATTTACATCCCACCCCTCTCACCTGCCAGCGCCCCACAACTCCCATCTGTCTGCTAACTGTTGCAAGACTACAAGTCCCAGCATGCCCTTACAGTGAGGACACGCTGGGAGTTGTAGTCTTGTAGCAGCAGGAGCTGAGCGGCGCAGGCGGGAGACAAGGGGGGGGGGATGTATATCAGTGTCCCCATCATTATTAAGTGAGGGTAGCGGGGAGGCAGTATGAGGAGCCCGGGCGGCTGCACTGTAATGTCAGCCCGGGCTCCTTATAACATATACCGGCGCTGCAGACTCCAAAACCCCTGCTGTCATTTCACATTTCCCACTGGGTCCTGTGATTGGCCAGGACCAGCAGCCAATCCCAGGACCCGACCGGAGCATTGACATAACATTAGAGGATATAGGAGTCTGTCAGGGGGGGTCAGTCAGCAACCCCCCCCCCCCAGCCTTCACCTGCACTGTGCCCGGCCTCCGCTCCCACGTCTTCGGTTGCGCCGGCCTCTGCTGCTCCCACGTCTTCGGTTGCGCCGGCCTGACGTCCCTCCGTCAGTGACGTCACTCGCAGGGCGCCCGGAGTGATAGGTGAGTGTGTGTCTGTCTCTCTGTCTGTCTCTATCTCTGTCTGTGTGTGACTCTATGTGTGTGTGTGACTGTGTGTGACTGTGTGTGTGTGACTGTGTGTGATTGTTTGTGTGACTGTGTGTGACTGTCTGTGTGTGTGTCTGTGAGTGTGTTGTGTGTCTCTCTGACTGTGTGTGTGTTTGCGTGTGTGTCTCTCTGTGTGTCTCTCTTTGCAGGACTACAACTCCCAGCATGCCCTTACTGTAAGGACATGCTTGGAGTTGTAGTTGTGCAGTGCAGGCGAATGACAAGCTTGTCCCCTGCCCCCAGCTGCAGGACTACAACTCCCAGCATGTCCTTACTGTAAGGGCATGCTGGGAGTTGTAGTCCTGCAGCTGGGGGCAGGGGACAAGCTTGTCACTTGCCCACACATCTCCTGCACCACACAACTACAACTCCCAGCATGTCCTTACTGTAAGGGCATGCTGGGAGTTGTAGTCATGCAGGGCGGGAGATGTGTGAGCAGGTGATAATAAATCTACTAACCCATTTTTTGTGGGTTTTTGTTATGCCGAGCGCTCCGGGTTCCCGCTCCTCCCCGGAGCGCTCGCTACACTCTCGCTCCCGCAGCGCCCCGGTCGGATCCACTGACCGGGTGCGCTGCGATACCGCCTCCAGCCGGGATGCGATTCGCGATGCGGGTGGCGCCCGCTCGCGATGCGCACCCCGGCTCCCGTACCTGACTCGCTCTCCGTCGGTCCTGTCCCGGCGCGCGCGGCCCCGCTCCCTAGGGCACGCGCGCGCCGGGTCTCTGCGATTTAAAGGGCCACTGCGCCGCTGATTGGCGCAGTGGTTCTAATCAGTGTGTTCACCTGTGCACTCCCTATGTATACCTCACTTCCCCTGCACTCCCTCGCCGGATCTTGTTGCCATTGTGCCAGTGAAAGCGTTCCCTTGTGTGTTCCTAGCCTGTGTTCCAGACCTCCTGCCGTTGCCCCTGACTACGATCCTTGCTGCCTGCCCCGACCTTCTGCTACGTCCGACCTTGCTTCTGTCTACTCCCTTGTACCGCGCCTATCTTCAGCAGTCAGAGAGGTTGAGCCATTGCTAGTGGATACGACCTGGTCACTACCGCCGCAGCAAGACCATCCCGCTTTGCGGCGGGCTCTGGTGAATACCAGTAGTGACTTAGAACCGGTCCACTAGCACGGTCCACGCCAATCCCTCTCTGGCACAGAGGATCCACCTCCTGCCAGCCGGCATCGTGACAGTAGATCCGGCCATGGATCCCGCTGAAGTACCTCTGCCAGATGTCGCTGACCTCACCACGGTGGTCGCCCAGCACTCACAACAGATAGCGCAACAAGGCCACGAGCTGTCTCAACTGACCGTGATGCTACAGCAGCTACTACCACAGCTTCAGCAATCATCTCCTCCGCCAGCTCCTGCACCTCCTCCGCAGCGAGTGGCCGCCTCAGGCCTACGACTATCCTTGCCGGATAAATTTGATGGGGACTCTAAATTTTGCCGTGGCTTTCTTTCACAATGTTCCCTGCACTTGGAGATGATGTCGGACCAGTTTCCTACTGAAAGGTCTAAGGTGGCTTTCGTAGTCAGCCTTCTGTCTGGAAAAGCTCTGTCATGGGCCACACCGCTCTGGGACCGCAATGACCCCGTCACTGCCTCTGTACACTCCTTCTTCTCGGAAATTCGAAGTGTCTTTGAGGAACCTGCCCGAGCCTCTTCTGCTGAGACTGCCTTGCTGAACCTGGTCCAGGGTAATTCTTCCGTTGGCGAGTACGCCGTGCAATTCCGTACTCTTGCTTCAGAACTTTCCTGGAATAATGAGGCCCTCTGCGCGACCTTTAAAAAAGGCCTATCCAGCAACATTAAAGATGTTCTGTCCGCACGAGAAATTCCTGCTAACCTACATGAACTCATTCATCTAGCCACTCGCATTGACATGTGTTTTTCCGAAAGGCGTCAGGAGCTCCGCCAGGATATGGACTCTGTTCGCACGAGGCGTTTTTTCTCCCCGGCTCCTCTCTCTTCTGGTCCTCTGCAATCCGTTCCTGTGCCTTCCGCCGTGGAGGCTATGCAAGTTGACCGGTCTCGCCTGACACCTCAAGAGAGGACACGACACCGCATGGAGAATCTTTGCCTGTACTGTGCCGGTACCGAACACTTCCTGAAGGATTGTCCTATCCGTCCTCCCCGCCTGGAAAGACGTACGCTGACTCCGCACAAAGGTGAAACAGTCCTTGATGTCAACTCTGCTTCTCCACGTCTTACTGTGCCTGTGCGGATATCTGCCTCTACCTTCTCCTTCTCCACTAAGGCCTTCTTGGACTCCGGATCTGCAGGAAACTTTATTCTGGCCTCTCTCATCAACAGGTTCAACATCCCAGTGACCAGTCTCGCCAGACCTCTCTACATCAATTGCGTTAACAATGAAAGATTGGACTGTGCCGTGCGTTACCGCACGGAACCCCTCCTAATGTGCATCGGACCTCACCACGAAAAAATTGAGTTTTTGGTCCTCTCCAATTGCACTTCCGAAATTCTCCTTGGACTACCCTGGCTTCAACTCCATTCCCCAACCCTGGATTGGTCCACAGGGGAGATCAAGAGTTGGGGTCCCTCTTGTTTCAAGGACTGCCTTAAACCGGTTACCAGTACTCCTTGCCGTGACCCTGTGGTTCCCCCTGTAACCGGTCTCCCTAAGGCCTATATGGACTTTGCGGATGTTTTTTGCAAAAAACAAGCTGAGACTCTACCTCCTCACAGGCCTTATGACTGTCCTATTGACCTCCTCCCGGGCACTACTCCACCCCGGGGCAGAATTTATCCTCTCTCTGCCCCAGAGACTCTTGCTATGTCTGAGTACATCCAGGAAAATTTAAAAAAGGGCTTTATCCGCAAATCCTCCTCTCCTGCCGGAGCCGGATTTTTCTTTGTGTCCAAAAAAGATGGCTCCCTACGTCCTTGCATTGACTACCGCGGTCTTAATAAAATCACGGTAAAGAACCGCTACCCTCTACCTCTCATCTCTGAACTCTTTGATCGCCTCCAAGGTGCTCACATCTTTACCAAACTGGACTTAAGAGGTGCTTATAATCTCATCCGCATCAGAGAGGGGGATGAATGGAAAACGGCATTTAACACTAGAGATGGACACTTTGAGTATCTGGTCATGCCCTTTGGCCTGTGCAACGCCCCTGCCGTCTTCCAAGACTTTGTTAATGAAATTTTTCGTGATCTCTTATATTCCTGTGTTGTTGTGTATCTGGACGATATCCTGATTTTTTCTGCCAACCTAGAAGAACACCGCCAGCATGTCCGCATGGTTCTTCAGAGACTTCGTGACAATCAACTTTATGCCAAAATGGAGAAATGTCTGTTTGAATGTCAATCTCTTCCTTTCCTAGGATACTTGGTCTCTGGCCAGGGACTACAAATGGATCCAGACAAACTCTCTGCCGTCTTAGATTGGCCACGCCCCTCCGGACTCCGTGCTATCCAACGTTTTTTGGGGTTCGCCAATTATTACAGACAATTTATTCCACATTTTTCCACCATTGTGGCTCCTATCGTGGCTTTAACCAAAAAGAATGCCAATCCTAAGTCATGGCCTCCTCAAGCGGAAGACGCCTTTAAACAGCTCAAGTCTGCCTTTTCTTCAGCTCCCGTGCTCTCCAGACCTGACCCATCTAAACCCTTCCTATTGGAGGTTGATGCCTCCTCAGTAGGAGCTCGAGCGGTCCTTCTACAAAAAAATTCTTCCGGGCATGCTGTTACTTGTGGTTTTTTTTCTAAGACCTTCTCTCCGGCGGAGAGGAACTACTCCATCGGGGATCGAGAGCTACTAGCCATTAAATTAGCACTTGAGGAATGGAGGCATCTGCTGGAGGGATCAAGATTTCCAGTTATTATTTACACCGATCACAAGAACCTCTCCTATCTCCAGTCTGCCCAACGGCTGAATCCTCGCCAGGCCAGGTGGTCTCTGTTCTTTGCCCGATTTAATTTTGAAATTCACTTTCGGCCTGCCGATAAGAACATTAGGGCCGATGCTCTCTCTCGTTCCTCGGATGCCTCGGAAGTAGAGCTCTCTCCGCAACACATCATTCCTCCTGACTGCCTGATCTCCACTTCTCCAGCCTCCATCAGGCAAACTCCTCCAGGGAAGACCTTCGTCTCCCCACGCCAACGCCTCGGAATCCTCAAATGGGGTCACTCCTCCCATCTCGCAGGTCATGCGGGCATCAAGAAATCCGTGCAACTCATCTCTCGTTTCTATTGGTGGCCGACTCTGGAGACGGATGTTGTGGATTTTGTGCGAGCCTGCACTGTCTGTGCCCGGGATAAGACTCCTCGCCAGAAGCCCGCTGGTCTTCTTCATCCTCTGCCTGTTCCCGAACAGCCTTGGTCTCTGATTGGTATGGACTTTATTACAGACTTACCCTCATCCCGTGGCAACACTGTTGTTTGGGTGGTCGTTGATCGATTCTCCAAGATGGCACATTTCATCCCTCTTCCTGGTCTTCCTTCTGCGCCTCAGTTGGCAAAACAATTTTTTGTACACATTTTTCGTCTTCACGGGTTGCCCACGCAGATCGTCTCGGATAGAGGCGTCCAATTCGTGTCTAAATTCTGGAGGGCTCTCTGTAAACAACTCAAGATTAAATTAAACTTTTCTTCTGCTTATCATCCTCAATCCAATGGGCAAGTAGAAAGAATTAACCAGGTCCTGGGTGATTATTTACGGCATTTTGTTTCCTCCCGCCAGGATGACTGGTCAGATCTTCTACCATGGGCCGAATTCTCGTATAACTTCAGAGTTTCTGAATCTTCTTCCAAATCCCCATTTTTCGTGGTGTACGGCCGTCACCCTCTTCCCCCCCTCCCTACTCCCTTGCCCTCTGGTGTACCCGCTGTGGATGAAATATCTCGTGATCTTTCCACCATATGGAAAGAGACCCAAAATTCTCTCTTACAGGCTTCATCACGCATGAAGAAGTTTGCTGATAAGAAAAGAAGAGCTCCCCCCATTTTTTCTCCCGGAGACAAGGTATGGCTCTCCGCTAAATATGTCCGCTTCCGTGTTCCTAGCTACAAATTGGGACCACGCTATCTTGGTCCTTTCAAAATTCTGTGCCAGATTAATCCTGTCTCTTATAAACTTCTTCTCCCTCCTTCTCTTCGTATTCCTAATGCCTTTCACGTTTCTCTTCTTAAACCACTCATCATCAACCGTTTCTCTCCTAAACTTATCTCTCCCACTCCTGTCTCCGGTTCTTCAGACATCTTTCCCGTAAAGGAGATTCTGGCCTCCAAAAAGGTCAGAGGAAAAACCTTCTTTTTGGTTGACTGGGAGGGCTGTGGTCCTGAAGAGAGATCCTGGGAACCTGAGGACAATATCCTAGATAAAAATCTGGTCCTCAGGTTCTCAGGCTCCAAGAAGAGGGGGAGACCCAAGGAGGGGGGTACTGTTATGCCGAGCGCTCCGGGTTCCCGCTCCTCCCCGGAGCGCTCGCTACACTCTCGCTCCCGCAGCGCCCCGGTCGGATCCACTGACCGGGTGCGCTGCGATACCGCCTCCAGCCGGGATGCGATTCGCGATGCGGGTGGCGCCCGCTCGCGATGCGCACCCCGGCTCCCGTACCTGACTCGCTCTCCGTCGGTCCTGTCCCGGCGCGCGCGGCCCCGCTCCCTAGGGCGCGCGCGCGCCGGGTCTCTGCGATTTAAAGGGCCACTGCGCCGCTGATTGGCGCAGTGGTTCTAATCAGTGTGTTCACCTGTGCACTCCCTATGTATACCTCACTTCCCCTGCACTCCCTCGCCGGATCTTGTTGCCATTGTGCCAGTGAAAGCGTTCCCTTGTGTGTTCCTAGCCTGTGTTCCAGACCTCCTGCCGTTGCCCCTGACTACGATCCTTGCTGCCTGCCCCGACCTTCTGCTACGTCCGACCTTGCTTCTGTCTACTCCCTTGTACCGCGCCTATCTTCAGCAGTCAGAGAGGTTGAGCCGTTGCTAGTGGATACGACCTGGTCACTACCGCCGCAGCAAGACCATCCCGCTTTGCGGCGGGCTCTGGTGAATACCAGTAGTGACTTAGAACTGGTCCACTAGCACGGTCCACGCCAATCCCTCTCTGGCACAGAGGATCCACCTCCTGCCAGCCGGCATCGTGACAGTTTTTTTCTCTTCTCATTTCAGATCCGTGTATCCTGTGGACTCCTTCGGATTCGGTGGACTACTTCGATGACCAGTGTTTTTCTTTGTTTGATTTTAATAAAATGGTTAATGAGGGCTTGTGGGGGAGTGTTTTTTGTAATAATTTTTTTTTTAAACCTGTTGTGTTTTTTTCTAACTTTACTTGACAGGCTTAGTAGTGGAAGCTGTCTTATAAACGGAGTCCATTACTAATCTGGGCTTAGCGTTAGCCACAAAAACAGCTAGCGCTAAGCCAGAAGAGCCAGTACCAACAGGCCCGGAGCGTCAAAAATGGCACTCCTGGGCCTAGGCGGTAACAGGCTGGCGTTATTTAGGCTGGGGAGGGCCAGTAACAATGGTCCTCGCCCACCCTGGTAACGTCAGGCTGTTGCTGTTTGATTGGTATTTGGTTGGCATTTGGTTGGCATAGGGGACCCTATGCGTTTTAAAAAAATAAATAATTAAATATAAAAAAAAACGCATAGGGTCCCCCCTATTTTTATTCTCAGCCAAATACCAACCAAACAGTAACAGCCTGATGTTACCAGGGTGGGCGAGGACCATTGTTACTGGCCCTCCCCAGCCTAAATAAAGCCAGCCTGTTACCGCCTAGGCCCAGGAGCGCCATTTTTGACGCTCCGGGCCTGTTGATACCGGCACTTCCCAGCACCCCTGTTGCCACGGGTACCAGGGTAATAATTGGGGGTTAGCGCTAGCTGTTTTTGTGGCTAACGCTAAGCCCGGCTTAGTAATGGACTTTGTTTATAAGACAGCTTCCACTACTAATCCTGTCAAGTAAAGTTAGAAAAAAACACAACAGGGTTTAAAACATTTTTATTACAAAAAAACACTCCCCCACAAGCCCTCGTTAACCATTTTATTTTATTGACTACGTCATTGAAGTAGTCGACCGAATCCGAAGGAGTCCACAGGATACACAGATCTGAAATAAGAGGTAACCCAAAAAAAAAAGAGTAAGTACATTTAGGTAGAAAAATCAGTGGTAAAAAAAATGTAATCAATACACACACGTGTATATATATATATATATATATATATATATATATATATATAACATATATATATATATATATATATATATATATATATATATATATACACACATCCAGGAGAGCAGCACTCCAAAAAATAGAAAATGGAGATAAGGTGCAAGCTGGAGCTTGATAACGGTGACGTGAGGTCGCAGAAAGTTGCTCGCAATTTTGTTCACTGGTTCTATGGAATAAACCTTCACCTTTTTGACACAATTTCTTTTGTGTGCTGCTGCTTCTTGGAATATATATATAGTGGTGTTCTGTAGTCATTATTTGTTTTTTGCTTATGTGTGCTAAAAAAAATGGTATTTAAAAGCGATTTATTGGTTTTTGCTCATGTAAACCAAATTTATCAACCCCCTGTGATAGTATGATAAATATGTCGTACATAGGCAAAAAAATAGCAAGAAAAAAATGGCTACAGAACTTGCTTACCAAAGCAACAATGATAAATGTCCTCGTATATGTATACTATATACACAGATAAGTGGAACAGGTTTGCCTTGGGCTATGATCACACTACGGAATGTCCGTGGGGACATTCCGGAGACTGTTGGCGCAGGCATAATGGGGGAGATTTATCAAAACCTGTCCAGAGGAAAAGTTGCTAAGTTGCCCATAGCAACCAATCAGATTTCTTCTTTCATTTTGCAGAGGCCTTGTTAAAAATGAAAGAAGCGATTTGATTGGTTGCTATGGGCAACTCAGCAACTTTTCTTCTGGTCAGGTTTTGATAGATCTCCCCCAATATGCCTGTGCTAGGACCACACAGGAATGCACCATCTCATAGACGGCTAAACATTCTGTGTCCGCAGAAAGAAAGCACAGGTTAATTCTTTCTGCGTACACGGAATTCAGCATTTCCATGCCAGAAACACCTGGCACAGAAGTTCCACTGTGTGCACAGCGCAACAGAATCCCATTTAATTCAACGGGACTCTGCTGCATTGGGATACCCATCCCGAATTCCAATTTAGAATTCGTCATGGAAATTCCGTGGTGTCAACATAGCCTTAGGGCCGCACCGGGGAGCAAAGTCTAAGTACCCTCTAAGTGTTCACCCTTTTTCCCACTATAGAAGGTGGGAGCTGGACTTCTGCTGCTAGAGGATAGGACCAACAACGTTCAGGCACAGAATGCTAGGTGGGACCCTCTTAAATATTTGCTGCCCGATGAGCATAAGTGGGGGATGGCTTAGGAATGGGTGCATTGGCCCATTGTATCAGGGATTGTGCACACAGCCGACTCCTAGAGGCCAAATGTGGAAGCAGTGGCTAAGCAGGGAACGGGCTGTTGCCTAGAGGAGGACAGAACATGAGTGGGGACTGAAAGCAGCTGACACACTGGGGAAGTGCTGGAGTGAAACATCCACCAGTCACTCCCTGGTCTCTGGGGGAGGGCTGGACTCCATCACTCCCTGGTCTCTGGGGGAGCACTGTACTCCGTAATTTAATTTCCTGGTATTTTTCTATCCCTTGACTCCCTTTCCTTGAAGCTACCTAAAGCGCACTTCTCCTGTTTTACTATACTGTCAGCACAGGAAGAGTGGGTCTCCAATTTGGCTGCCCCCAGGAAAGTTAGTGAATATGAAAAATAATAATAATAACGAAATAAATGATATATAGATATTAGCTGAGTACCCAGTGTTGCCCGGTTTTTCCTTACTAATCCTTGTTGGGGAGGTAAATCAACAAAGGAGGAAGCTTTTGACTTCATATCCCATTCTCATATATTGTTGTCATATCCCAACCCCAGGGAGCGCGACGTGAGCGAATGTCTATACGAGGCCCCCATATTAGGTGCAGCAGAGTTCCCCCCACATTAGGTGCAGCAGAGTTCTCCCCACATTAGGTGCAGCAGAGTTCTCCCCACATTAGGTGCAGCAGAGTTCTCCCCACATTAGGTGCAGCAGAGTTCCCCCACATTAGGTGCAGCATAATTCCCCCCCACATTAGGTAGGCAGTGTTCCCCCCCCCCACATTAGGCTGGCAGTGTTCCCCCACATTAGGCAGGCAGTGTTCCCCCACATTAGGAAGGCAGTGTTCCCCCACATTAGGAAGGCAGTGTTCCCCCACATTAGGCAGGCAGTGTTCCCCCACATTAGGAAGGCAGTGTTCCTCCACATTAGGAAGGCAGTGTTCCCCCACATTAGGTAGGCAGTGCTCCCCACAGACATACAGCGTCCAACCATATACAGTGTATGGCTGGAGGCTGTATGCCTGTGTACTGCCCACTTCAGTGTTCCGACCACCGCTCCTACCATCCGGCCATAGCATTAGTTCCCAGAACCGGAGAAGCGGTGGTCGGAACACCGAAGATGACGTCCCGCCGGTCACTTACCAAGCTGGCCAGCGCACATCTTCCACCTCCTCGATGCTCCGGTCTTCTGCGCTTCCGTTGCTATGGGCGCACGCACTGCGTTATCTCCCGGCGGCCCCTGCTTTTTTAAACTTAAATCGGGGCCGCAGAGAGTTAACGGGGGCATCCCTGTGTCCCGAAAACATCTTTCGGGACACAGAGATGTCCTTAATAGTGATGGAGGGAATTACCCCGTCGCTACAGGACGGGCAAGCACCGGCTCTGCTCGGGGCCCCGGGCCAGCTCGGGGCCCCAAGCAATTGCTTGGTTTGCCTGTCCTGTAGCGACGGGTCTGACAATCTGTATAAGTCTTATTGATAATTCAATAGAAAAACACAAGAATAGGATGGGCACTGCAAACACCTATAAACTGAGCTGTGCACAATGAGCTAAAGGAAGCTACAGATAGTTCCTAGGTGTAGTAAGAAGTCTTGGGGTGCTAGACAATAGTAGCAAGCATGTACAGTGGTCCCTCAAGTTACAATATTAATTGTTTCTGGGACGACCATTGTATGTTGAAACCATTGTATGTTGAGACCATAACTCTATGGAAACCTAGTAATTGGTTCTGAACCCCCCAAAATGTAATCCAAAAAATAGGTAAAAGTGAGGATTAAAGAAAAATAAGTAAATAACTAATATAGATAAAGCAAATCCTTATATATAAAAGTAATAAAGATCTGCTGGGAGCAGTAATCCCTGTCTATGTCAGTGTTTCCCAACCAGGGTGCCTCCAGCTGTTGCAAAACTACAACTCCCAGCATGCCCGGACAGCCGTTGGCTGTCCGGGCATGCTGGGAGTTGTAGTTTTGCAACAGCTGGAGGCACCCTGGTTGGGAAACAATGGTTTATGTAGAGGACAGGAGCTTCTTCAGGGTCCTATACAGTGTCCCAAATGGAGCCGCCCTTACTTGGTGTCCAAAGGAGCAGCTAACCCTGGCACAGGTAAGGAGTAGTACAGAACTTGTAGTTCCTCCCTGTACTGTAGGGGGCGCTACCAGACAGCCAGTCAGTGCATGCGCTTAAGTAATAGAGGCGATTTACCAGTAAAATGCCCATTCCGATTGGTCAGTTCCTCCAGTTGTGACACGTTTCACAGATCTGGACTGTCTGTAGCATTGTATGTTGAGTCTGGTTTCAAGTTACGATGGTCCAGAAAAAAACATTGTATGTTGAAACGATTGCATGTTGAGGCCATTGTAAGTTGAGGGATCACTGTACAACGGTATCTTTATGCACGAAGAAAATGTCTGCACTCACCACTTAACTTCAAAGAAAATTCGGACTTTATTCAGCATAGCAGCAATGTCCATAGAAAATTCCAAAAAATACACCCAGGTGAGCAGGGAGGGGGAGCAGCTCGCGGCTCTGCGGCCGAAAGTGTTAAGGAACTACAGCACCGTTTCTCGTCTGTGACGCTTCTTCCGGTTCCTCGACCTCTGCATTACTATCTTGGTATAAATAGCAAGGGGAAGGGGAGGAGTCACCCGTCACCAGATGTGTATGTATTTATAACAAAACATATACATAGTAAAAACAAATAAAATAAATAAATAAATAATAAACATTTCTATCATTCAAACCACTTGGTCCTAAAGCCCTGAGTTTCGTAATCCAATTGGTTCCACATTGTAATAATTTCTGATGCCTATTCACACCTAATGGTTGTTGCGGTATGTGCTGTATCCCTGCAAATTTTAATTCTTCTGCTCTACCTCCGTGATGTTCGTCCATGTGTGCTATAAATCTAGTGGCACCTACTTTAGTTTTTAGGGAATATATGTGTTCACGTATACAAACACATACCGTATTTATCGGCGTATAACACGCACTTTTTAGGCTAAAATTGCCGCTGCCCCTTCTCTCCCCCTGGCTGTCGGCGCCGCTTCTCTCCCCCTGGCTATCGGCGCCGGCAATGGGGCGCCGGCACCAATAGTCAGGGGGACAGAACGGGCAGCGGTGCCGATAGCCAGGGGGAGAGAAGGGCCGGCAGCAGGGCTCTAGACCCCAGGAAAGGCAGGGGGAGAGAAGAGGGCAGCGACGGCCTCTCTCCCCCTGCCTTTCCTGGGGGTGTATCGGCGTATAACACGCACATAGGCACCCTCATTTTACCATGGATATTTGGGTAAAAAACTTTTTTTACCCAAATATCCTTGGTAAAATGAGGGTGCGTGTTATAGGCCGGTGCGTGGTATACCCCGATAAATACAGTAAATTTCTTTTAGTTTGTCCTACATAGTAACGGCCACATTCGCAAATGAGGCAATATACAATGTAGGTGCTTTTACAGGATATAAAATGGGTCACATTTATATTATATCCTCCTAAATTTAAGTGTTTTTGACGTAACATATATCTGCAGTAGTTACAATTAGAAAGTTACCATGCGGTATTTGTTTAGATAGCCAGTCTGAATTGGGTTTTAATATATTTTTCTCTTTTTTTTATGTAGTCTTGGATGGTTTTATTTTTTCTGAATGTTACTATTGGTTTATTTTTTGCTATGTCTGTCAATAGAGGATCTTGTTCCAAAAGCATTTTTTTATTTTATTATTCATGGGACTATTATCGAAAGAAAAAATAAATCTTGTATTATTACTTTTATCCCTATTTTTTTTTATTTTTGTTTATTTTTCTGCTTTTTGAAATGCTTCTTCTATAATTTTTTCCGGATAGTTTCTTTCTTTTAGACGTTTTTTTTTTTTTTAGATCTGTAGCTTGTTCATAATATTTATTCATATCGCTATTTATTCTTTTCAAGCGAATGAATTGGGAGTACGGAATATTATTTTTTACATAGTGTGGATGTGAACTTGAGTAGCGCAACAAAGAATTCTTTGCAATATTTTTTCTGTACCCAGATGTAATGAATTCTTGACCCTGAAGTGATAGATTAATATCGAGGAAGTTAAGGGACTTTCCTCCATATTCAAAGGTAAAAAAAAAAACATATTCATGGTGTTGGAATTTAAATATTGCACAAATTCTTGAAATTCCTGTTGTGTGCCGTCCGAAATTATTGACACATCGTCCACATATCTCAAAAACCGCTTCACACATGGGGTGAAGGGGTTTCTGAGAGTGTGGACGTATGTTTTTTCCAAAATTGCTAAATAAATGTTTGCTAAGGTGCATGATATTGGAGACCCCATCGGGGTTCCATATAGCTGCCTATACCATTCGTCATTATACATAAATGTATTGTTACTTAAAATAAATTTAAGTGCCTCTGTAACAAATGAAATAAATTCATTGTTTTTTCCTGAGTAGGACAGAAAGTGAGCCATTGCTTCTACACCCGTATCCCAAGGGATATACGGTGTATACACTTTCTATGTCGAGGGACACTAATGTAAATGACTCCTGCTCCTGGTATCCCTGACAAAAGAGGGTATTCCTGGAAGTAGTGGTGATATGAGCCATTCCAAGTAGCTCGATAGGGCTTCAGTCGCTGACCCGATCCCCGCCACAATTGGGCGGCCAGGGGGCTGGGTCAGCGACTTATGAACTTTGGGCAACATGTACCATTTTGCTGGTTCGGGGTTTTCTGGCAATAATCTGATTTTTTCAGTTTTTTTCTGTTAAAAGGTTTCTTTCTACTGATGTTCTTAAAAGTGTACGCAATTTGTCTATTATTTTAGTTGTAGGGTTGTTGGATAATTTTTCATATACACTTGTATCGCCTAGCTGTCTAAGGGCTTCGTGGCCATGGTCTGCTAGAGCCCAGACCACTACCCCTCCTCCCTTATCAGCCCGAGCGACTATCACATCCTTTCTTTGAGCCAAGGATTTTAAGGCTGTTATTTCATCCTTAGATATATTTTGAGTAATAGGATAACAGAGACACATTATATCTTTCTTAACAGCTTGATTGAATACATTGATACTACTACGAGGGGGAATTTGTGGATTAAATTTGGAACTGTTACCCCCTTTAAAAGGGGAGAATACATCCCCATCCCCATACATAACTGGTATTTCCCCTGCTAGTAGATCAGCAAGCATGTTACCATTTTCATTGTCTGTACTGTCAAATTCTTCAACAATAGGAAATCCTAGTTTACTTAATTTGCATGGGATTTCTCCCTCTTTATTGCCAGAACCCAATACACCAGTGTTTTCATTTTTAGATTTTTCATATTTGCCCTGTGAACTTTTGAAGAACCTTTCGAGGCCGACATTACGTAAAGATTTAAACATATCGACCTCGAAACGCTCCTCCTTAAAAGACTCACATAATCCATAATTTAGTCCTTTTTCCAAGGCCACAATGTCTGTTAAATTAACAATATTAGTTGAGGGAACTAATGGCGCCAGGAGACGTTCTTCCTCTTTTTGGGTTGTGTTCGCACATTGCGATTTTCTCTTTCTACCCCGTCTTGTCTTCCTTCTTCTAAAGGGTTATTTGGCTGATACGGTTGACGTACAGCAATTGAGCTGGGTCCTGGTTCGTCGGATGATTCTGATTCTGTAGTAAAAAAGTCTGTTGTTCTTTTATTTTTATTCTTCTTTGTGGTATTGTAATAATATTTTGTTTTATTATTGTAATTTGACTTTTGTGTTTCTGTTCTCCATGAAAAGATTTTTCCAGTCTCAAAATCTTTACGATCACGAATATATTTGTCTCTTTTTATTTCTTTTATACTTTCTTGTAATTTTTGCAGCTTTTTCTCTTGATTCATAGTAAATATGTTATATTGTGATATAAGGATCCTTTTTTTTTATTCAGATTTTGCTCGTAGTAGTTCTGTAGTAATACTCTCATATTGCTTTTGATTCTTTTCCAAGATGAATTTTTGCAGTTCTAAGGCATAATTCAGATGAGCGTTTTTCCATTTCTCCACAAATATTGAGTCATCAAGAAATTGTGACGGAGGTTTATATGTCCTTAGTAGAGATGAGCGAACTTACAGTAAATTCAATTCGTCACGAACTTCTCGGCTCGGCAGTTGATGACTTTTCCTGCATAAATTAGTTTAGCCTTCAGGTGCTCCGGTGGGCTGGAAAAGGTGGATACAGTCCTAGGAGACTCTTTCCTAGGACTGTATCCACCATTTCCAGCCCACCGGAGCACCTGAAAGCTGAATTAATTTATGCAGGAAAAGTCATCAACTGCCGAGCCGAGAAGTTCGTGACGAATCAAATTTACTGTAAGTTCGCTCATCTCTAGTCCTTAGCCCTCTTGGGGCTCTGTTACATTCCATATAAGCAGACAGGGATTTTATTGTCCAAAAAGTGCGGGTTTCTTTTTCACCCAGGGTTTGAATACGGTATTCCAAGCTTTTATTACTTAGGGCTTGTAGTTCATCCAGTTTGTCGCAGGACAAAAAATACACTCCTGCATCCTTATTGATAATTCAGTTTCAAAAGTAATGTTTCCCAACTAGGGTGCCTCCAGCTGTGTCAAAACTACGACTCCCAGCATGCCCGGCTGTCCTGGCATGCTGGGAGTTGTAGTGTTGCAACAGCTGGAGGCATCCTGGTAGGGAATCCCTGTTTTAAAGGGTTGAGGACTATTGCATTACTGTATATGAGTAACTTTGCACGAGATTTAGCGCTCCAGACTGGTCAGCTTATTGCAAAGCAAACCTAACAAGCTAAACAAATATTCAGAGAGTTTAATCTGCACAAATTATCCTTTGGACATCAGTGTACGTGGATAATAAAAAGACGTCCCATGTAATGTGATTATTCTCCAGCCTTCGGTCCCACACCGCCACCACCATACATTATTAATACAGAAGTAAATGAACAAACAAGAAGTTGATGTAAATTTCAGGCATGACTCACGCCAATACTTTGTATATGTACTCTCATCCGCAGAGAACATTTAATTTGCTTTGAGCCTGACATTTTAACTATGTTCAAAGTCAGTGAAACAGGACACCAATTTTTTATTCTTCATATAATATTTCCATAGTAAACAAACTAAATCCTGCTGTCGTAAGGATCGCTTTCCTTCCTGACCATGTATAATCAATGTGTCGTCAAGTTTTTATGTAAATATTTTTTTTAAGGGTCTATTCACACGTACAGTATTCTGCTGCAGATTTCAATGTAAAATGAATGACTGAACACAGCTTGAAATCCTGTGCATCAAAACTGCGCATCAAATCTACGCAGAATACTGTACGTGTGAATAGACCCTCAAGAATTTTTGATTATGTTTTTTTCATGACTTTTTTGCTATCTTTATTATGAAAAAAATAGAATTAAAATAATGAAAGATAAAAAATATAGACATGAATGGAGATGGCGTGGCATGGTGTCGTGTGATGTCACGTCTCCGTCTCAGAAACCCAGAGACTGGAGCAGCACTCGGCACAGAATTACGGGTGGTGCACGGAGATCACGGGGGTTCCAGCTGGGGGACCCCCAGCTATCAGACATCTTATCTCCTATCCTTTGGATAGAAGATAAGATGTCTAAGGATGGAGTTTCCCTTTAAGTTTTTATGTTAAACATATATGTTAAAAAAAAAAATTGAGATTTATTTTTCTTATTTTCCATCTATGTATCTATATATACTAAAACAGTCCTTAAAGGGTGAATCCACTGAATTTTTTTTTTTTAATCAACTGGTGCCAGAAAGTTGAACAGATTTGTAAATTAGATACAAATATAGATATGTGTGCAGCTCACAACCCAGTATCCGAGGTTAAATGCGGTTGATAAATCGGTCCCCACCAACCAAGAAAATAAATTTTAAAGAAAAATTTCAACCATACCTCAAGAATACCACCCTGCTGGGTGCACAGTGAATGAGTGGTTTAGAAAACAGTTTGAAAAAATACTAAGTTTTATTAAAATACAGTTACAAAATAAAAATTCAATCAAATAAAAAACATTTTTGACAGAGCAATACTAAGTATATTAATAACAATTGGGTATAAATTAATAAAGATGGATGTAGCACTGCTAGTTTTGGATAATCGTCCGACTATCTGGAATGGGCTGTTAATCCGGCTATTGAATGTCTGAATAGTGGAACAGTCTTTATAAAAATTAGACTGGGTTGCCCATAGTCTTTTAAGGGGTTAAATGTTTCTCACCATGTCCGCTGGTCCCGTACTGCGACAGGCCGAAGATGGTATGGGTTACGTTTGTTTCGTTGTAACCACCTTGGCTGCTAAACGTTAGTTCAAGTCCGTCTGGGAGCGGTGCTCTGGCCGGAGACTCCCACGTTGGAGGTCCCTAGCAGCGGCGTGCGGCTGTAGTGGTATCGGACCTTTGCTGGATTAATCAGGAAGGGATACTCGTGGTTATAGCAGTATAAAAGGCAGATCAATGCGGCAGGTAGGTGGAACTCCCGGCTGGAGCGACAGGTGTAGGTGGAGCAGGTGGAGCTTCTTTGTAGGCAGCGCGTCTCTGTATTGCTCTGTTCAGACAGAGTCTGAGCCTAAGACGCGTTTCAGGGTGCTTAAATTGACCCCTTCTTCAGTAGGCAAAATTTGGTGACTGAATCTGTTAATAGATCTGTCCAAAGTGCTGTTCAGTCAGCCATGGAATCTAAGCACAATGCCATTACTAAATCCGTAACTATGGCAATGAATCAGTCCACCCACCAAATTCATACTAATATTATTACTGCTACATCCCCTGCGGATCATTATTGGTCTGCTGATGAATCTGTGGCTAATACCTCTGTTTACATAAACATACAAAAAAATCCGCAAAAAGGAAGCATATTAATTTTGACGACCGTATCTCCTCAAACATTTCTTAAAAATGTAAACCAGGAGTTGGTCAAGTACCATATGACAGCTCACTTCCTATGTGTAGCTCACATGAAGATGTCAATGTGTCACATCAGAGACCCTCCGCCCTTGAGTAAGGACATATTATACGGGGTCTGAATACTTCTAAGAGGCAAAAAACCTTTTAAAGAACCTTCTAGTAATACTTCTTCTGCAGAGATATCTTCCTCTGACAATGATGCTTCCTCAATTATAGAAGAGGAATCTGATGACAATAATTCCTCTCTCATTGAATTGGATAAGACCGCTACTATATTGGATAGTAACGGTGACCCGTTCTTCCACCCCTCACAAATAAAGCTGGCTGAGGAGTCCATTCCCCTGATCCGGGGTGATCAGGGGAATGGACTCCTCAGTTACCTATTGCTAAATTTATTAATTTTTGGTTAAAGAAGGGTCTAGACAAGGCTGAAAGAAATAAATTAAAAGCTGAATGTCCTCACCCTTCTCTGCCCTCTAATTAGGTCACTACCCCTGAAAGATCCTATTTTAATAAAATTCCTGCAAAAATCTGGAAAAAAAAGATCTTTCAAGACCTGCCAAGATAAATTCTTGGATATCCTTTGTCCACTTACCAAGATTTTGGACCTTGCTGAGGAGTCTTCTATTTGGTAACCCAGTTGATGTTTCAGTCCTTAAAGGATGGGCACAGAGGACAATGTGCTTTTTCGGTAACGCCAATATGGCTTTTTGGAAGGAGGACCATCCTCATGAAATTGGACCCTCAACTCTCCAATTTGTCAACTTCTGAGACTCCTCCTCCTTCCGATAGTCTTCTCTTTGGAGAAGACTTTGTCAAAGAAATTTTTAAATATGTAGGGCTCTTTACTTCATTGGACAAAGCCCAATCTTCATTGAGGAAAGTTTTCCACCCTAAGATTTTTGCTAGGGCTGGGAGAGGCAGGGGTGGCTCTTCCAGCTGTGCCCAGTTTAGATCCTCTTACAGAGACCCCTCTCAATCGTTCAACACTTCCTATCCCACCCCTTCTTCCCAACCTGCCCCATTCTTCCCTTATAGGGGAAGATCCTGGAGACCAAGAGGGAGATGAGGTTTCACCAGATTCAATCCATTTTCAGGTAAGTCATATACATCCACATTCTTCCCACATACCATTAGGCGGTCGAATGAAATTTTTTTTCCCACAATTGGGTTCTGTTAACCACAGATTCCTGGATTCTGAACACAGTATTAGGTTATCAAATTGATTTCCTATTCCCTCCAGTTCAACCTCACCTTCCTCATCAGATCAAGCTCTGGTAGATCAGGAAATTCAAGCACTCTTTACAAAAAAGGCTATTATTCCGATAGATCCCCACACTCCAGGGTTTCTGGTAAAGAAAAAAGATGGTGGTTTCAGACCAGTCATCAATCTTCGCATTCTAAACAACTTTGTCAACTACAATCATTTCAAGATGGAAGGCATTCATCTTTTAAGAGAGACATTATTACAAGGGGACTGGGTAACGAAGATAGACTTCAAAGATGTTTATCTCACAGTCCCGATTCACCCTACTTCTCAACCTTATCTACAATAGTGTTGAGCGGCATAGGCCATATTCGAATTCGCGAATATTCGCGAATATATGGACGAATATTCGTCATATATTCGCGAATATTCGCATATTCGTTATATTCTCGTTTTATCTTCGCATATGCAAAAATTCGCCTATGCGAAAATTAACATATGTGAATATTAGCATATACAAAATTAACATACGGGAATTTTCGCATATGCGAAGATTAGCATATGCTAATTTTCGCATATGCAAATTTTCGCGCGCCAGTCTCACACAGTAGTATTACAGCCTTCTTTACACCACACAAGCTGGAAGCAGAGAGGGATGATCACTGTGATGTGTACTGTGAAAAAAAACAAAAAAAAACCTAATATTCGTAATTACGAATATATAGCGCTATATTCGCGAAATTCGCGAATTCGCGAATATGCGATATTCGCGAATAATATTCGAATTGCGAATATTCGTGAGCAACACTAATCTACAATTCCTTTGGAAAAATCAACTATGGCAATTCACTTGCCTTCCTTTTGGCCTATCTTCTGCCCCTTGGTGTTTCACCAAATCAATGAAACCTGTGATGGCTACTTTATGGCCTCGAGGAGTTCATCTGATAATATATCTAGACGATATCCTCATCATGGCACAATCTCTCTCAATAATTCGTCTTCACACTCAATGGACTTTATCTCTCCTAACAGAATTAGGATTTCTTATCAATCAAGAGAAATTAGCACTTCTTCCCTCCAAACAATTGGAATTCGTAAGCTTTGTTTTGGATACTCAGTTAGCTATCCTGAGCCTTCCAATCAAAAAACTCTCTCTAATTCGGAAAGAAATCCGTTCTATTCTGAACAAAGATCTAGCCTAATGCTCCATTGCTCAGATAGTAGGACTCCTTTCGGCTTCCATTCAAGCCATATTTCCTGCCCCTCTACATTACAGAGCTCTCCAACGTTTAAAAATTCAACATTTCAGAAAAGGATTGGAGTATTCTGACAATGTCAAACTATCATTAGAAGCCAGAGAAGAACTCCAATGGTGGCTTCAACATATTCACTCTTGGAATGGGAAGACCATATTCAATTCCAAACCGCATCTTTCCATGGAATCCAATGCAAATCTCGCCGGTTGGGGAGCTTGCTGCGGTTGCCTTTCCACGGGAGGGGAATGGTCCCCCTTGGAGTCTCTACTTCATATCAATTGTTTAGAACTCCTTGCTGGATATTTTGCTTTGAGAAGCTTTGCAAGAGACTACTCTCATTGTTGTATCCTTCTTCGTATTTACAACATTTCTGCTGTCAAATACATTAATCATTGAGGAGGAACGAAATCGAACATTCTTGCCAATATTGCAAAAGATATTTGGCATTTTTGCTTGGACAAGAATATTGTCCTCAAAACGGAATATCTTCCAGGCCTTACAAATTCCATAGCGGATTGGAACTCACGCCATCTCACAGATTCCAGGGATTGGAAACTGGATCCATTGATCTTCCAACAAATCAATTCCCTTTGGGGTCCTCTCACCCTAGACTTATTCGCTTCTCGGCTAAAACCTGGTTCCCGACAATTCTCAGTATGACAATAGACATTCCGAGAATTCTTCCTTTGCATCAACATCTTCTCCTAAATCATCTTGGGAACCCTCATCCAATGATCACGTCGAATCAACTATCTCTTCTGGCTTGGAAAATTTCGGGACAAACACATTTGGTTAAAAGATTTCTCAATCAATTAGAAGCATCCTCTCAGAGGCTTGGGCCCGGGTACCAAATCAACTTATCATTCAGCCTGGGAACTTTGGGTTCATTGGTGCTCACAACGAAATTTGGATCCCGTGCATGCCTCTATAGTTCACATTTTGAACTATCTTTCTGAATCTTTTGATGCTGGTAAGGCTTACCGTACATTAAACGTTTATCGTTCTGCTATTTCCTTTTCACATGCTCCTATAGACTCTATTCCGGTAGGTAGACACCCTTTGATTTGTAAACTCTTAAAAGGTATTAATTTTAAACTTCCCCCTCAGCCGAGATATCATTCTACCTGGGACGTTAATACCCTTTTGAATTTATTCTTATCCTGGGATGATAATGATTCTTTATCCCTAAAATTTTTATCTTTTAAACTAACTGTACTTCTCTGTTTAAAGGGGTTATCCAGGAATTTTATATATATATATATATATATATATATATATATATATATATATATATATATCAACTGGCTCCAGAAAGTTAAACAGATTTATAAATTACTTCTATAAAAAAAATCTTAATCCTTTTAGTACTTATGAGCTTCTGATGTTAAGGTTGTTCTTTTCTGTCTAAGTGCTCTCTGATGACACCTGTCTCGGGAACCGCCCAGTTTAGAAGCAAATCCCCATAGCAAACCTCTTCTAAACTGGGCGTTTCCCGAGACACGTGTCATCAGAGAGCACTTACGCAAAAAAGAACAACCTTAACTTCAGAAGCTCATAAGAACGGAAAGGATTAAGATTTTTTAATGAAGTTAAGCTCTATTAAAAGAGTATCAGATGTCGAGGCCTTCGATATTTCCCACAGACAATACTTACCTAATGGTGTACAATTCTCTATTTTTCGACGGACTAAAACTAATCTTCATTCTGTTTTCTATCCTGCTTTTCCTCACCAAGATAAACTTGTCCGCTGTCTAAAAACCATTGAATCTAAAACAGCAGTAGTCCTTCTTCCTCTCAACTTCTTATCTCCTTTTGCAAACCCATCTTCCTGTTTCTTCAACTACTCTGGCCAGATGGGTTAAGCAATCTACCGCATTTTTCGCCCTATAGGACGCACCGGTGTATAAGACGCACCCTATTTTTAGGTGCAAAATCTAAAAAATGTAACATTTTGAACCCAATAGTGGTCTTTAACCTGCGGACCTCCAGATGTTGCAAAACTCCAGATGTTGTAGTTTCGCAACATCTGGAGGTCTGCAGGTCTGCAGATTGAAGACCACTGCAGGAGGAGGTAATACTCACGTGTCCCCGCCGCTCTGGACCCGTCACCGCTGCCCTGGATGTCGCTCCATCGCTGTCGCCGTGTCCCCGTCGCTCCGGAACATCTCTGCTGCCGGCCGGGTATCCTCGCTCTCCGTCGCCATCATCACGTCGTTACGCACGCCGACGCACGTACGCGACGACGTGATGACGAGGAACGATAGGGCCGGCCATACACGGGATCCCTGAACGGAGTCGGTGATGTCCTGTATTAGCCGCGGGTCCCGGCCGTTGATGGCCGCAGGGACCGCCGCGATAGGGGTGTATTCGCCGTATAAGACGCACCAACTTTTTCCCCCCAGTTTTGGGGAAGAAAAAGTGCATCTTATACGGCGAAAAATACGGTATGTCTTTAGCTGATATTGATACCTCTATTTTCAATGCCCACTCTACTAGAGGTGCTATCTCTACAAAAAATGTTCAATCCGGTGGATCCTTAAATCCTTGACATTTTGAAAACTGTTAATTGGTCCTCCGAATCCACTTTTAAATTATTTTATTATAGACCAAATTCTCATGTCTCTATGAATGTATTTTGATTTATTAATTTACTGTTAGCATTGAACTTGCATAATATGAGCCTCCTCTCTTGTAATAAAATTGGAGATTTTCCAAGTCTTGATGACGGAAAATATTTATTTTTATTAAAGACAGGACGCGAATATTATCCCTCCCTTTTAACCCATCCCTATAATCATTTTGTTTTGTCTTTTAGCTATTTAACTTCTCCCTGAAGATTCCCATCTCAAGGTTTTTCATCGTTATCCTGTTTGATTGATGACTCCTCCACCTTCATATTGGAACCTGTTACTTCGGATATTCTTCTTCTACAATGTACCGTATTTTTCGCCCTATAGGACGCACCGGCGTATAAAACGCACCCAATTTTTAGGTGCAAAATCTAAAAAATTAAAGATTTTGAACCCAATAGTGGTCTTCAACCTGCAGAACTCCAGATGTGGCAAAACTACAACTCCCAGCATGCCCGGACAGCCGTTGGCTGTCCGGGCATGCTGGGAGTTGTAGTTTTGCAACATCTGGAGGTCCGCAGATTGAAGACCACTGCAGGAGGAGGTAATACTCACGTGTCCCCGCCGCTCCAGACCCGTCACCGCTGCCCTGGATGTCACTCCATCGCTGTCGCCGTGTCCCCGTCGCTCCGGAACGTGTCTGCTGCTGGCCGGATATCCTCGCTCTCCGTTGCCGTCATCACGTCGTTACGCACGCCGACGCACGTACGAGATGACGTGATGACGAGGAAGGAGAGCGCCGGCCATACAGGGGATCCCTAAACGGAGAAGACACCGAGGAGGCAGGTAAGGTCCCTCCCGGTGTCCTGTAAGCACTAACCCGGCTATTCAGTCGGGCTGTTCGGGACCGCCGCGGTGAAACCGCGGCGGTCCCGAACACTCCGACTGAACAGCCGGGTTAGTGTCACTTTCCCTTCAGACGTGGCGGTCAGCTTTGATCGCCGCGTCTGAAGGGTTAATACAGGGCATCACTGCGATCGGTGATGTCCTGTATTAGCCGCGGGTCCCGGCCGTTGATGGCCCCAGGGACCGCCGCGATAGTGGTGTATTCGCCGTATAAGACGCACCGACTTTTTCCCCCCAGTTATACGGCGAAAAACACGGTATGCTCCTTCTCTACATGGATCATCAAAGAAGGAGGGACTATTTTGCATATCCTCACCTTATGTTACCTGCACTATACTCTGATTGGCTACCTGTCTGAAGTAGCATGTTTGGTTACACCTATGTGATTCTAAAAAGTTTTTTCACTTTATTTAACCATTTAATGTTTGCCGCTAAAGATTTCAGTAAAGAAAGAAATGCATAATATTAGCCTCATGTCTTTAATAAAATCTATATTTTCCATCATCAAGACTAGAAAAATCTCCAATTTTGCCATGCTCTGTTGGGAGCTGTTTATGCAATATATGGACACATATATGGATGCAGTATTCCAGTAAACTTTTTGGCCGACATTTATCATTGTCTTTAGACTGTTTTTTGTGTCTACAAAAGGTGCAAAAAAGGTGCAAGCGGGGTTTATTTGTGTTTTTTTGCGCCTTTTGGTTTACACATTTGTGCTGATTTAGAGCTGCAATCCACTGATTTTGGCACTACACATGATATGGAAGGGTTTTATGAATTGCGCCTTTTTGTGAAAAGGTGCAAAAAAGACGCAAATCCACTGAAAAGTCTTTAAAACTACACTACACTAAGCCCAGACTTAACTTAGCTGATAAGTAGTGGAAGGATTAAGATTTTTAAATAGAAATAATTTACAAATCTTTTTAACTTTCTGGCATCAGTTAAACATGACCGCAGGGATCAGACTACACGAAGGGTTTGTTTGTTGTCTGTAACCATGGAAACACCTAGGTCTGCACAGAAGCAGCATACACAGAATCTCGAGATTATTAATCAAAGCTGGAAATTTGCTTTATTTGCTTATGTTAGATGCAATGACGCATAGAAATAACTATACATACCCTACAAATGGCGGATAGAAAAATTCCAGATGAATGGATATACATGACTGACACCATGAAATCTTTTGTGTTTTATTAGATTTTATCCATTTAGCATTTGATTTACGCTCAGTATTCTACACACATTTAGGAAGAGATTGAAACTCAGTAAAAGCTCATTTTGCTGGTTCAGTGTGACATATGTCCCATCACACGATACGTGTAAGAGCAGATAATGGATCGCTCCGGTATATTAACACCTCATGAAATATTTCTTCTCCCCCTTTAATGCAAACCTTGGGTACAAGTCGCTGCCTGCATACTCGGAACTCATTTCATCGTTCCATATGGTGCCGGAGTGTTTCTGTTTATTGCCTGATGAAAAATTAATGATTCTCCTAAAAGAAAAAGAAAAAGCCATCTTATTGAAAATACATTACTTATCCTGTACTGATCCTGAGTTATATCCTGTATTATACTCCAGAGCTGTACTCACTATTCTGCTGGTGAAGTCACTATGTACATACATTACATTACTTATCCTGTACTGATCCTGAGTTATATCCTGTAGATCTTTTATTAAAATTTCAAACATAACAATAAAAAATTACAAAACATAAACATATCATATCCGACAGAACATATCAATATAACGATCATAAAACCAACACCATAGCATAAAATACAACACCGGTCCACCCCACACTCATTCCTGCACACAAACAATTATATACAATATTTACAAAAGACATATTCCTATAATACCCATAATACCCATACCATACTAATAAACTATATACACTAATATACACTAATACTAAATGTGAATTTCCTGGCCCAGTTGCAATACCAAAAACCCAATACCAGTAATATACCAAAAAGAATAACAACAACAACAATAATAATATATACAAAATAATAAAAACCAACACAAACAAAATAACACCCCTTTTTTTTTTTTGGCCCTGAGCTGGTCCCGCATCCCATGCCCCCAGTACATGTTACCAGACGTCCATGAACCAGTCCAGGATTTTCTGTATATATAAAAGTCCCATACAAACCCCCTCCCCCCTTTTTAACCCACCACCCAACCTAAACTAAACCCAAACCCCAGGTGGCATCACACAATATATACAATATATACATTACATAAAATATACGCAGACTAATAATATATACAATACATAAGTATACAAATAGACTACAACAATAAATACAATAACAAATACATATAACACTATAAGCCAAACAACAAACCTCTAAAGCTCAAGTTCAGCACCTGCAAGCCCTATATTACCATAAACCAACTGCTCAAAACAAAAAGACTAATGTGCCAGCATCAGCCCACCACCAGGGGGAGACAACAGGCTAAGGCACTTTAAAGGCAGAGCCCCTCCATAGACGAGAGGCCCTGCCAGCACCCAGCCTCTCGTACTCCAGAGAACGCACCTTCACCAGGTCACAGAGAATGTTCTTAACCACCACATCCACAGGGAGGATTTTACGCTGCGTTGACACTAAACACCGTGCGTTCCACGTGTAGTACCTGATCACTGAGCTGACTAGGAATAAAGTGCACCGGTCCCAGCCTCCAAGGTTTCTGAATGCCCCATAGGCCCATTCCGCATAGGAGAGACTGGCCAGCCGAGGCCAACCAATGGAAGCGCCCACCCTGGTGTAAACCTCTGTGTTAAAGGGACAATGAAGCAGAAAATGCTCCATGCTTTCCAGCATGCCTCCACAGTCTTCCCGGGGACATCCCCGGTCATCAGAGCTCCTGCACTTCAGATTATCCCTCACACACAGTTTCCCATGGAAGCAGCGCCAAGTCAAGTCCCAAAACTTCAAGGGGATCCTGATAGAATTCAAAAGCTCTAAACCCACCTCCAGATCCCGACTTGGGCAGTCCTTGAGCGCCAATGGCCTCTGGAAATGAGAAGACAGGACCCTCTTGTCAAGGAATTTCCTCGACAAGTCCTAATCTCCCCCATCCCCAGACCCCTCCGACGAATAACCTTCAGAACCGGGGTAGCGTAAGCCGGGAGATGCCCGTGTGGTGTGCGAAGATCCTTCACATGCCCTCCTGTCTCCCATTCCTGGAAGAAAGGCCAAAACCATCCCCTACAGGAGGATACCCACGGAGGAGCCCTCTCTGACCAGAGGTTTGCTATATTGGTCTTAAGAAAGGTATTCACTAGGAATACCACGGGGTTGACCATACACAACCCCCCTAGTCTCCTTGTACGGTAAGTAACCTCCCTCTTCACTAGGTTCAGTCTGTTCCCCCATAACATCTGGAAGAACACACTGTAGACCCGGGTCCAAAGAGGTTCTGGCAACATGCATACACTGCCCAGGTATATCAGTAAAGGGAGCAGGAATGTTTTGATCAGGTTAACCCTTTCCCGGAGGGTCAAAGACCAACCCTTCCACTGATCCACCTTCTGAGCGGCGATCTTAAGCCTGCTGTCCCAGTTTTGTTTGGGGTAATCCCCTTGGCCAAATTCGATGCCGAGAACTTTTGTAGATTCCTGGGGCTCTGGAAGGGCGTCCGGGAGATCAAAACTAGGATCTCCCCCTCCCAGCCAGAGACTCTCGCACTTATCCCGGTTGATCTTGGACCCGGATGCCTCCGAGTAGCGGTCCACCTCTGACATCACCCATTGGCCTTCCTCTTGTGAGGAGACAAACACGGTGACATCATCAGCATACGCTACCGCCCTCAGAGCCAAACCCGGCACCTCCAGGTCCATTCTCACCCCCGCCAACGGTCCACAATCAATCCTCCTAAGGAAAGGATCAATTGCAAACACGTACAGCAACGGGCTCAAAGGACAACCCTGACGGACGCCAGACCCAACCTCAAAAGAGTGGCCAATCCAACCATTCACAAGCGGGAAACTCTCTGCCCCTGCGTACAAGGTCTTAAGCCAATCAACAAACCCCCCCGGCAGGCCATATCTCAGAAGAACAGACCAGAGGTACTCATGGTTAACCCGATCAAACGCTTTTGCCTGATCCAAGGACAACAAGTACCCCTTCCAGTGGCCAGCCCTACCCTGCTCCACAGCCTCTCGGACACTGAGCACAGCACTAAATGTACTGCGGCCCGGAACAGAGCAATGCTGAGCCCCTGAAAGGAGCCGGGGTGCAAACTCCACCAGCCGGTTAAACAGCACTTTTGCCAGAATCTTTCGGTCCACATTGAGAAGCGCTATGGGACACCAATTCTCAATGTGGAACGGGTCTTTACCCTTTGACAGGATGATCAGCGCTGACCTCCTCATTGACTTTGGCAGAGTGCCCGAGGATAGACACTCATTAAATACCTCGGTCAACAGGGGAACCAAAGTGTCCTTAAAGGTCTTATAGAACTCAGATGTTAAGCCATCTGGACCGGGTCACTTCTTGAGGGCAAGCCCATCAATAGCCATCCTGACTTCCTCTTCCCGGATCATCTCTGTCAAAACGTCAAGAGAGGGGTCTACTCCTAGTTCAGGGATGGTTTCAGCCAAGAAAGCTGACACCTTATCCCGATCTAGATCCTTCCTTCCCAAAAGGTGCGAGTAAAAGGATCTGACGACCTCCAAGATCCCTGAGGGTCTCTGTAACATTCAGAGAAAACAAAATTAAACAGTGATCGGAGAACTCCACCTCAACAACAGACACTGCTGAAGAGACGGCCTCCTCCTTTAAATAAAACCTATCTATCCTAGACCTACAACTACGCCTATGATAGGTGAATCCCGCGTGGCCTGGGGTGTGCCGGATGTGGACATCCACTCGCTATGCTATTTAGGGGCGACGCTATCATAAGTCAGCTTGTCTCTGGAACCTCCCCTGTCTTGGGGCCTCGTGACAGCATTAAAATCCCCTCCAAAGACCACCTGCCGACTTGTAAAAAGATAGGGCTTGATCCTCATAAAGAGACACTTCCGGTCCCACTTAGACTGTGGGCCGTAGATGTTAATAAGGCGAAGTTCTTGTCCCCTCATGAGGACATCTAAGATCAGGCACCTCCCCATTTCTAACTCGATAACCCGTCGGCATTCTACCGCTGCGGTAAAAAGGACCGCCACTCCGCTATACGGCTCTGCCGCAAGAGACCAGTAGGAGGGCCCATTCCTCCACTCTCTTTTAGCCTTGTAGATAGATGACATATATGTTAGTCTGGTCTCCTGCAAAAATAAAATATCAGCATTAATATGGCAAAAAAATCATAGGCCACAAATCGAGCCGTATCTGACTTTATGCTGGCAACATTAATGGATGCCAGAGTCAACTGAGAGGGTGCCGCCATCGAGGGTGATTGAGTTAGACAGCTTTCTTTTTCCCCCCATCCACCCCACCACCCTCCTCATCAGATGATGGCTTACCCCTTTTTAGTGAGATGGATGTGTCCATTTTCCCTTTATTTACATTTTCCTCTTCCCCTGACTCTGAGCCAGTCCCCCCCCCCCCCGAAGACATAGGTTCCCCAGGGAGAGAGGACTCAGGGTCCCCTGTGGGCCCCACCGCAACATCCGGAACCTCACCCCCAGCCTCCTCCTCCGAAGAGGAAATGTCGCGGAGGGCTCGGAACCGGTTGGAGAGACCAATCAGAGGGGGGTCAGTTGTACCTTCCTTTGGCATCTGGCGGTTGGGAGAAGATTTTAAATCTCCCTTTTTCTTATTCCTCCGAGTACCCCGCTTTGTTTCTGCCCATCTCCCTCTGTCCTCATCCGCGCTCTCACCATGGGAGGACAGCGAGGACACAGCATCCTCCTCTTTGTGGATCCTTCCAGTCTCCTCATCCAGTTCACTATCCCCCAGGGCCTCAGCAGTAACACTGGTCGCAGGGACAGGATCAGAAGCCACCTCAGCTGGCTGATGCTCCTGTGACTCCCGAATCTCCCTATCCCTTTGACGCTTCTTGAGACGCCTCAGTTGGGCAGGCGTCTTCTGCTTACTTTTCTTCCCTGGCCCCTGCACCCCTTCATCCCCGCCAGCCATCCCCCCAGCATAGTTCACCTCATGGCTTACCCCCACTGGGGCAACAACCGCGTTGACAAAGGAACGAGGGCAGCGACTGAATGGGTGACCTAAGTCACCACACAGGTGACACCTAATCTCTGCACAAGATGCAGTGAGATGGCCTATTTCCCCACACAGAGTGCACTTCTGCACAGTGCAATTGGCACTAAAATGTGTGGGGTCACCACATCTGTGACAGAGCTTCGGCTGACCCTGGTAGAAGATCTGGATACGATCCCTTCTGAGGAAGGTCGCAGATGGTATATGGGTAACGGTGTTTCCTGAAAGCTAAGCTTGACCATTAACGTCCAGGCCCCTGACCAGATGCCATATTCATCCCTGTTCTTTTTTGGGACCTCCACCACCTCTCCATACCGACCTAGCCACATCATGATGTCAATACAAGAAAGTGATTAGTTATGGGTTAAAACGGTCACTTTCTTGACATTGTTTTGTCGAGACACCGCCTGAATGGCAAAGTCTCGCCAGCCGGGCTCATTCTTTACCAGCTCATAATTCTACCAGAAGACCTCAAGCCCCTCTGGCCGAACAAAGCTGATATCGAACTCAGGGGTACCATAAGGATGTATCAAGGCGTAGATGTCAGCTGCCTTAAAGCTCAACTTCAGCAGAAGCTCAACAACTTTAGATCTTGGAGGACATGTATCACTGCCTCTCCACCTCAGCCGGACCACATTCCTTCGGAGACCACCTGGCCCGGCTGGAGGGACCACACAGTATCCCCGCCTCTTTCTTCTCGGAAGGCTGACAGACCATGTCTTTCTATCCAAAAGGATAGATCAACCTCCCTACCCTCTACATTGATTGATCTCTCCCCTCTCCTTAAGGCCCCCAGGAGACGCTGCTGCAAATTGCCCCCCACAGAGCCAGAAGACGAGGAAGGTGCCCCCCTCCCCCCAGTGGTGACATTTGCGTAGCTGCGTACTGGTGCTGCCACCGCTGGGGGTGCAACTGGACCAGGCCCTACATCCCCACCACTAATCTGTGCCCCTTCACCACCCTCCTCCACATAATCCATACTCACACCATTATTGCCTGTTTTAGCTGATGTGCCCCCCATACCTCCACCCGTGCTACAGCCCATACTACCATTCACTCCAACATTAACCTCCTCATTCATACTGGCTGGACAGGTGCGTTCTGGTGCAGATAGTGTACCATCAGCATCACTGGGTACCAGAGCTGGAGCCACCGCCACAGGACAGGTCACCGGTCCTTTATACAAGGACCGGGAAGCCTGCCTAGCCTATTTATTAGTGGCCCCAGCCCTGTTTTTACTGGTACCCTCCGCCTCATCAGTACTGGAGTTTTCTGCTCCTGGGCGCCGCTGTTCTGGATAAGCGGCGCCAATACAAAATAAAGGTTTTAGTCCAGTCTTTCTGGGAGGCGAAGACATCTTGGCCCCAGCAGCTCTTTCACGATGACACCGCTGCTCCAAAGGAACAGCAGTGCCAGCGCTCAGAGCCACCGGAGCTCCCGCAGCTGACTCTGGCACAAACCCGCCCCCCCAGCCCAATGTGCCAGAGCCATCCATGCCCATCGCAGGGCAAATATCACTGTCCGACCTCACAGCCGACACATTGTCTGCTCCACCACTGTTACTAAAAACAGCGATGGAGCTCACCGCCACACTAGACTCCATACTCTCCCCACTCTCCTGCACTGAGTCCACAGCAGAACTCAGGCTGGGCTGAGAAATGGGGTTCACACAGTGAGCTGACCCTGCGGCCAGTCCGGGGGGCTCAGGGAGGGGGGTATATACAAATGTTACCTGCTCCTGGAGCTTGGTCTTCTTTAGCTTCTTCTTTTTCCTTCCCCCAGGTGCCTCCTATGGTAACTCATCCCAAAACGTGAAGTCCTGGAGGCGATCTGGGGACTCCAGGAGCTGGATCTGGGCCATCAGCGCCCCTACCTGGTGACTGGTGCTGCTCTCATCCCCTGAACCGCCAGAGCCACGGCCAGATGACATCGCCACTTGCCCTGCAGGGAGCCCACTGTATGGGGTCAGATGTTGCAGACCCCCGGGTGGATTTGGCTCAACATTATCGGCCTCCGCAGCGTCTCCTTCCTCCTCAACCCGTGGCTAAAGCCCCCTCAGCCGTCTCTGCTTCTCTCTCTCCATTGTATGAAAGCGGTCTTCATTTAAAAGTTTTTCCCTAAATGGCCCGCTGTTCTCTAAAATAAAAGTTCTCTTCTTCTCCAGTATCCTTATTTCATTTTTCAGCTGTTTAATCCGGGCTGACAGCTCAGCTTTCTGTCGTTTCGCCGCAGTTTCCATCAGGGCTTTTGCTTCCCGTACCTCCTCCTGGAGCCTATACAAGCTGCCCCTTGCTTCCTCATACCCACGGATGTGTTCTGCCACACGAGAGTTATGGGGGACTCCAGACTCCCGGGCCCTAGGCATCCCCCAATCCTCCTCCACACATCCGTGGGCATTTAGCTTTGCTCCAGGAGGAGTATCACAGTCCACATTGTCAGGCCTTGTTGTCACAGTATCTGTGCTTCCGGAACTTCTTGCACTTGTAGTCCCACAACTTGCAGGGCCAGCCTTGCGGCTGCTCTTTGTCTCTACGGGTTCAGGGGTGGCTGGAGATGCATCGCTGCACCTCCTGGCAGAGTGCCTCAACCCGGAGACCTCTGATGCACTTCCTGACGCTGGTCCCTCCACACCTGGTCGCTGGCTCCCCCTGCCCCCCGCGGACCTGATTCGGGGGCAGGTGTTGGGGTTCTCCGCTCCTCGCTCATAATGAACACACGCTCTCCCTCTGGGGAAGGAAGAACGTTGTCCGGCACAGATGACACGGCAGAGCTCAGAGTGCACACACACCAAACAATCCAGCAAACGACTTCCTCCACACTCAGCAGACTCACAGGAAGATGCTCCCTCTAGTGGCCAGACTCCAGAGCTGTACTCACTACTCTGCTGGTGAGATCACTGTGTACATACATTACATTGCTTATCCTGTACTGATCCAGAGTTATATCCTGTATTATACTCCAGAGCTGTACTCACTATTCTGCTGGTGAGGTCACTGTGTACATACATTACATTACTTATCCTGTACTGATCCTGAGTTATATCCTGTATTATACTCCAGAGCTGTACTCACTATTCTGCTGGTGAGGTGGTTAAGGATTAGTAAATGTGCGGCCTTAATCTGTGAGTGATATACTAATTTCCGACGTAAGAAAATTCACACCACGCCAGTTTGGTATGGGTTCCCTCCTCGGTACCCCTGGGAGTTCTGTTTATTACAGGAAGTAAATTTGGTTTTTACAAACTGAGAAAAAGGGGAGGGTGAAAGGTAAAATTATGCATAGTTCTATATGCTGATTGGTCATTTGAGCGTGGCGTAGCATAAGTCATTATCTTGCAAGTCCTCTTAGCTTAAGATTTCAGCATCTTTCCACAAAGTCCAATGTTTAGACATCTTGTATCCATAGTCTCCATCTCAAGGCTCTAGTCTTAGTTACAGGCAAAGCGATAAGATGAAATGTTTTGCATTTAGCATTCTGATGTATCTGGGTTAAAGGGTAAGGGAACAGATATTTTTCCAGCAGCAATGGCATTTTAATATTAATATATTGATCAGTCATTAGAAACATAAGGGTCATCCCTATCAATTCCGCCCTAAAAGATATCTGTTACCGTACATGACATCTCTCCCTATGGTGCGTTCTGCCTAATAGTCCCAAGTTCAGGAGGAGAAAAATAAAAAACGGGTATGGGATGCTTCACTGAATTGAGACGAGTGGCCCCTTGTGAACCGCCCCCCTTTGTAGTCAGACTAGTCCTTTACCTGGGACTTCTATGTTCACCCTACTCTGCTGGGTATACACTTGCACCACTAGCATACAGGATGGTTGTTCTCATGGGGGGAATTATCTCGGTCATGTTTGGGTCTGATGTATCAATTAGGTTCAGATAAGCTGAAATAGTAGGTTCAATATCCACAGTTGTTCCCCCAGTAGTCATCCGTCACACATGTGCATAGTGAATTGTCATCCCCATACTACATAAAACATTGTTTTGGCACCTCGGGACAATTCACTATGTCATAGTAGTCAAATTTCAAAGTAGTCACTTGGGCACTGAAGAGTTATCAAAATGTGGGATACAACTCTTGGGTCATTGTCAAGTCAGTCCAGTAGTGTGGTGGAGTTGGATTGGGTTGCTGGGTTTGCACTCCACTTGTACAGGAAAGGATATGTATCAGGAGCATGGTGTAGGAACCCTCTTGCAGTGTGAGGCGTATGTTACGCCTAGCGCTCCGGGTCCCCGCTCCTCCCCGGAGCGCTCACGGCGTCTTTCTCCCTGCAGCGCCCCGGTCAGTCCCGCTGACCGGGAGCGCTGCACTGTCTTGGCCGTTGGGGATGCGATTCGCACAGCGGGACGCGCCCGCTCGCGAGTCGCATCCCAGGTCACTTACCCGTCCCGGTCCCCTGCTGTCATGTGCTGGCGCGCGCGGCTCCGCTCTCTAGGGCGCGCGCGCGCCAGCTCTCTGAGACTTAAAGGGCCAGTGCACCAATGATTGGTGCCTGGCCCAATTAGCTTAATTGGTTCCCACCTGTTCCCTGCCTATATCTAGTCTCCTCCCTTGCACTCCCTGGCCGGATCTTGTTGCCTTAGTGCCAGTGAAAGCGTTCCTTGTGTGTTCCTTGCCTGTGTTTCCAGACCTTCTGCCGTTGCCCCTGACTACGATCCTTGCTGCCTGCCCCGACCTTCTGCTACGTCCGACCTTGCTTCTGCCTACTCCCTTGTACCGCGCCTATCTTCAGCAGCCAGAGAGGTGAGCCGTTGCTAGTGGATACGACCTGGTCACTACCGCCGCAGCAAGACCATCCCGCTTTGCGGCTGGCTCTGGTGAAAACCAGTAGTGGCTTAGAACCGGTCCACTAGCACGGTCCACGCCAATCCCTCTCTGGCACAGAGGGTCCACTACCTGCCAGCCGGCATCGTGACAGTAGATCCGGCCATGGATCCCGCTGAGGTGCCGCTGCCAAGTCTCGCTGATCTTCCCACGGTGGTCGCTCAGCAATCGCAGCAGATTGCCCAACAAGGACAGCAGCTGTCGCAGTTGACCGCCATGTTACAGCAAATTCTGCCTCTGCTACAGCAGCAACCATCTCCTCCGCCAGCTCCTGCACCTCCTCCGCAGCGAGTGGCCGCTCCTAACCTCCGCTTGTCCCTGCCGGACAAATTTGATGGGGACTCCAGACTCTGCCGTGGATTTTTGTCTCAGTGTTCCCTGCATATGGAGATGTTGTCAGACTTGTTTCCTACAGAACGGTCTAAGGTGGCGTTCGTAGTAAGTCTTCTTTCAGGAAAGGCCTTGTCTTGGGCCACACCGCTCTGGGACCGCAATGATCCTGCCACAGCCACAGTCCAGTCCTTCTTTGCTGAAGTCCGAAGTGTCTTTGAGGAACCTGCCCGAGCCTCTTCTGCTGAGACTGCCTTGCTGAACCTGGTCCAGGGTAATTCTTCCGTTGGCGAGTACGCCATACAATTCCGTACTTTTGCTTCTGAACTATCCTGGAATAATGAGGCTCTCTGCGCGACCTTTAAAAAAGGCCTATCCAGTCGCATCAAGGATGTGCTGGCCGCACGAGAGATTCCTGCCAACCTCCAAGAACTCATCCATTTGGCTACCCGCATTGACATGCGTTTTTCTGAGCGACACCAAGAGCTCCGCCAGGAAAAAGACTTAGATCTCTGGGCTCCTCTCCCACAGCATCCTTTGCAGTCTTCGCCTGGGTCTCCCGCCGAGGAGGCCATGCAAGTGGATCGGTCTCGCCTGACCCAGGAAGAGAGGAATCGCCGTAGAGAAGAAAATCTCTGTCTGTATTGTGCCAGTACTGAGCATTTCTTGGTGGATTGCCCTATCCGTCCTCCACGCCTGGGAAACGCACGCACGCACCCAGCTCACGTGGGTGTGGCATCTTTTGCTTCTAAGTCTTCTTCTCCACGTCTCACGGTGCCCGTGCGGATTTCCCCTACAGCCAACTCCTCCATCTCAGCCGTGGCCTGCTTGGACTCTGGTGCCTCCGGGAATTTTATGTTGGAGTCCTTTGTTAATAGATTCAGCATCCCGGTGACCCGTCTCGTCAAACCGCTCTACATTTCCGCGGTCAACGGAGCCAGATTGGACTGCACCGTGCGTTACCGCACAGAACCCCTCCTGATGTCTATCGGACCCCACCACGAAAGGATTGAGTTCTTCATTCTCCCCAACTGTACCTCTGAGGTCCTCCTCGGTCTGCCTTGGCTCCGGCTTCATTCCCCCACCATTGATTGGACCACCGGGGAGATCAGGAACTGGGACTCTGCCTGCCACAGGAAGTGCCTCTCCCCCCCTCCCAGTCCCATCAGGCAAGCCTCTGTGCCTCCCCATGGCCCCCGTCCTGGTGTCACACTGCCCCGTGCCAGGCCTCGCCCTCTGCCCTCCCTCCCCATTCCCACTCCTGCTGTACTGCCTGCCGTTGAGGAAACCCTCCATTCTTTCCAGGTGTCCTCATCCCAGGGGAGGCAGTTACCGGACAAAGAGAAGGGGAGACCTAAGGGGGGGGGTACTGTTACGCCTAGCGCTCCGGGTCCCCGCTCCTCCCCGGAGCGCTCACGGCGTCTTTCTCCCTGCAGCGCCCCGGTCAGTCCCGCTGACCGGGAGCGCTGCACTGTCTTGGCCGTTGGGGATGCGATTCGCACAGCGGGACGCGCCCGCTCGCGAGTCGCATCCCAGGTCACTTACCCGTCCCGGTCCCCTGCTGTCATGTGCTGGCGCGCGCGGCTCCGCTCTCTAGGGCGCGCGCGCGCCAGCTCTCTGAGACTTAAAGGGCCAGTGCACCAATGATTGGTGCCTGGCCCAATTAGCTTAATTGGTTCCCACCTGTTCCCTGCCTATATCTAGTCTCCTCCCTTGCACTCCCTGGCCGGATCTTGTTGCCTTAGTGCCAGTGAAAGCGTTCCTTGTGTGTTCCTTGCCTGTGTTTCCAGACCTTCTGCCGTTGCCCCTGACTACGATCCTTGCTGCCTGCCCCGACCTTCTGCTACGTCCGACCTTGCTTCTGCCTACTCCCTTGTACCGCGCCTATCTTCAGCAGCCAGAGAGGTGAGCCGTTGCTAGTGGATACGACCTGGTCACTACCGCCGCAGCAAGACCATCCCGCTTTGCGGCGGGCTCTGGTGAAAACCAGTAGTGGCTTAGAACCGGTCCACTAGCACGGTCCACGCCAATCCCTCTCTGGCACAGAGGGTCCACTACCTGCCAGCCGGCATCGTGACAGCGTATCCTTGTTGATTCTCCTTCTAGTTTCACTGAAATCAGAGTCGTCAGTAAAACCTGATAAGGACCTTCAAATCCATTTTCCAGTGGCCCACTCATGTGTCTTTTCACGTGGACAAATTCTCTGGGCTGCAGATTGTGATTTCCTGGTTCAGTGTCTGGATCTGGAATGGAAGAATAAAACTACAACATGCGTTACTTTTAGCTCATTACACAGGGTAATACAAAAATGTACTAAACTATCATCTATCTACTGCACTAAGCTGCTGAGGGTAATTACATCCTAGCTTAGGGACCCCCCTTCCCCGAAAAATGTCTCATATGGGGTTAGACCTGTTGGCTATCGGGGTGTGTTTCTAACAGAATACATGGCTATGGGCAGCACTTCTGGCCATGGAAGGGACAGTTCTTTACTGGCTTTTAGGATTTTGTTCTTTAGAGTGCCATTCAGTCTTTCAACTTTCCCACTGCTCTGAGGATGATATGGAGTAAGGAGTCCAAGGTCTGCTCCCACCATTCTCCAAAGATCTCCTGTAATATCCGCAATGAAAGCCGGTCCTTGGTCGCTTTCAATTATTTCAGGGACTTCAAATCTGCATACCAGTTCCGTTAGTAGTTTCTTTACAGTAGTCTTTGCTGTAATATTAGTGACTGGGTAGGCTTCTGGCCATCCTGAGAACATGTCCACTGCTACTAGCACGTACTCAAACTTTCCACTTTTGGGCAGTTGTATGTGGTCAATCTGGATTCTCTGAAATGTGTAGCAAGGTTTGGCCAAGTGTTTCTTCAGAGTAATATTCCAGGGTTGCAGGTGTTGCAAATGTAACATCCTTGACATATTGACATATTGTTCCTTGACATATTGACATATTGTTCAACTGGTGTTGTTATTCCTGGTGCAAGGTAGATTTTGTTGATAGAAGTGATCATTTTGTTTTTTCCTCTGTGGGTGACCCCATGAGCCCATTGAGTCACCCCCGGATAAAGGGCTTGGTGAAGACAAATCTTGTTTGTTTTCCTTCATAGGCCGTCTGATTCACTGAGTTCAGCTCCCATTCCCTCTTTCCCTTGTTCAAGGCTTGAGTCTGGAACTGTTTCAGTGTCGAGTTCGGGGTTTTCCTTTCCCTTTTCTGGTTCTTCTGATCCTTTCCTCTGTCTTCTTGTCGTGATCCGGGGTTCTTCTGATCCTTTCTAGAGATGAGCGAATTGAAGTTGATGAACCCAAATTCGTTACGAATTTCATGAAAAATTTGATTTGCAACTAATGCAAATATCGCCGCGATTGCGCGAATCGCTTCATTAAACTCCATTTTACAGCGTTCCAGGCTATTGGAAACCTAAGATGGCGGATCCACATGTGAGTACATGGGGCAGGTGATTATGGGAGGGCGGGAATGAAGGTAGGCGGGCTGACCCTGAATCACATGTGAGATGCAGCCTATCAGTGTTCACTGACCCCTGTGATGTCACAGCCCCTATATAATCGGCGGCCATCTTGCCTCTCTTCATTTCATCTATGCACTCAGATAGAGAGGACGGGACTGTGTGCGTGTGAATAGCTCATACCACAGCGTTACACTGCAACTGCTAGTCACATCAGCATTAGGGAAAGACAGGAGTGCAGAGTGCTGTGCTGTTGCTCTGAGAAGGATCACTGATTGCTAAACCTCCTATTCACGTTATTGAGCATTGCAGCAGAGAGGGGCAGATAGCTGTCAGCTGCCTCATACAGATCTCCAAGCTGCCTGAACTTTCTGAAGCATCTTATCTCCTAATTTTTTGTGGTGCTGCACTGTTGGGTCCTGCTGCTGTTCAGAAATACGTGATTGTTCAGTGGACTGTAGTGCATTTGTACCATTTTGTACCTGTTCATCTGTCAAGGGGCTACATACTGTACAAGTCCAAACAATAGTATTCACCGGCTGTTTTTTTTTTTTTAAATAGTTTTTTCTGCGTATAGTTACGCATATTACTGCCCTCATCAGTGCATACCGCATACATACATGCAAGTATTGTACCATTTACTACCTGTTAATCTGTCAAGGTGCTCCAAACCGTCAAAGTCAAAACAATAGTATCCACCGGCTGGTGTTTTACAAAAATACAGATTTTTTTCTGCTAATAGTTAGGCATATTACTGCCCTCATCAGTGCATACCGCATACGTACATCCAAGTATTGTATCATTTAGTAGCTGTTAATCTGTCAAGGTGCTCCATACCGTCAAAGTCCAAACAATAGTATCCACCGGCTGGTGTTTTACAAAAATACAGATTTTTTTCTGCGTATAGTAAAGGCATATTACTGCCCTCATCAGTGCATACCGCATAGGTACATCCAAGTATTGTACCATTTAGTACCTGTTAAGCTGTCAAGGTGCTCCATACCGTCAAAGTTCAAACAATAGTATACACCGGCTGGTGTTTTACAAAAATACAGATTTTTTTCTGCTAATAGTTAGGCATATTACTGCCCTCATCAGTGTATACCGCATACGTACATCCAAGTATTGTACCATTTAGTACCTGTTAATCTGTCAAGCGCCTACATACTGTGAAAGGACAGCCGTAAGTAATCACCTGCTGCTGTTCTAGACAAATACTGTTTAAAGAGTAGTGTAGCGTATTGTAATACCCTCATAAATGCACTAAGTATGTCAGGCAGAGAAGTGCCAGGAGTGGCAGAGGCCTAAATACTTCAGGCAGAGTTGGCAGCAGACTTGGGGCGAGTGGCAGCAGGAGTCACAGCGAGAGGCCTGAGCTCACGTTATCAGCCAGCGGTCGTGTCTCCACCAGCAACCCATCTGCTGTCGTCGATTGGTTAACCGGCTCATCCACATCATTACAAGTGACATCTGACACCCCCAGTCAACAGTCGGCGGGTTCCTCAGACGCAACCCTCAGTTGGCATGGCCCGGGAGCAGTCCCTGTCCTCCCATTGCCTTTGTCCTATGCTGTTCCCTCTCCTAAAGAAGTATCTTATGCTGTGGGTTCAGCTTCACTATTTACTGAGGACGATCTAATAGAGGACAGTCAGCAGCTACTGGACAGCCAAGAAGGGGAGGAGATATGCGCCGCTTGCTCTGCTAGGCGCCAAGTAGTGATGCGGAGAGTGACGTGGGTGACGGTGTTGCAAGGGTTCAGGGTCCTGAAACAGACACTGTTGGGGAACCTGAGGAGGACATCAATGACGTGCACACACCTGTGGATGATGATGAGGCCGATCGGATTTGGGAGCTGGGTGCAGAAGGGGCTTCATCATCATCAGGAGAAGAGAGTTGCAGGTTGCCCTTGAGGCAGCAAGGCGGTAGCACGGTTGGCAGTCAGCGTGGTGGCAGTAGTGGAAATTCAGGAGCCAAACATGCCCGGGGGAGACCACCTGCTTCCCGGCAGCATACCTTTCCGGGAGGTAGTGGAACAGGGGTTCCTGGAGACGGCGACTGTAGCAGTCATTTAGTGCGGACTGCGGGTGGGAAAATCAGCTACTCGGCGGTGTGGAAGTTTTTCATAAGGCATCCGGAGGAGGTTCACATAGCCACCTGCAAGATCTGTTGGCAGAAGGTGAAGCGTGGCCAGGGTCCCAATGTCGGCACTTGGGGGGGGGGGGGGGGGGATTGTGAAGCCCTGGTGTGTACTCGTGCATCAGCCAACTCCAGGCTGTGTCATTCAGGCAATATATGGGTTACTGATGCTGCTGTGGGGCCTGGGTCTGGTAATTTCAAATTTTCTCATAGGTAGCACCCGCTATCCAAAATCTTTTTCAAAAATTTCTAAAATTGCGGTGTTTTTTGGTGGGGGATTGTGAAGCCCTGGTGTGTAGTCGTGCATCAGCCAACTCCAGGCTGTGTCATTCAGGCAATATATGGTTTACTGATGCCGCTGTGGGGCCTGGGTCTGGGAATTAAAAATTTTCTCATAGGTAGCACCCGCTATCCAAAATCTTTTTAAAAAATTTCTAAAATTGTGGTGTTTTTTGGGGGATTATGAAGCCCTTGTGTGTACTCGTGCATCAGCCAATTCCAGGCTGTGTCATTCCGGCAATATATGGGTTACTGATGCCGCTGTGGGGCCTGGGTTTAGGAATTTCAAATTTTCTCATACTATATAACACCTCCATGCTGTGTCATTCAGCCACTATATGGTGTCCTCCTGCTGCCAACACCTCCACGCTGTGTCATTCAGCCACTATATGGTGTCCTCATGCTGCCAAGACCTCCACGCTGTGCCATTCAGCCACTATATGGTCTCCTCATGCTTCAGCCTCATCCAAGCTGTGTCATGCTGCCAACACCTCCATGCTGTGCCATTCAGCCACTATAAGGTCTCCTCATGCTGCCAACACCTCCACGCTGTGTCATTCAGTCACTATATGGTCTCCTGACACTGATGCCACCACCAGGCTCTGTCATTGTGCTGCTGTGCGGCAGTGATTCTAAAAGCGATGCCAGTAATCTGCATGTTATTCTGAATAACAGTATTATTTCACTAACCCAGCACACTCCATATGCGTTTTAGAACACAGCAAAGTTTTCTATACCCCTATAGAGGCTGTATGTAGGCTAGAAATAGCCTTTTTTTTATATAGATTCGCCATGAAAAAATTTGGATCGAAACAAACTTTATCGGAAAATTCGGCGAATCGCCCGAATCAAATTTTTTAAAAGTTCGCTCATCTCTAATCCTTTCTTCTGTCCTCTTGTTACCACATATATCCATGATTCCTCTCGAGCAAGGGCAGTATTGCAGTTTCATTAGCTGCCTGCTCTGCTAAGAAATTTCCTTTGGCTTCTTCAGAGTCCAATCTTCCATGCGCTTTGACTTTGATGATCTCCACCGGTTCAGGCAATTTTAAGACTTCAATCAGGGTCCTGACAGCTTCAAAGTTCTTTATAGGGGTTCCATTTGCAGTCTTGTACCCCCTTAGGGGCCCATTTCATGCCCATAGGCAGAGTCCGTGTAGATGTTGGCGGTTTGTCCTTCCAAGATGCGGCAGGCTTCAGTTAGGGCAATAAGTTCCGCCTCTTGTGCTGAAACACAGGAAGGGAGTGGTCTTGCCAGCAGAACTTTGAACGGGCTAACTACTGAGTATCCCGTGTGGAAATGGCCACTTTCATCAGCATATCTGGACCCATCTGTATAGAGTGTAAAGGTTGCATTGTCCAATGGTCTTTCTTGGACCGTTGGTAAATGTGATGTCTCCATTTTCTCATAGGTAGCACCCGCTATCCAAAATCTTTTTCAAAAATTTCTAAAATTGCGGTGTTTTTTGGTGGGGGATTGTGAAGCCCTGGAGTGTAGTCGTGCATCAGCCAACTCCAGGCTGTGTCATTCAGGCAATATATGGTTTACTGATGCCGCTGTGGGGCCTGGGTCTGGGAATTAAAAATTTTCTCATAGGTAGCACCCGCTATCCAAAATCTTTTTAAAAAATGTCTAAAATTGTGGTGTTTTTTGGGGGATTATGAAGCCCTTGTGTGTACTCGTGCATCAGCCAATTCCAGGCTGTGTCATTCCGGCAATATATGGGTTACTGATGCCGCTGTGGGGCCTGGGTTTAGGAATTTCAAATTTTCTCATAGGTAGCACCCGCTATCCAAAATCTTTTTCAAATATTTCTAAAATTGTGGTGTTTTTTGGGGGGGGATTGTGAAGCCCTGGTGTGTACTCGTGCATCAGCCAACTCCAGGCTGTGTCATTCAGGCAATATATGGGTTACTGATGCCGCTGTGGGGCCTGGGTCTGGGAATTTCAAATTTTCTCATAGGTAGCTAATCTTCGGTTTAAATTTCTTAATTCATCTTTTAATCTTAGGGATTGTGAAGGCCTAGTGCCGCTATATGGTGTCCTCATGCTGCCAACACCTCCACGCTGTCATTCAGCCACTATATGGTGTCCTCATGCTTCAGCCTCATCGAAGCTGTGTCATTCAGCCACTATATGGTGTCCTCATGCTGCCAACACCTCAACACTGTGCCATTCAGCGGCTATATGGTGTTCTCATGCTGCCAACACCTCCACGCTGTGCCATTCAGCCACTATATGGTCTCCTCATGCTGCCAAGACCTCCACACTGTGTCATTCAGCCAGTATATGGTCTCCTCATGCTGCCAACACCTCCACGCTGTGTCATTCAGCCACTATATGGTGTCCTCATGCTGCCAACACCTCCACGCTGTGCCATTCAGCCACTACATGGTCTCCTCATGCTGCCAACACCTCCATGCTGTGTCATTCAGCCACTATATGGTGTCCTCCTGCTGCCAACACCTCCATGCTGTGTCATTCAGCCACTATATGGTGTCCTCATGCTGCCAACACCTCCACGCTGTGCCATTCAGCCACTACATGGTCTCCTCATGCTGCCAACACCTCCATGCTGTGTCATTCAGCCACTATATGGTGTCCTCCTGCTGCCAACACCTCCACGCTGTGTCATTCAGCCACTATATGGTGTCCTCATGCTGCCAAGACCTCCACGCTGTGCCATTCAGCCACTATATGGTCTCCTCATGCTGCCAACACCTCCACGCTGTGTCATTCAGCCACTATATGGTGTCCTCATGCTTCAGCCTCATCCAAGCTGTGTCATGCTGCCAACACCTCCATGCTGTGCCATTCAGCCACTATAAGGTCTCCTCATGCTGCCAACACCTCCACGCTGTGTCATTCAGTCACTATATGGTCTCCTGACACTGATGCCACCACCAGGCTCTGTCATTGTGCTGCTGTGCGGCAGTGATTCTAAAAGCGATGCCAGTAATCTGCATGTTATTCTGAATAACAGTATTATTTCACTAACCCAGCACACTCCATATGCGTTTTAGAACACAGCAACGTTTTCTATACCCCTATAGAGGCTGTATGTAGGCTAGAAATAGCCTTTTTTTTATATAGATTCGCCATGAAAAAATTCGGATCGAAACAAACTTTATCGGAAAATTCGGCGAATCGCCCGAATCAAATTTTTTAAAAGTTCGCTCATCTCTAATCCTTTCTTCTGTCCTCTTGTTACCACATATATCCATGATTCCTCTCGAGCAAGGGCAGTATTGCAGTTTCATTAGCTGCCTGCTCTGCTAAGAAATTTCCTTTGGCTTCTTCAGAGTCCAATCTTCCATGCGCTTTGACTTTGATGATCTACACCGGTTCAGGCAATTTTAAGACTTCAATCAGGGTCCTGACAGCTTCAAAGTTCTTTATAGGGGTTCCATTTGCAGTCTTGTACCCCCTTAGGGGCCCATTTCATGCCCATAGGCAGAGTCCGTGTAGATGTTGGCGGTTTGTCCTTCCAAGATGCGGCAGGCTTCAGTTAGGGCAATAAGTTCCGCCTCTTGTGCTGAAACACAGGAAGGGAGTGGTCTTGCCAGCAGAACTTTGAACGGGCTAACTACTGAGTATCCCGTGTGGAAATGGCCACTTTCATCAGCATATCTGGACCCATCTGTATAGAGTGTAAAGGTTGCATTGTCCAATGGTCTTTCTTGGACCGTTGGTAAATGTGATGTCTCCATTTCCATAACCTCTAAACAATTGTGCTCAGTATCACCAAGGTCTCCATCATTTTGTTCAATTTGTTTTCCTTCTTCATCCCCCCTCGAGAGAGGAAGCAGGGTAGCTTGATTGAGGATTGTGCATCTCTGAAGGGGGACATTATCCGGGAGTAAGAGAGAGCATTGAAGTTTCACTTGTCTTTGTAGAGTAAGTGGATTTCTTTGGCATTGTGTTAGAATAGCTTTCAGATCATGCGGAGCGAGGATAACAATGTAATGTCCAAGAATGATGTCTGAAGTCTCATCCAGAAGGTCTTTAGCTGCTAACACAGCTTGAAGGCAGGTTGGTGCAGTTTGTGCAACAAGATCTAGTCTGGATGAATAGTATCCCAAAGGTCTAATTTGTCTCCATGTTTTTGTACAAGGACTCCAGAGGCATGGCCCTTGGTCTCAGAGACAAACAGATAAAACGCCAGTTCGTAATTTGGGATACCAAGTGCTGGAGCGGACAGAATATAGTTGATTGAAGAAAGAAAGATAGCAGATCAACCGAAGTGGTGGTTCACTCATCTTGCGATGTGGCACAGAGTAGAAGGTCAACCACATATTGAAGTAAAGTCACATTAGGATGTGCACATAACCGTGGATGCAGACAGGTGGATAAGGCTTGAGGAAAGTTTTGAGCTCCCTGTGGTAAGCGTGTCCAGGTGTATTGTCATCCTTGGTAGTAGTAGAGGCGAAGAGGTATTGGCAGTCTGGATGCAAAGGAACGCTGAAGGAAACATTGGCTAAGTCCAGAACAGTAAAACTTGGCATCTGGTTGTATTGAGCTGAGCAGAGTCTGTGAGCTGTTGGCATCAGGGTTGAGGAGCTGGATGTGGGTTGGGAACAATGGGAGTATCCAGAACTGTGGCAGCATTAATGGCACGAAGGTCATGTACCATGCAAAACTTCTCAGGTTGTCCTTTTGGTGTCTTCTTCTTTGCTTGGGAAATACATTTGATTAAGGCTCCATTCTTGAGAAGAGTTGCTATTTGTTCAGAAAGAGAAGTTTCTTGGTTTGCTTTGGGCGGATACTGGGGTACTCTAGGTATCTTAGCTTCGGGATTTAAGAAGACCTTAACAGGCGGAACAGGCAAGAGTCCAACATCATCTGGGCTTTTGGACCAGACACAGTCAGGAATTTGTTGTAGATGGACATCGGGTATAGTCTTTGTTGGGATGTTCATGACCATCAGTGGAGGGGCTTGGAGGACACAAGGTTCTTCAGGTGTGAGTGGTTAGGATAATTCAAGGTGCATCCCATCATCTTTATTGGTTGCTTCGAGTTTCAGGAGTAAATTTCAGATCCAGAGTTATTCTGTTGTCGGGTCTTCATTGTTGATTCATCCTGGAGTAGTTTGGGTATCCAGAGAGAGGTCCAGATTGTTGTTGGTCCATATTATGACGGTTTTGTGACATCATTGGCCTTACAGTGGCTGAATCCATTCGGTAGTTAGAAGGAGGAGGCTTGGATCTGCAGTTTCGCTGGACATGTCCGATTTTACCACATCTGTAGCAGATGATCGTTTTGACGGGTGATCTTCAAGGGACATAATCCTGAACCGGGTATTGTGCTGTAGCATTAAGCATCATCGGTGCATCTTGACAGATTGACACATCAGAGCTCTTCTTAGTAGGTGCCACTTCAATTTGTTTTTCAATAGCTTCGACAATGAGTGGAAGCTGTTTTGTCACATATTCAGGCCGGGTGTCCGTAAGTCTTTCCTTAGCATTGTGGAGGCCAATAACAAAAGTGCTAATGAGGAGTTTCTTATGGAATTCGCTTCCTAGGTTATAACCTTGATCCTGGAACAGACTAAGTAGTCTGGAGAAAAACTCTTCAGCTGATTCCGTAGGTTCTTGGGAGGCATCAGAAAAATTGGTGGAGCTTGAAGCTAGTCTGTCTTCGGCCCAGGCTTGTAGTTGTCGGCAGAATTCTATTCTAGAGGAGTATGTCTCTTTGTCCACAATAGCAGAGTTATCAAGGCTGGCGGAAATGATAGGCCAGAAGGCGTCTCAAGTTCTGATAGAGACTAGATTATATAAATCCTTCCATACTGATGAATAGGTTTGTTGGATTTGCTTAATTCTTCTGTAGAAAGGCATTGGCTGTTTCTCTGGGTCAGGTAGTTGGGCTACAAGATTATTTACTTGTACCGTGGTAAACAGAACATATTTATAAAGAGTTTCTGAAAGAGATTTTTCAGACCCTTTAATACCACCATAGATAAGTGGTACTGGCATAGTTTGCGGTGGACTGGATTCACCAAAACTATGCAGGAGATCTCTGGAATAATCAGGCTGTGTGGGCAAAAGTTCAGTTGGCGTGGATTTGAGTGATCCATGTTGTAGGTCATCTGAATCATCACGTGGCATTGGATGTTTACCCAAGAGGTTAGGTTTCTTGAGCAAGTTGACAGCATCCACCAGAGCTTGGACTGTTTCGTTTGTTTTTGAGATAAGCCTGATTTCTTGCAATGTTGGTATTGGCTTGTGATGTTTAATACTGGACACTTTTGCATTGGCACAGATATTAGGAGTAAATCCATAGAGTCCAGAACTGATGGGTGGAATGGCCAGGGAGGAAATGTTCTTCTCTCCAGCTAGATCAAGAATGTGGTCCATTGTGGACTGGAGCTGCCTTATGCAGGCATCATGTTGGGCAGAGGAATATCTGGGACCAACAACATGTATTATCATGTTGCAGGGCAGTGTCCCAGAACCTGAAATGGCCAGTTGGGAGGTTGAAATGGGCCCTTGTTGTAGTACCAACAGATCAGAGTCATGCTGTGTACTATTCCCCCCTGCCTGCACTAAGGCAGCAGCAAGGCCATCATTATGCTGAAGATATGAATTTGCAGGGTTAACTATAGCTTGCACTTGCTGGGTTCCCAAGGAACCCATTCCAATCCGGAGCAGGGTGTTATTCCAGATCTTTGTTCCAAGGGCCGGATGAAAAGATTCAGACACCATATTTGCTATAATGGTCTAGTACATGTTACTGTTGGAAGTATTGGGAGGCTCATGAAATTGCACCACAGTAGGTGGGATTGTATTAACAGGTGAAAGTGGTCTCTTTCCTGGGGACTGATGATGATCATCATTGGTAGGAGAGTTAAACTGTTCTTTGAGTTCATCTCGGTCGGGATGATTGTCTTCACTGGGTACAGAGGTCTGACAGCAATCATTAGCAGAATGAAATACAGAGCTTTCCGGTGAGGGCTGATCCCGGAGTGTGCAGTTTTGATTTGGGTATAGGCCAGTGATCTCGTCATTACGTACAAAGTAACTCCCATCCTGAGTCACACCTGGAAAGTGCTTCAGCACTAGCAAATATGGCAAGTGTTCATCTTTATCTCCAAAAGTCAATTGATGCAAGAACTGAACAATTTTAAAGCTTTCTTTTTCTTTTTTTCAGTCTCAGGTAGACAGAGGGTTGCAAATTATTCAATGCACAAAAACTCACAGTGGATTTGGCCCAAAAATTTATACTAAACACCAAACAAAAAAGGGTGTCAACGTGACAACCACCGTTTGTATGATGCCACTATAATCTGCTACTCTTGTGCATTACCAAAATCATTTAAAAGCTACGGGAGCAGCTAACCCTTTCTCCAATACTGTCTGAAGCTATTAGTAATGCCGTCCTCTAATACGTTAAAAGTTACTGGCCAATACTATCTGAAGCTATCAGCTTGTCTGACACCCAGAAAAGTTGCCCACGTACAGCCCAGAAAAAGATATTAGGGAACCTAGAACTCAAAAATCTACGTCACTTATCTTCCTCAGCCCAAATCCACTAAATTAAAAAGTCAAAAATTAAATGAAATCCTAATAATCCGCAGAGAGAGAAGAAAAAACAAACTGGATTTTTAAAGACTCAAAAAACCACCGAGTCTTACACAGTTAATTTCTCCTTGCCATGATTTCTAATGTTGGCATCAGGAGCCGCATTTGACCTTGCTATGGTACACTGTCTTCAACCTCAGTTGATAAGAATTCACATCTCCGTGTGAGAGGAAAAGGGAAAAAAAATTGTTTTTATAAGTCTGCAAACTTGTGACAAGCAAAAGGGAAAAATCCTAACCTGCTTTCCCTTCTGAGCCTATTTAAAGCGGCAGTCAGACTTACCGTGTTTCCGCGGGGTTGATCAGGCCCCTAATTTGAGTAGTAATGGGTTGCCCCAGACAGCTCAAAGTGCCGCTCCACTGGATTCGTATCTTCCCTCGAGCGTGGTTCCGGCCATCCCGCGCTGCCACCAACTGTTAAGGATTAGTTAATGTGCGGCCTTAATCTGTGAGTGACTACCGCTATACTAATTTCCGACGTAAGAAAATTCACACCACGCCAGTTTGGTATGGGTTCCCTCCTCGGTACCCCGGGGAGTTCTGTTTATTACAGGAAGTAAATTTGGTTTTTACAAATTGAGAAAAAGGGGAGGGTGAAAGGTAAAATTATGCATCGTTCTATATGCTGATTGGTCATTTGAGCGTGGCATAGCATAAGTCATTATCATGCAAGTCCTCTTCGCTTAAGATTTCAGCATCTTTCCACAAAGTCCAATGTTTAGACGTCTTGTATCCATAGTCTCCATCTCAAGGCTCTAGTCTTAGTTACAGGCAAAGCGATAAGATGAAATGTTTTGCATTTAGCATTCTGATGTATCTGGGTTAAAGGGTAAGGGAACAGATATTTTTCCAGCAGCAATGGCATTTTAATATTAATATATTGATCAGTCATTAGAAACATAAGGGTCATCCCTGTCACGGTCACTGTGTACATACATTACATTACTTATCCTGCACTGATCCTGAGTTATATCCTGTATTATACTCCAGAGCTGCACTCACTATTCTGCTGGTGAGGTCACTGTGTACATACATTACATTACTTATCCTGCACTGATCCTGAGTTATATCCTGTATTATACTCCAGAGCTGAACTCACTATTCTGCTGGTGGAGTCACTCTGTACATACATTACATTACTTATCCTGTACTGATTCAGAGTTATATCCTGTATTATACTCCAGAGCTGTACTCATTTTTCTGCTGGTGAGGTCATTGTGTACACACATTACATTACTTATCCTGTACTGATCCTGAGTTATATCCTGTATTATACTCCAGAGCTGTACTCACTAATCTGCTGGTGAGGTCACTGTGTACACACATTACATTACTTATCCTGTACTGATCCTGAGTTATATCCTGTATTATACTCCAGAGCTGTACTCACTAATCTGCTGGTGAGGTCACTGTGTACATACATTACATTACTTTTCCTGTACTGATCCTGAGTTATATCCTGTATTATACTCCAGAGCTGTACTTACTATTCTGCTGGTGAGGTCACTGTGTACATACATTACATTACTTATCCTATACTGATCCTGAGTTATATCCTGTATTATACTCCAGAGCTGAACTCACTATTCTGCTGGTGGAGTCACTGTGTACATACATTACATTACTTATCCTGTACTGATCCTGAGTTATATCCTGTATTATACTCCAGAGCTGTACTCACTATTCTTCTGGTGGGGTCACTGTGTACATATATGGTATCACTTGTCAGGGGGGTGATGTCAGGGGGTGATGTGATGATATTAGGAGACAACAGTTATTGCCATAAATACCGAAGTCTAACCTTTCCCTTTTTTTATGGTCACATAATACACCATAAAAATGTAATAAAAAATGATTAAAAAGTCCTAGCAAAACAAAAATGGTACCAATAATAACTACAGATCACGGCACAAAAAATGACCTCATACATCCCCATGTATGAAAGAAAAAGGGATTATAGGGGTCAGAAGAGGATCATTTTATGCATGTTCATTTTCTTGCAAAAAGTTTAAAACTTTAGTAGTAAAATAAAACAAAACCTATATAAATTGGGTATCGTTGTAATCATGTTGACCCCCAAAATAGATAATGTGTAATTTTAACCATATAATATACTGCGTAGAAACAAACCCACCAAAAATAGCCAAATTGAGTCTATTCTTTTCAATAGTGTTTCTATATTCTATATATTGAAATATTTATTTATTGTATGTGGGTGGGACATCTATATAGGTGTGGCTTACAAATGGGTGGGTGCATGGGGGGCTCCATGGGGGGCTCTTTTGCTTGAGGGCCCCATGAGTTGTCAGTCCACCCCTGTCTTCAGGATTTCTGAATCTCATTAAACCCACTGTATTATACATGTACTAAAGTACTTTAGTCTTGTTAGTAGTATAGAAGTAAAAAGAGGTCCAACCTATAGGATGTACAACATAGGGTGGCAAAACATAGCCAGAGCGCCCATTGTGCCCATTACAGTGCCCTACAAGAGCCAAGTGTCAGCCACAGTCACCCCACAAGTACCAGCCATAGTGATCCCATCAGTATCAGCCACAGTCACCCCATGTGCATCTGTCATAGCGATTCCATCTCAGCCACAGTGACCCTACACCTATCAGCCATAGTGATCCCATGAATATCAGCCACAGTGACCCCACAAGTAAAAGTCATAGCGACCCCATAAATATCAGCCACAGTGACCCCACAAGTACCAGCCATAGTGATCCCATGAATATCAGCCACAGTGACCCCACAAGTACCAGCCATAGTGACCCCATGAATATCAGCCACACTGACCCCACAAGGACCAGCCATAGTGACTCCATAATTGCCACAGTTACCACATACAGTATGTATCAGTCTTTGTGATTCTATCAGTATAGGGTTGAACATTCAATATGTGTAAACAGGAAAGTTGTACGAGGTCCAGTAAGTAAAGGGCCCGTTACCAAGTTTTTGCCTGTCCACAAGATAGGTGATAACTATCTGATTGGTGGGAGGTCGGGCTGCTAGTGTCCCACCACCGATCACAAGAATGGAGGTCAACTGTCCCGTTTGAACAGGATGTCAGCACACATGCTCGCCCGCCGCTTCATTCATTCTCTATAGGGAATCCAAACATAACCGAGTAAATCACTTGGCTATGCCCAGAAGTCTCACAGATCTTTATTGGGGCCTGAATGTCCAACATGGGAGTAGTCCTAGGTAGTAGTGCAGACAAGTGGGGCATCAGAGCTCCAAACAAGGGGAACATTCTCAAATTCTTATGTCTTGTGTAAGAAGATAAGGAGGGAACTCTAAAGTAAGGTCTAAACATTGACAGTGCCCAATTAAGCCCCACCCCCAGGACTAATGAGCCATAACGACAATGGGAGACTTTATAAAAGCATCTCCCTTTTTCTTGCTTATACATGTCTCTCAAATGTCGCATGTGCGACTAGCCATTTTTCTGTGCAACTTTTTGCCTGCCGAGCGAGAAGAGCAAGATTTCTCATTTTAGCTTATGTGAGCAAGTTCTGAAAATTAAATTGCAGTGTTCAGAGATTTATAACGTGCGACTGTCGCAAAAAAGTCGCACACCATGAAAAAATGCCATACATTTACTCCGGCTCAACCCTGGCTTACAGGTTTTGCTTACATGAGCAAAATTTCAAAATGGAAAACAGAATGAGAAAAAGCTGATTTGCTCACGTGTGACAAATTTATAAAGGCCGTGTCACTTGTTAATAAAACATTAAAGGGGTACTCCGCTGCTCAGAGTTTGGTGCAAAATGTTCCGAATGCTTAGAGCCGGTGCCGGGAGCTCGTGATGTCATAGCCCTGCCCCTCATGACGTCACATCACGCCCCCTCAATGCAAGTCTACGGGAGGGAGCGTGACAGCTGTCACGCTCCCTCCCATAGACTTGTATTGAGGGGGTGGGGCGTGACATCATGAGGGGCAGGGCTATGATGTCACGAGCTCCTGGCGCCGGCTCTAAGCATTTTGAACATTTTGTTCCATACGCTGAGCAGTGGAGTACCCCCTTAAGCAAAGTAAAAAAACTAAAACAAAAACATACATAAGGAAGCTTTTAAAACTGTCCCCCAATATGCTTTACTAGTAATGTGCCCAAAACCTCCACTTTTGGCCAATAATTCCATGACTGATATTTTTGCAGTTTGATTCTCAGATTTGTTCCTGGTCTGTTGGCAACTATGCATTTACTAACGCCCCATCCCCTTTGACAGATCTTTGTCACCTGTATCCAAAATTTGCGTCACCCTTAACCTAGAGCTTTATCCTCTACATCACCATGGAGCCAGATCAGTCTTATACCATATCTACATGGCCCCTATCTAAGAGCTACATCACCCTTATAACACAGCGGCATCTTTCATTCTGCCATATATATCTAAACCCCTGTGCAGCTCTATAACTAGATCAGCTAATTCTAGAGCTTCATTGCCCATTACTCTTGTTATTTCCCAAACCCTCCTGATCTTACAGATACATCATGGTTATATAAGTGCCCCATGACTCCAAAGTTATTCATTTTATATAAAAGTTAGTTATTATGGTCTGTTAGTTGGTGATACTTACACAGGGTCCATTGTGGCCTGGCGGGCTTCTTGGTCCTATGATACCCAGTTCTTCATGAAATCAGCCTATTATACCAGTTGCCAAACCCAAAAATATTAATGGAGTCACTTACATGACTGTATAAAAATATACAGTGCAAAGGAAAAGTTGCCTCTTCTTACTTCTTTTATTTTGCAGAGGCCTTATTAAAAATAAAAGAATCAATCTGATTGGTTGATATGGGCAACTGGAGACAGGTTTTGATAAATCTCCCCCCTAGATTTTATTCACTCCAAAAAACAAAAAAAAACGTAGCACTCCAAAGTACAAGGTGAATAAGATTAATTGACCCAACATCAGGACCCAACATGTTCCTGATGTTGGGTCAATAAACCTTATTCACCTTGTACTTTGGAGTGCTACGTTTTTTTGTTTTTGGAGTAGATATCTATGGGACCGCTGACCTGGGACCTTTTCTACTGCTTGCACCCGCTGCTTCAATTTGAGGTTGTGCTGCTCTTCCTACTTTACTGGCCATAGACTTTATTGATATCCATTAAAGGGGTACTCCACTGGAAAACATTTTCTTCTAAATCAACTGGTGCCAGAAAGTTAAACAGATTTGTAAATGAATATGTAATGTGTGTAGCTCACCTAGGATAGATATAGTACTTGAGGTTAACGGTTTTACCTTCACCCAAAAGGCCTATAACTATGTGATGTGTGTGTTATAAATATAAAATATATTTATAGATACCAGTCCTCAAAAGAACTGCAGGTACAGAGTGAAATAGAGGGATAATAGCGAAGAATAAACAGATAAAGAGATAGAACAATAGTAAAATGAATGCAAAATTTATTTATAACAAATGATGTATGTCGTCACCTTTAGCAGGGCCCTTGCGTGGGGTGAACGGCAATATTAAAAATATGGATAGTATATATTAATAATAATGAATTAAAAGGTATAATAACATTTATAAAATATATGTGGAAATATTCACAGTCGCTATTGCACTTAGTCCATTTGAATAGAATCCATATGATACAGTTCGTAGAATTATATTGAGTGGATGCAGTTCATAGGTACAGTTCGTTGGTGATATAGTGCCGATTAGAAGCGTACTGTTTGTGTATCGCTAGTAATGATTTACGGTGCACAGCACCACTCCCCCACTGCTTCGGCTGGCACGGTTGTCACGGCTGTCACACAGCGTTTAGGCTGTGGCAAGCTAGACGCGTTTCAATGTCACGGACATTTTCTTCAGTAGCTATATAGTGTCGCGTGAGACACTATATAGCTACTGAAGAAAATGTCCGTGACATTGAAACACGTCTAGCTTGCCACAGCCTAAACGCTATTGCACAAAGACTATTACTATCGCCATCATTTGATTAATTTAACATACTATTATTTTGAACTGCTGGATGCCCTTTAATTGGAGACCACTGCAGCCCGCGCGCACATAGTGCCGCGTTCACACACGTGGAACGCTCTCTGCAAATCCATCCTCACAGCCCTGGTTTACCTACGTGAGTCCCGGACATCTTATCCACATTCCGGACGCCTGCCGTGTCAGCCCGGGACCCACGAACCACCGGAGAACCACTCACCCATCACACAGACGGGCTCACACAAGACGGAGCCGTCCCCAGCACAGGACGCAGTCGTGACAGCCGTGACAACCGTGCCAGCCGAAGCAGTGGGGGAGTGGTGCTGTGCACCATAAATCATTACTAGCGATACACAAACAGTACGCTTCTAATCGGCACTATATCACCAACGAACTGTACCTATGAACTGCATCCACTCAATATAATTCTACGAACTGTATCATATGGATTCTATTCAAATGGACTAAGTGCAATAGCGACTGTGAATATTTCCACATATATTTTATAAATTTTATTATACCTTTTAATTCATTATTATTAATATATACTATCCATATTTTTAATATTGCCGTTCACCCCACGCAAGGGCCCTGCTAAAGGTGACGACATACATCATTTGTTATAAATAAATTTTGCATTCATTTTACTATTGTTCTATCTCTTTATCTGTTTATTCTTCGCTATTATCCCTCTATTTCACTCTCTACCTGCAGTTCTTTTGAGGACTGGTATCTATAAATATATTTTATATTTATAACACACACATCACAGATTTGTAAATGACTTCTATTAAAAAATCTTAATCCTTCCAGCACTTATCAGCTGTTGTATGATCCACAGGAAGTTCTTATCTCTTTGAATTTCCTTTCTGTCTGACCACAGTGCTCTCTGCTGACACCTCTGTCCATATCAGGAACTGTCCAGAGCAGGAGAGGTTTGCCATGGGGATTTGCTTCTACACTGGACAGTTCCTGACATGGACAGAGGTGTCAGCAGAGAGCATTGTGCTCAGACAGAAAGGCAATTTAAAAAGAAAATAACTTCCTGTGGAGCATACAACAGATAATAAGTACTGGAAGGATTAAGATTTTTTTTTAATAGAAGTAATTTACAAATCTGTTTAACTTTCTTGCACCAGTTAATTTAGAAGAAAATGTTTTCCAGTGGAGTACGCCTTTAAAATAATAGCAATATAAAGGAGAAACAGCATTAACCCCTTGGGGACTCAGAGTTTTTCCCGTTTTTGCACTTTCGTTTTTTCTTCCTCAACTTTTACAAATCAGAATCCTTTAACATTTTGTGCCACCAATTCTACTTTGTGATGACATCAGTCATTTTACCCAAAAATCTACGGTGAAACGAAAAAAGATAAAAAAAATCATTGTGCGACGAAATTGAAGAAAAAACCCCGTTTTGCAACTTTTGGGGGGCTTTTTTTTTTTGGTATGAATGACACCTTCTCTTTATTCTGTAAGTCCATACAATTAAAATGATACTCTACTTATATAGGTTTGATTTTGTCGTACTTCTGAAAAAAATCATCATAACTAAATGCACGAAAATGTATCTGTTTCAAATTGTCATCTTCTGACCCCTATAACTTTTTTCTTTTTCTGCGTACGGGGCGGTATGGGGGCAACATTTTTGTACTGTGATCTAAAGTTTTTATTGATACCATTTTTGTTTTGATCAGATTTTTTGATCGCTTTATAGTAATTTTTTAATGGTAGAAAAAGTGACCATAAATACGCTGTTTTGGACTTTTGATTTTTTTTGCGCATACGCCATTGACTGCGTGGTTTAAATAATAATGATATATTTTTATAGTTTGGACATTTATGCACGCGGCGAAACCACATATGTTTATATTTATTTTTATTTATATGTTTTTTTTAAATGGGAAAAAGGGGGGTGATTTGAACTTTTATTAGGGAAGGGGTTAAATCACATTTATTAACTCTTATTTTTACACTTTTTTTTAATGCAATGCTTTAGCCCCCATGGGGGCTATAACTAGCAGTACATTGACTGCCAGCACTGTTCAATGCAAAGCCCTCTGCTCGTGTCCTAGCTGATTGGGACACCTCGGTTTCACTGCGGTGGTCCCGATCAGCCCGACTGAGCTGCCGGGAATGATTTTTTTACAGTTCAGACGCGGCGATCAACTTTGAACGCTGTGTCTAAAGGGTTAATAGCGCGCGTCATCGTGATCGCTGTCGCACGCTATTAGCCCTGGGTCCTGGCAACTGTTAGACGCAGGGACCAACCCGATATGACGTGGGGTCACCGCGTGACCCCGCGTTATATCGCGGGAGCGGGACCAGGACATACAGGTACGCCCTGAGTCCCCAAGAGGTTACAAAAAACAGCAACATCACTGGAACCACTGCATGAAAAATGAATGGTAGTGTGTGGGTAAGGGTTACACTAGCATGTAATAGAGTACATAAAAGGCAACAAACAGCACAATGCACAACATAGGTAAACGTAAGTACACGGACGGAGGTCAGCGTTCTGAAATGTGCGCTGGAGTGGCACCATCCCAGTCTCTGCATTGCACTTTTTCTGCTGCGGCCCAGGGGGTAGTACACATTTCTTGTCATGCACTTGACTTGCTCCTTGTGATGCTTATGGGCACCTTATGCATAAGGCATTTTATCCTTTTTTGGACTTACGTTTCCCTATGTTATGCATTGTGCTGTTTGTTGCCTTTTATGTACTCCGTTACATGCTAGTGTTACCCACACAATACCATTCATTTTTTATGCTGTGGTTCCGGTGATGTTGCTGTTTTTTTTTTTAATGCTATTTCTCCTTTATATTACTATTATTTTAATGCAGATCAACACAATCTATATTTTTACTCAGTCATTTAAGTGACTCCATTCATTTTCTTTGGTTTGTTGGTTGTGGGAGTTCACAATATATTGTGCTTTTATATATGGGGCCTATAGCTTTACTAGTACTATACAATTTACTCTTACTACCTTTTGCTATTCCCCTGTAGCAGTGCTTTGTCTCTTCATAGACATTGCATTGCATCCATCATAGACATTGCAACAAATGTACGGCCAAACAAGGTCTACATAACACTATTATGAAGTCTAGATGGTTCCTCACCTGGGGTCTGGGTTCATTGCCTGATTTGGATGGGTCATATCAAGCTGCGAAATTCTAGAAGAAATTATTATTATTATTTTTTTCATCTTTACAAAATAGTACTATAATAAAATTCTGATGTCTTACTCCGCCGAGTTCAGTGGGTCCAGGGGGTCCAGGGGGTCCAGGGGGTCCAGGGGGTCCAGGGGGACTGGGTAAGCCTGGGAGTCCATCTTTGCCATCTCTTCCTGGAAGTCCCTTTAAGTTGTGGACACATATTATGGATTAAGAACATCGAAAAGATGAAGCTACATTACTACTGCATTGTGTTCACCTAGAAATATATACGGCATATCCATTCTGTGTAATATTGACATTACTAACTATACATATGAGAATGTAACAACAGCTCACCCATCCAAACTCCTACACCTGTGCCTGGACCCAACGGTACCGCCTGCGGCTTCAGTTCAGGTGCAATGGAAGAAAGGGAATGTCCAGCACCCTGTGCAAATCATCTTACACTGAGGTTGCTGGAGAGAAAGCACATCGTCTATGTACCTATCACTATATGGACGCTTTATCCCAGTAGTCTATAACCATTGACTCTCCAGCTGTTTGGAAACTGTGATTCTCAACATGTAGAGCATACTAGGAGTTGTAGTTATTACCCTTATTACACATCATTCTTACCTTAGAGCTTTGTTACCATTATCTTGCATCACCTTTACTTCAGAGCTTTCTGTTAATCTGTATTTTGTATTTTCTGCTTTGGGTCCTGTTCAGACATTGTTTATGTCTGAACAGTTTCTGCATTAATTCTCCCTGGGATGGGAAGAGTTAACCTTCCTATCTTCATCACTGGGAGGATATATGAGGCCTCTTCAGGTGCAGGCGCTGGTTATTAGACCTATATTCTGGCCATGTTGGCTTGATGTTCACTATGTCTGTCTGTGTACATATCCCGAGTTTTAACCCTGTTATCTGTCCTGTCTGATATGTAAGAAGGCTAAAAGGTTTAGCCTGAATTTGTGGGAGGGGCATTGGGGGCTTTAAAACCCGCGGCGTCTGCTTCCCTTTATGCCGCGGGTTTTCGCACGTGACGTCACGCGCTGGTGAGTATGCGCCGTGGGTCCCACTGGGATCAGCGGCGGCGCGTGTCCTCCTCCTATCTCCTTCCCGGGGCTCCGTAAGTATTCCAGGCTGGGCGGTGCGGCCCAGCCTGGCGCAACTAGGATACCTGCTACATGGCATTACTCACCGGTCCCGGCGGCGCTCCCAGTCTCGGTGATGCTCCGGCCAACAACGTTTCCAGGAGGGTCCCCGGGTCGGTAGGTCACGTGGTAGGCCCGTCGTGGCCGCTTCCGGCATAGTCCTGCTCCTCGCTCCGGAGTGGCCGCTGTGGGGCCATCAGCAGCAGCTCTTTTTAATGGCGTCCCAGTGTGCTTCCGGCTGCTTAACTCTGCATATGTTCGGCACGCTCCTGGCTGCAGGCTCTGCATATGTTCGGTACGCTTCTAGCTGCAGGCTCTGCATATTTTCAGCACGCTCCTAGCTGCAGGCTCTGCATATTTTCAGCACGCTCCTAGCTGCAGGCTCTGCATATTTTCAGCACGCTCCTAGCTGCAGGCTCTGTATATTTTCGGCACGTTTATGGCTGCAGGCTCCGCATATTTTCAGCACGCTCCTCGGCTGTGCAACTCTGCAGGGCAAGGCTATGTCTGTTTGTATTGATTTTTTATTACTGGCTGCTTCACCACATGATTAGTCACTAGTATTGTGGAGTACTGGATTGTCCGGGCTGCTTGAACTTCAGATTCATCCGTATTCATTTAATTTGTCATAACCGCTAGGTGTGGATCTGTATATCATGATACATATTTTACATGTCGTCTTTCAATTTATTTGATTGTGCATTAGCAGGGGGTCAGTCGCACCCTGATCATAAAAATGACTTATGGCGCATTTTGGTAGCATGTCCCTCCATTTCCATTTAATTACGTCCTTATACTTCCAGCTAGATCCGTGGCATTTATTAGCATGCTACCTGTTGTCTAGCTTGCATGAGTGTTGGTTGTTACTTTTGCATATTTTCTGCTCGCTCCCGATTGTTTTTTCCGCATATTTTCAGTATGGCCTTGACTGTTTAACTGTGCATAATTTAGCACGCATCAGATATCTAGTTCTGCATATCTCTGTACATTCCCGATCTTCTACCTGCACCTTTCAGCACACTACCGCTTGTCCAGCTACGCTTATTTTCCGCACGCTTTCGCTAGTTTAGCGCCGCATAATTTAGTATGTCCTCGGCGTTCTAACACCACATACTTAGCACGCTCCCTCGTGTCCATCACTCCCGCATGTCCAGTCCTGCAGATTTTCTGCACAGCTGCGTCTCAGCACGCTTCCCTTTTCTTAGTTCTGCATTCCTCAGCACACTCTCCTGGTCTAGCTCTGTGTATGTTTCGCACGCCTTCGTTTGTTTAGCTCTGCATATTTTCGGTACACTTCCAATGGTTTTGCTCTGCACTCTTCAGCACATTTCTGCTTATTAGCTCTGCGTATTTTCAGTACGCTTCCAATTGTCAACACTACATTTTTAGCACACTTCCGTTTGATTAGTACTGCACGCTCCTGCTATTTAACGCGGTACAGGGGGTACGCCCCCGGCCGAATAATTTTATGTTGGATCATAGCTTGGTTTCTTGTCATTTACGCAGGTTCTTAGCTATAGTTGAAGGTAATGTTAAATTGAGTTGGTGGGACAAGCCAGTCAGCACTCAGGTTGCAGTCTGCATTTCCATCATAATCCAGAATCAGGTTGCCTGGATCCATTCTGAGTATACTCAATTAACTTGACGTGGCCATAAGTACAGGTAGGTTACCTCAATCTCAGTCACGTTAAACGAGATCAGAGGCAGAGATCATATGTTTATTGTTTTTCAGATTGTGGTCACCCTTCATCAGTTCAAGTTGAGCTTCACCAGTAAGCGGCGGTGGCACAATTTCACTGAACAACAATATCGTATTGTCAGGTAATTAAAACTCTTAAGTCCTTATACCCATCACGTTCTTGGGCAACGGTAGTCATTTCATCCACTGACCCAACTCGTCCTTGGGTCCTCGTGTGGGTACTAGGTACCTCGTACGGACAGGTTCTTATGTTGTGTTTCATTTTCAGTTAGGTGCGGTTAGTTCTGTGGCATATGGACAATTTTAGCTTAAAGTCACCATAGGACTTGGTAAGTGATGTACTAGGGGTGGTAGTGGTCTAAACAGTACTCCCAATTTACATCTGACTCTTGTTTAGAAGCTTGAGCGTGGGCAGTCATCGTCTGGTCGGTGAGGACCTTGTCAGCAGCCGGTGGAGTGTTTTAGGGTCAGTGTCCAGGTGAGCAGAGTTGTAGTTAGGGCGAGTTTATTGGATGTATACTGTTTTCTTGATGACATGGTAGTTCTGGACGAACATGCAGTGGCTGATTTAGACATGTGGACCACATTTCTGTAAGACTGGAATGGCATTTCTTTTTTCACGCCTGGTGTTGACAATTCTTCTCCCCTTGTTTTTTCCGATGCATCATCATCCATAGGCTTTGCAGCCATTTGGGGCAATCGCTGGCTTGCTGACAGGTGGCCAGCGGAAGTCTCCCAGCTAGCTGGTTTTGATAGATGCTCAGCTTTGTTTGAATTATACCCTGTGGTAGCCGCCGCCAGGGTTTGGAGCCATGAGTGGTCTCGGAGAACTGTGCTTTTCGTGTCTGACAATGAGGCTACGGTTAATATTCTGTTGAAGGGAAGGTCATCATCTTCCATGGTGATGTCACTGTTAAGAAGACTAGTGTGGTTGTCCTTAGTGGGTGAATTTCGTTTTTCTAGTGTGCATATCGAAGGTGTCAAAAATGTTGCAGCGGATGCCCTGTCCCGGCTTAATTTTCAACTCTTCTTTCAGATTTGTCCGTAAGCACATCCGACAGGGTCTCCAGTGCCGACATTCCAGGAGTTAGTGATGGGCTGAAAGCATTTATCGCTATAGCGCAACATTTGATCACCTCTTCCCCATCTCCTAACACCCGGAAAGTGTACCACACTACATGGAAGTGGTTTAGCAAGTTTTGTGCTGCCCATCCACTTGATGACCATCTTTCAGTATCATTCGTGTTAGGGTTCATCGCGTTTTGCTATTCTAACCTACATCTTGCGCATAACACCGTTAAGATCTATCTATCAGGCATACAACACATTTTATCATTATCTTACCCTGACAGAAGTTCGCTGTTCTCATCCCATGTGGTCAAGGCAGCACTCAAGGGGGTGCCCAAAAGCAAGGTACTTAAATCTCCCACTAGGCAACCCTTGTCGGGAGAGTTGTTTCGGCAACTATCGGATGCATTGGATTTAGCCCCATACGGTTTAATCAACAGTTTGTGTTTGAAGGCCGCTTTATTTCTTGGCTTTTATGGTTTCCTTAGACCTGGGGAGTTCACGGCCCCTAATCGCAAGTCGCCTCATTTGAAGCTGTCTCAGTTATCTTGGGCATCCGATCACTATGTGCTCACACTACTCAGTACCAAGACGTCTCTACCAGGGCAACCCATTGGTGTCAGGCACACGGCACACAAATGGTGCCCAGTATCTGTGTTTCACGCATTATTGGCTATTCGCAAGCTTGATAGTTCAGACAGCCCGCTTCTGTCATTCGATAATACGGCTTTGACCACGTCCGTGTTTGTCCGATATTTACGGGCCATCATCAAGTCGCTAGGTCATGACAGTTCCATGTTTTCTGGCCATTCCTTACGCATCGGGGCGGCAGCTTCCGCCTCCAAGCATGGCATACCGGCCCACGTGATCAGAAAGCTGGGAAGATGGAAATCGAGTGCATATATGCGTTACATCCCCAACCCAAAAAGTGAAATGAGAAATGCTTTTTCTTCCCTTGTGTTGTAAATTGTAATAAAGCGTTTTTGTTACTTATCCTGAGTTTTGCCCTCAAATTTTTCAGGTGTACCCCTACGCGGCAGTATATGGCACAACTCAAACTGCCTAGTTAGATAGAGGTTTGGTTGGTTAGGGTTCCTAGTTAGGCAGGCTCGCTATCTCAAGCATCGAACACAAATAGATTTTAGCCTGTTTGTTTTAGTACATTTGTTGGGTTTTAGTATTTTTATATTGTTCGTTCTGCATTTGCTTTGTGTTGTCTTAGTCTGTATTCACACTGTGTATTTTGTCAGTCCTGTTTTGACCTTGTTTGATCATGCTACTCCAAGTATAGAATCCTTTTCTGAGCCTTTGGCTAAATCCTCTATCTAGGAGTGAGGGAGTGTCTGTACCCGTGTTTGCTTGTATTTAGGATTTTTGTTTCTTCCTAGGCCACTATCCTCATCACTCGGTGGAGAGTGCCTGCTGGCTAAAATGAGCCCTCATACTGCCCCGTATACTAGAAAATGAGAAAGTTATAGGTGGTCAAAATAGGGTAATTTTAAACATACTAATTTTATTAAAATTGTTTTTTAAGTGTTATTGACCCACAGAATAAAGAAAACATGTCATTTTTACCTTAAAGTGTACAGCGTGAAAACAAAACCTTCCAAAATTTGCTAAATTGCAGTTTTCTTTTCAATTTCCCCACATAAATAATCATTTTATGGTTGCACCCAACATTTTATGGTAAAATGAGAGGTGTCATTACAATGTCAAATTGGTCATGCAAAAAATAAGCCCTAATATGGGTCTGTGGATGAAAATATAAAAAAGAGTTATGAGTTTAGAAGGAGAGGAGGAAAAAATGAAAATGCCAAATTAAAATTGGCCTTGTCCTTAAAGGGGTACTCCCGTGGAAAACCTTTTTTTTTTTTTTTTTTTTTAATCAACTGTTGCCAGAAAGTTAAACAGATTTGTAAATCACTTCTATTAAAAAATAAATCTTAATACTTCCAGTACATTTTAGGGGCTGTATACTAAAGAGAAATCAAAAAAAGAAATGCATTTCCTCTGATGTCATGACCACAGTGCTCTCTGCTGACCTCTGCTGTCCATTTTAGGAACTGTCCAGAGCAGGAGAGGTTTGCTATGGATCATACAGCAGCTGATAAGTACTGTAAGGATTAAGATTTTTAAATAGAAGTAATTTACAAATCAGTTTAACTTTAATCAGTTTTCCAGTGGAGTACCCCTTTAATGAGCCAACCGGAGTCAGGCAGTGACTCCAGTCGGCTACGGTTTTAGGTCCGGTCACAAAACAAGAATACGGGGAAAGAATGAGCCGACCAGAGTCACTGTCTGACTCCGGTTGGCTCATTAAAGTGAATGGGTTTCGGCACCGGTCTGGCTGGCATACGGGAGCGCACGGCTTTCAAATTTCCCAGCCGGATCCCGCAGCTGTAGTGACTAAAGTATAGGGGAGGCCCTCATCAACTAGTGTTCTGGGACCCGAGCAACTCAAATGACACCTATACCCATGGTGTCGGATACTGCAATAAATTTAAAAGTGGAAATTGAGGCTCAGGGTCAAATGAATAATGGATTAAAATAATGGATTAAAATAGGTTTATTTATGTAATATACACACACATATATATATATATATATATATATATATATATATATATATATGTATAAATATAAAGTACGTGCCGAACCTCACAGGGCCCTTTAGGGTCAGCACATACACAGATAAAATCACATTATACAATATGGCAAAGAAAACAAATAATAACAGGCAAATACTAGATATATAAATAGGAAAGTGACCACAGTGTATTATAAACCAGCCAATTATTGAGGAATTATTGAAGAATAGTCAGACCGAACTTGTAATCCAGGTAATAAGCATTGAAGAAATAAAGTGCATAGTATAATTGTCGCTGTCAAGAATAGATAAAATTATTATTCTTTGTTGTAGTCAATCACATTGTCTGTAATTAATTGTAATCCAAAACACAGGTTTGGCTCCTTGTGCAGGGAGCCCGCTGCTAGAGACTATGCCGTCTTAATAGTATGCAGCGATGTTGAAATGAACTTGAAACAATGTAATTAAATAAGAGTTATATTGTATACAACTATAGGTAGACTTGATTCTCCTGGACAGATACCCGCTGCTAGAGACTAAGTGGTCTCAGATATATGCAGAGGGATTAGTGGGCAAGTAAAAAGGGGGACTGCAGCGCTTCAATAATACAGTATGGCTGTATACATAGTAGATGGTGTATACATAGTACCTGGTGTAGTGCTAACGGTCCCGAAATGACAAATCTTTGTCACCTGTATCCAAAATTTGCATCACCCTTAACCTAGCGCTTTATCCTCTACATCACCATGGAGCCAGATCAGTCTTATACCATATCTACATGGCCCCTATCTAAGAGCTGCATCACCCTTATAACACAGCGGCATCTTTCATTCTGCCATATATATATCTAAACCCCTGTGTAGCTCTATAACTAGATCAACTAATTCTAGAGCTTCTTGCCCATTACTCGTGTTATTTCCCAATCCCTCCTGATCTTACAGATACATCATGGTCATATAAGTGCCCCATGACTCCAAAGTTATTCATTTTAAATAAAAGTTAGTTATTATGGTCTGTTAGTTGGTGATACTTACAAAGGGTCCTTTGGGTCCTGGGGGACCTCTTGGTCCAATGACATCCTACAAAGAATGAATATGGCTTACATTATTACCAACTCTGCTACATCATGTATATAATTTATATTGTCACCAGAATGTTAATTAAAGCAAAGCACCTACATTTCCCCAAAACAGCCCATACTAAAGTCTATACTAAAGTCCCATGTAAGTGTCTGGGCATGTTGGGAGTTGTAGTTTTGCAATAGCTTGAGGCACCCTCTTCGGGAAACACTGAGATAATGCAACAGCTTTAACCACTGCCTTAGAGCCTTATTACTATTTTCTTGTATTACTCTTAACTTAGAGCTTTATTACCATTATTCTACATCACCCTTACCTCAGAGCTTTATTACCATTATCCTTACCTCAGAGCTTTATTACCATTATCCTGCATTACCCTTACCTCAGAGCTGTATTACTATTATTCTACATCACCCTTACCTCAGAGCTTTCTCACCATTATGCTGCATTACCCTTACCTCAGAGCTTTATTACCATTACCCTTACCTCAGAGCTTTATTACCATTATCCTGCATTACCCTTACCTCAGAGCTGTATTACTATTATTCTACATCACCCTTACCTCAGAGCTTTATTACCATTATTGTGCATCACCCTTACCTCAGAGCTTTATTACTATTATTCTACATCACCCTTACCTCAGAGCTTTATTACCATTATCCTGCATCACCCTTACCTCAGTGCTGTATTACTATTATTCTACATCACCCTTACCTCAGAGCTTTATTACCATTATTCTACATCACCCTTACCTCAGAGCTTTATTACCATTATCCTGCATTACCCTTACCTTAGAGCTTTATTACCATTATCCTGCATTACCCTTACCTTAGAGCTTTATTACCATTATCCTGCATCACCTTTACCTTAGAGCTTTATTACCATTATCCTGCATCACCCTTACCTCAGAGCGAGCTTTATTACTATTATTCTGCATCACCCTTACCTTAGAGCTATATTACAATTATTCTGCATTACTCTTACCTCACGGCTTTATTACCATTATTCTGCATCACTCTTACCTTAGAGCTTTATTACCATTATCCTGCATTACCCCTACCTCAGAGCTTTATTACCATTACTCTGCATTACTCTTACCTCAGGACTTTATTACCATTATTCTGCATCACTCTTACCTTAGAGCTTTATTACCATTATCCTGCATTACCCTTACCTCAGAGCTTTATTACCATTACTCTGCATTACTCTTACCTCAGGACTTTATTACCATTATTCTGCATTACTCTTACTTCAGAGCTTAATTACCATTACTCTGCATTACTCTTACCTCAGAGCTTTATTACCATTATTCTGCATTACTCTTACCTCAGGGCTTCCCTAACCTTATACCAAAGCTGCATAGCCTTTATCCCAGAGCTTTCCTGCCTGTTTATATGGATGTGGTCCATTCTAAGCCTTCTTTAAAGGCCCATATCCTAGCAACTGGTAACAACAGATACTACACTTGTGTCACGATTCGGCTTCCAGGTAGTGGATCCTCTGTGCCAGAGAGGGATTGGCGTGGACCGTGCTAGTGGACCGGTTCTAAGCCACTACTGGTTTTCACCAGAGCCCGCCGCAAAGCGGGATGGTCTTGCTGCGGCGGTAGTGACCAGGTCGTATCCACTAGCAACGGCTCACCTCTCTGGCTGCTGAAGATAGGCGCGGTACAAGGGAGTAGGCAGAAGCAAGGTCAGACGTAGCAGAAGGTCGGGGGCAGGCGGCAAGGTTCGTAGTCAGGATGGGTAGCAGAAGTTCAGGTACACAGGCTTTGGACACACTAAACGCTTTCACTGGCACAAGGCAACAAGATCCGGCAAGGGAGTGCAAGGGAGGAGACTAGATAAAGGCAGGGAGCAGGTGGGAGCCAATTAAGCTAATTGGGCCAGGCACCAATCATTGGTGCACTGGCCCTTTAAGTCTCAGAGAGCTGGCGCGCGCGCGCCCTAGAGAGCGGAGCCGCGCGCGCCAGCACATGACAGCAGGGGACCGGGACGGGTAAGTGACCTGGGATGCGATTCGCGAGCGGGCGCGTCCCGCTGTGCGAATCGCATCCCCAACGGCCAACACAGTGCAGCGCTCCCGGTCAGCAGGACTGACCGGGGCGCTGCAGGGAGAAAGACGCCGTGAGCGCTCCGGGGAGGAGCGGGGACCCGGAGCGCTAGGCGTAACAGTACCCCCCCCCTTAGGTCTCCCCTTCTCTTTGTCCGGTAACTGCCTCCCCTGGGATGAGGACACCTGGAAAGAATGGAAGGTTTCCTCAACGGCAGGCAGTACAGCCGGAGTGGGAATGGGGAGGGAGGGCAGAGGGCGAGGCCTGGTACGGAGCAGTGTGACACCAGGACGGGGACCATGGGGAGGCACAGAGGCTTGCCTGACGGGACTGGGAGGGGGGGAGAGGCACTTCCTGTGGCAGGCAGAGTCCCAGTTCCTGATCTCCCCGGTGGTCCAATCAATGGTGGGGGAATGAAGCCGGAGCCAAGGCAGACCGAGGAGGACCTCAGAGGTACAGTTGGGGAGAATGAAGAATTCAATCCTCTCAAGGTGGGGTCCAATAGACATGAGGAGGGGCTCTGTGCGGTAACGCACGGTGCAGTCCAATCTGGCTCCGTTGACCGCGGATATGTAGAGCGGCTTGACGAGACGGGTCACCGGGATGCTGAATTTATTAACAAATGACTCCAAAATAAAATTTCCAGAGGCACCGGAGTCCAAGCAGGCCACGGCTGAGAGGGAGGAGTTGGCTGAAGAAGAAATCCGCACGGGTACCGTGAGACGTGGATGAGCAGATTTGGAACCAAGAGACGCCACACCCACGTGAGCTGGGTGCGTGCGTGCGTTTCCCAGGCGTGGAGGACGGATAGGGCAATCCACCAAGAAATGCTCAGTACTGGCACAGTACAGACAGAGATTTTCTTCTCTACGGCGATTCCTCTCTTCCTGGGTCAGGCGAGACCGATCCACTTGCATGGCCTCCTCGGCGGGAGGCCCAGGCGAAGACTGCAAAGGATGCTGTGGGAGAGGTGCCCAGAGATCTAAGTCTTTTTCCTGGCGGAGCTCTTGGTGTCGCTCAGAAAAACGCATGTCAATGCGGGTAGCCAAATGGATGAGTTCTTGGAGGTTGGCAGGAATCTCTCGTGCGGCCAGCACATCCTTGATGCGACTGGATAGGCCTTTTTTAAAGGTCGCGCAGAGAGCCTCATTATTCCAGGATAGTTCAGAAGCAAAAGTACGGAATTGTATGGCGTACTCGCCAACGGAAGAATTACCCTGGACCAGGTTCAGCAAGGCAGTCTCAGCAGAAGAGGCTCGGGCAGGTTCCTCAAAGACACTTCGGACTTCAGCAAAGAAGGACTGGACTGTGGCTGTGGCAGGATCATTGCGGTCCCAGAGCGGTGTGGCCCAAGACAAGGCCTTTCCTGAAAGAAGACTTACTACGAACGCCACCTTAGACCGTTCTGTAGGAAACAAGTCTGACAACATCTCCATATGCAGGGAACACTGAGACAAAAATCCACGGCAGAGTCTGGAGTCCCCATCAAATTTGTCCGGCAGGGACAAGCGGAGGTTAGGAGCGGCCACTCGCTGCGGAGGAGGTGCAGGAGCTGGCGGAGGAGATGGTTGTTGCTGTAGCAGAGGCAGAATTTGCTGTAACATGGCGGTCAACTGCGACAGCTGCTGTCCTTGTTGGGCAATCTGCTGCGATTGCTGAGCGACCACCGTGGGAAGATCAGCGAGACTTGGCAGCGGCACCTCAGCGGGATCCATGGCCGGATCTACTGTCACGATTCGGCTTCCAGGTAGTGGATCCTCTGTGCCAGAGAGGGATTGGCGTGGACCGTGCTAGTGGACCGGTTCTAAGCCACTACTGGTTTTCACCAGAGCCCGCCGCAAAGCGGGATGGTCTTGCTGCGGCGGTAGTGACCAGGTCGTATCCACTAGCAACGGCTCACCTCTCTGGCTGCTGAAGATAGGCGCGGTACAAGGGAGTAGGCAGAAGCAAGGTCAGACGTAGCAGAAGGTCGGGGGCAGGCGGCAAGGTTCGTAGTCAGGATGGGTAGCAGAAGTTCAGGTACACAGGCTTTGGACACACTAAACGCTTTCACTGGCACAAGGCAACAAGATCCGGCAAGGGAGTGCAAGGGAGGAGACTAGATAAAGGCAGGGAGCAGGTGGGAGCCAATTAAGCTAATTGGGCCAGGCACCAATCATTGGTGCACTGGCCCTTTAAGTCTCAGAGAGCTGGCGCGCGCGCGCCCTAGAGAGCGGAGCCGCGCGCGCCAGCACATGACAGCAGGGGACCGGGACGGGTAAGTGACCTGGGATGCGATTCGCGAGCGGGCGCGTCCCGCTGTGCGAATCGCATCCCCAACGGCCAACACAGTGCAGCGCTCCCGGTCAGCAGGACTGACCGGGGCGCTGCAGGGAGAAAGACGCCGTGAGCGCTCCGGGGAGGAGCGGGGACCCGGAGCGCTAGGCGTAACAACTTGACCTTAGCAAAAAACTGAAATAACAGATCTTTGTCACCTGTATCCAAAATTTGCATCACCCATAACCTAGTGCTTTATCCCCTACATCACCATTGAGCCAGAACAGTCTTATACCATATCTACATGGCCCCCATCTAAGAGCTACATCACCCTTATAACACAGCTGCTGCATCTTTCATTCTGCCATATATATCTAAACTCCTGTGCAGCTCTATAACTAGATCAACTAATTCTAGAGCTTCTTGCCCATTACTTGTGTTATTTCCCAAACCCTCCTGATCTTACAGATACATCATGGTTATATAAGTGCCCCATGACTCCAAAGTTATTCATTTTATATGAAAGTTAGCTATTATGGTCTGTTGCTGATGTCTTACTCCGCTGAGTCGAGGGGGTCCATGGGGTCCAGGGGGACTGGGTAAGCCTGGGAGTCCATCTTTGCCATCTCTTCCTGGAAGTCCCTTTAAGTTGTGGACACATATTATGGATTAAAAACATCGAAAAGATGAAGCTACATTACTACTGCATTGTGTTCACCTATAAATATATACAGCATATCCATTCTGTGTAATATTGACATTACTAACTATACATATGAGAATGTAACTACAGCTCACCCATCCAAACTCCTACACCTGTGCCTGGACCCAACGGTACCGCCTGCGGCTTCAGTTCAGGTGCAATGGAAGAAAGGGAATGTCCAGCACCCTGTGCAAATTATCTTACACTGAGGTTGCTGGCTATTCCTTTTCTTGCATTACTAACTATACTCCGCTTTGAAACCCAGTTGGCCATAAAAGTGTTAAGTAAACAGCTAATAGGGGTGCACCAATTACAACTGCTGTTCAAGACCTTAAATAGAGGAGTACTACATGGTCCAACATCTAGAAATGGGCCCCAGGAGTTGAGTCGGCCATCGCTTGACATAGGTCTATAGCCAAATTAACTCTACACAATGGGGGAGATTTATCAAAACCTGTGCAGAGGAAAACTTGCCCAGTTGCCAATAGCAACCAATCAGATCACTTCTTTCGTTTTTATGAAGGCCTGTGAAAAATGAAAGAAGCGATCTGATTGGTTGCTATGGGCAACTGGGCAAGTTTTCCTCTGCACAGGTTTTGATAAATCTCCCCCAATGGGTCAGCCATGAATCTTAGGTTTGGAATGGGTCTAATAGCTTGTGTAAGACTTAAAAATTTGGTCAATCACCCTCAGAAAGGAAAATGCATGACACTTGTAAAACATTCTTTAGGGGAGTCTTGTATCCACACAAATGTCCATACAGAGCAGAACCTTAGACTGCGGTATAGTCCATTTAGAGTCTCAACTTGGAGACCAAATTTGCTCCAAAGTGTAAAACATAAAGTTTATGCATTCTCTATGCTGGGGTCAATGGCCCTTTAATAACCCATTAATGACAATTCAACTGTTACGCCGAGCGCTCCGGGTCCCTGCTCCTCCCCGGAGCGCTCGCGGCGTTCTCCTCTCTGCAGCGCCCCGGTCAGACCCGCTGACCGGGAGCGCTGCACTGTCACTAACGATGCCTCAAATCTGCTCCCACTTGTCTAACTCCTGAGGTTCCACCCTTACCGGTCCCTCCCAAGGCTTTCCAGGACTTTTCTGATATTTTCTGCAAAAAGCAAGCAGAGATCTTACCTCCTCATTGCCCCCTTCCTGGTACCACTCTGCCCTGTGGCAAGCTTAACCCTCTGCCCCCCCCCCTCCCCATTCTCACTTCTTCTGGAGTTCCTGCCGTAGAGGAAGTAACCCAGGACTTCTCCGTTATCTGGAAGGAGACTCAAGAGTCGCTCCCACTGGCCTCGTCTCATATGAAGGGACAAGCAGATAAAAAGAGGGGGAGACCTAAGGTGGGGGGTACTGTTACGCTGAGCGCTCCGGGTCCCTGCTCCTCCCTGGAGCGCTCGCAGCGTTCTCCTCTCTGCAGCGCCCCGGTCAGACCCGCTGACCAGGAGCGTTGCACTGTCACTGCCGACATGGATGCGATTCGCATAGCGGGATGCGCCCGCTCGCGGGTCGCATCCCAATCTGCTTACCTGTCCCGTTCCCCGGCTGTCACGTCCTGGCGCGCGCGGCTCCGCTCTCTAGGGCGCGCGCACACGCCGGCTCGCTAAGATTTAAAGGGCCAGTGCACCACTAATTGGTGCCTGGCCCAATCAGTGTAATTAGCTCCCACCTGCTCCATGCCTATATTACCTCACTTTCCCTTCCCAGCATTGCCGGATCTTGTTGCCTCAGTGCCAGTGAAAGCATTTTCTGTGTTTGCCTTACCAGTGTTACCAGACCTTCTACCGTTGCCCTTGACTACGAACCTTGCTGCCTGCCCTGACCTTCTGCTACGTCTGACCTCGCCTCTGTCTAGTCCTCCTGTCCCATGCCACTCTCAGCAGTCAGTGAGGTTGAGCCGTTACCGGTGGACACGACCTGGTTGCTACCGCCGCAGCAAGACCATCCCGCTTTGCGGTGGGCTCTGGTAAATACCAGTACCAACTTAGAACCGGTCCACCGGTACGATCCACGCCAATCCCTCTCTGACACAGAGGACCCACCTCCAGCCTGCCGAATCCTAACATCAACAAGTTTATGTCAATTCAACAAGAGAGAGAGAGAGAGAGAGAGAGAGAGAGAGAGAGAGAAAGAAAGAGAAAAAGAGTACATCGTCTATGTACCTATCACTATATGGACGCTTTATCCCAGTAGTCTATAACCATTGACTCTCCAGCTGTTTGGAAACTGCGATTCTCAACATGTAGAGCATTCTAGGAGTTGTAGTTATTACCCTTATTCCACATCATTCTTACCTCAGAGCTTTATTACCATTTTCTTGCAAAACCCTTACCTGAGAGCTTTATTACCATAATTCTGCATCACTCTTACCTCAGCGCTTTATTACCATTATTTTGCATCACCCTTTACCTTAGAGCTTTATTACCATTATTTTGCATCACCTTTACTTCAGAGCTTTCTGTTAATCTGTATTTGGTATTTTCTGCTTTGGGTCCTGTTCAGACATTGTTTATGTCTGAACAGTTTCTCTATTAATTCTCCCTGGGATGGGAAGAGTTAACCTTCCTATCTTCAGCACTGGGAGGATATATAAAGCCTCTTCAGGTGCAGGCGCTGGTTATTAGACCTATATTCTGGCCATATATATAAACCTATAACTAGCACCCATTTATTTAGAACATTTCAATATACACAATATGTGACCCACCCAATTAAAACAACCCACCCTTAAAAATGAACCCCACAAAAATAGACAGGGGATAGCTCAACTCTAGACCCTAGCATACATAAAAGAATCACAAAAATATCAAAATCAAAGAAGGAAATAATGTGGTCATATGTCATTATCTAAGGTAGTCATACTGGGTCCTGCAAGATCACTATGCCCCCGCCGCCGCCTCAACACGTGTTTCGTATTCTTCCTCAGGAGATGGGGATTAACACACTTAGTGTCCTTTTTATATCTGCCTGTCCATAATTGACGCATGCGTCCGGGCCGCCCGCCGCCGGTAGTTCCGGGAACCGTCACTGAGACGCACACGTCACATCCGGTGACGCGCTATCCCCGTATTGACAGCTCCTCGGAACGCCCAGCGGCGACGGAACCACACGCATGCGTACTGACAGGGGGATATCCTCACAAGGTGAGTGTAGATTGGCGCAGGCGTATCTCCGCTGACCGAACAGTGTCACGGTTCACGCATGCGCCCCACTATCTCAAACACTCTAACCTAGATAATAACAGATGACCACATTTTACAATATTTGTAACGCCCAATAGACCGCATGGATGAATAATGGATGGGTAATGACCCAACTTAGATACATTAAATATTATCAAGGGCAACCCGTACTCCATCCCACTTGTGTTAGCCTAAATACAAAAATCATTACCCAAACAGTGAATACATTGCACAATTATAATTTTAAATTTAAATTTAAATTACATAACGGAACACACACATCAGCGCAACATATTGCATATCACATATTTTTAATTACAAGTATCAGGATGCAACACTACATCCATATCTATAATCCTATTGGACATGGACACCCCTCCCCCCCCTTTTTTTTTTTTTACCCCTAAGTGTAATCCTTCACTATGTGTAAGTGAATATTCTGAAAGTGCATTAACATAAGGATATCATTCAAAATATAATAATAATAATATTACTAAAACTGTGTAAAGAAAGTGGTATTTAAACCTTGCTCTGGCCATGTTGGCTGTTATCTGTCCTGTCTGATATATAGATTTTAGCCTGTTTGTTTTAGTATTGTGGTGTCCCGGTACCGTATTGTATACGTTATCTTTGTAGAGGTCCCCATAGTCAGAGTCCCTAGGACGTCGGGGTCCCTCTTCTGTAGTTATCCCCTTGTCACCCCTCAGTTAGTCAATGACTGTATAGAAGTTCTTATCAATATAAATATAAGTATAAGTATAGAAATATGTATATATTTAATTGCCTACCTGTTCAAGCATAGCAGGACCTGCGGGTCACGTGGGTCACGGGACCTGTGGGTCATGTGGTTTTCATGCCCCTTCTTTGAATATGTTTTATTATTTAGGTCTTTAATGCCCGGCCCCTACCTGGCCCCGGCATCCACCCCACATGACGTCACCAGCTCACCTGGTTTTGGTGCCATTTTCTCATGTATTTAAACACATATGCCTGTTACCTTGCCATACAGCAACCACCTGCAATTGAAAAAGGGAGCTGTGACTCCCAAAACACGTCTTGCTTTATATTTATTATTTTCTTTGATTTCTTATGCTGTAAGAATAAATTATTTTGCATCAATACCCACGACTTGGGTTACTTCCTTGGGAGCGCCAACGCAGCTTTTTTCCTCCAATACTTCTGCATTACTCTACGGACTCTCCTCTGGGCTCCGTCGTCACGCTGCTGGCCTGCATACTAAGCTACCATCACCGGCAAGGAAAATGCTACCCCCACCTGGGTACCCACCTATACCGGATAAAGACTTACACCGCACCCGGCGTTACCTCAGTTTTTTTCCTCCATTTTATTGCCCTTTTCTTGTCCCAGGGCAGAAAAGATGTTCTTATCGTTGTCAATCATCATGATTCCCATTTCCAGTTTTTGTTGAGTAAGCCATAACCCAATTTCTTTATGAATTACTTTTAGCAGTTCTTCCCCTGTGTGACTCTGTTCGCCAAGGCAACCCATGTGAAGAACAGCGTGACACTTCCGTTCCCTGTACACATGGTATGCTGAAGGGGCACTGAGACTTGTCTGTGCAGTGGAGGCTGAGGACACAGTGGAGGATGAGGAGGAAGAGTCGCACACTGTCACAGAACCAATGGCCTGAGAGCTTGGAGGAGGAAGCGGCATTACCGGCCCAAGTTGGAGTTGTGGCTGTGCAGGAACCACATTCACCCAGTGAGCCGTAAAGGACATGTATTGTCCCTGACCATAGCTACAGTTCCAGACGTCGGTGCTGCTGTGCACTTTGGTACACACTAACAGGCTCAAGGACTATCCCCCCTTCTCTTCCACAAAATTGTGCAGGGCTGGTACTGCCTTCTTGGTAAAGAAATGATGGATTGGGACTCTCCACCTCAGCTCTGTACAAGCCATCAGTTCTCTGAAAGGTGCAGAGTCCACCACTTGAAAAGGGAGCAGCACCAGCAACTTGGTTAGGAGCACATTCAGCTTCTGCGCCGTTGGATGAGTGGGTGCATACTGTTTTCTCTTGGACAAGGCTTCGCCGATGGATTTTTGGCGGAATGACTGACTAAAAGTAGGAGGAGCAGGAGCATCTGGAGCAACAGAAGGAGGGTATGACACACAGCTCCCTTTGGCTGAGGTGGTGGAGCCTTGGCTGGCTGAGAGAGGGAGCAGCGTGCCACTGGGTGATGCAGCAGGCTGGACCACTACATCGGAGCCACGTTTCTCCAAGGTTGCTTCATGGTGGCGCAGCACATGTTGACGCAGGGCCGTGGAGCCAACATTGGCAATGCTTCACCTTCTGCCGACACATCTTGCATGTGGCTATGTGAACTTCCTCCGGATGCTTGATGAAAAACTGCCACACCACCGAGTAGCTGATTTTCCCACCAACAGTCCAGACTAATTGACTGCTACTGCTGCTGTCTCCAGGAACCCCAGTTCCACTACCTCCTGGGAAGGTAGGCTGCCGTGAAGCAGGTGGTCTCCCCTGGGCACGTTTTGGCTCCAGAATTTCCACTTCTGCCACCATGTTGACTGCCAACCATGCTACCACCTTGCTGGCTAAGTTGCTGCCTCACGGGCAACCTGTAGCTCTCTTCTCCTGATGATGATGAAGACCCTTCTGCACACAGCTCCCAATTGCGATCAGCTTCATCATCATCAACAAGTGTCTGTCACTGATGTCCTCCTCAGTTTCCTCAACAGTGTCTGCTTCAGGACCCTATAGCTGGCAACACCACCTCTCACGTCACTCTCCTCATTACTACTGGCCCGCCAGGCGGAGGAAGCGGCAGATGTCTCCTCCACTTCTTGGCTGGGCAGTAGCTGCTGACTGTCCTCTATTAGATCATCCTCAGTGAATAGTGGAGCTGAACCCACAGCATAAGATACTTCTGTAGGGGAGGGAACAGCATAGGACAGAGGCAATGGGAGGACAGGGACTGCTCCCGGGCCATGCACACTGAGGGTTGTGTCTGAGGAACCTACCGACTGTTGACTGGGGGTATCAGATGTCCCTTGTGATGAAATGGATGACCATGTTAACCAATCGATGATGGCAGATGGGTTGCTAATCGAGACACATCCGCTAGCTGATAACGGGAGCTCAGGCCTCTCTCTCTGGGACTCCAGCTGCCACTCGCCCCTAGTCTACTGCGACCTCTGCCTGATGAAATTAGGCCTCTGCCACTCCTCTGTGCACGTCCTGGCACTTCTCAGCCTGACATACTTAGTGCGTATATGAGGGGAGAACAGTATGCTTCACTTAAAACTGTTTTTGTCTTGAACAGCAGCAGGTGTGTTCTTTTGGCTGTCCTTTAACAGTATCTAGACCTTTGACAGATTAACAGGTAAAAAATAGTACACTACTTGGATGTAGGTATGTGGTATGCACTTATGAGGGCAGAAAAATGCGCTATATTACACTTAAAAACGTAGTTGAGTACAACACCAGCTGGTGAGTACTTTTGCCTGGCCTTTCACAGTATCTAGGCCCTTGACAGATTAACAGGTACAAAATAGTACACTACTTAGATGTAGATATGTGGTATGCACTTATGAGGGCACAAAAATGCGCTACAATACGCTTAAAGAAGTAGTGGAGCAAAACACCAGCCGGTGATTACTTTTGTCTGGCCTTTCACAGTATCTAGGCCCTTGACAGATAAACAGGTACAAAATAGTACAATACTTAGATGAGAGCAGAAAAATGTGCAACAGGACGCTTAAAAAACTTATATTTGCACAACACCAGCAGTACACAACAGTGCTGCAGCACACTGTTGTGTACTAAACACAAAATTTCACTCTCTCAAAGACTATTAGGAATGGACTGCTGGGTATTATACCATCTACAGACTAGTATAATCAGCAGACCATTTGTTTTGGAACAAAGACACAGAGTTGTGCTGAAAAATTATTCCTCCATCCTCTGCTGTTTCTCCAGCTGAGCCAGCTTGTTGAAATTTATGAGGCAACACACTGCTCTCTGCCCCTCTCTGTAATACAATGCTGTAGAAAGTGACTGGGAGGTTAATCGCTCAGTAAAAATTCTTCTCTGTGAAAAATGCACTACTCTCTGTCCACCAGAACACTGACATGACTAGGAGGTGAAACGCTGCTGGAAAAAGCTTGTCTGTGTAACACACAGCAATGTCCGTCCTATCACTCTACAGTGAAAGGATGAAGTGATTAGCCAGAATATGGCTGCCGATTATATAGGGCTTTGACATCACAGGGGTGACTGGCTGCTGATAGGCTGCATTCCTGCATGTGATTCAGGGTCATCCTGCCTACCCTCGTTTTCGCCTTCCAAGAGTTCCTTGTCCCATGTCCTCATGTGTGGATCCACCATTTTAGATGCCCTGGAGCCTGGACCGCACTAAATGAAGTTTAAAGGGGTACTCATAGAAACATAGAATGTGTCGGCAGATAAGAACCATTTGGCCCATCTAGTCTGCCCAATAATCTGAATCCTATGAATAGTCCCTGGCCCTATCTTATATGGAGGATAGCCTTATCCTCCATATAAGATAGGGCCAGGGACTATTGATAGGATTCAGATTATTGGGCAGACTAGATGGGTCAAATGGTTTTTATCTGCCAACACATTCTATATTTCTATGTTTCTATGAGTACCCCTTTAAACTCCATTTAGTGTGGTCCAGGCTCCAGGGTACCTAAATGGTGGATCCACACGTGAGGACATGGGGCAAGGAACTCTGGGAAGGCGAGAACGAGGATAGGCAGGATGACCCTGAATCACATGCACGATGCAGCCTGTCAGCAGCCAGTCACCCCTGTGATGTAACAGCCCTATATAATATTACTCCAGTGGAAAAACATTTTTTTTTAACTCAACTGGTGCCAGGAAGTTAAACAGATTTGTAAATGACTTCTATTAAAAAATCTTTATCCTTCCAGTACTTTTTAGCAGCTGTATGCTATAGAGGAAATTCTTTGCTTTTTAAATTTATTTTTTGTCTTGTCCACAGTGTTCTCTGCTGACACCTGATGCCCATATCAGGAACTGTCCAGAGCAGGAGAAAATCCTCATAGCAAACCTATGCTGCTCTGGACAGTTCCTGACACGGACAGAGGTGTCAGCAGAGAGCAATGTGGACAAGACAAAAACGAAATTCAAAAAGCAAAGAATTTCCTCTGTAGCATACAGCTGCTAATAAGTACTGGAAGGATAAATATTTTTTAGTAGAAGTAATTTAAAAATCTGTTTAACTTTCTGACACCAATTCATTTAAAAAAAAAAGTTTTCCACCGGAGTACCCCTTTAATAAAGCAATTTGCGCTATAGAATCGCGGCAATATTCGCATTTGTTGCGAATCAGATTTTTCATGAAATTCGTAACAAATTCTCTTAGTGATACTTACACAGGGTCCATCAGGTCCTGGGGGGTCTCTTGGTCCATTGATATCCTACAAAGAATGGAAATGGCTTACATTATTACCAAGCCTGTACTGCACGCACAAATGCAACTCTGCTACATCATGTATATAATTTATATTGTCACCAGAATCAAAGCAAAGCACCTACATTTTTTTATAAACAGCCTATACTAAAGTCCTATGTAAGTGTAGTAGATTTCGCTGCAGTCCCACTCGCTGGAGAGAATACAGGGTTCCTCCAGCTGTTGCAAAACTACAGCTCCCAACATGCCCGAACAGCCAGGGTGTCCAGGCATGATGGGAGTTGTAGTTTTGCAACAGCTAGAGGCACCCTGTTCGGAAGCACTTATATAATGCAACAGGTTTTATTTGCAGTCCTGTGCAAAATCTACCATCACAGCAAGTTTTGGCCAATGACAAACTCAGCTCTGCTTCATCTTTATCTGTATCGATACTGTGGTGCAAGAGAAATAAGCAAAAAATAAATAAAATATCTTACCTCTTGTTCCTAGAAAGAAGAATCAAAAAAAGTAAAAAACAATAAGTACAAAAAATATTTGAAAGAAAAAAAAAAGTAGAAAGAAATCTAGTAAACTTTTGCAAACTCCCAACAACACATTCCAATCTATGGAATTTTATGACTATTCCGTACTACAGATCCCTTGTTCCCATGGCAACCAAGAACAGGATAAAAGCAAAGATACAACTGGATTTCCAATATGAGGAATCTGGAAACGATGAAATATTTCAAGTAGAAATAAAAAAAGAATTAAAAAAAATTCCAAAAAGTAGAAAATTTGTATCAGCACCTGGACTCAACCATGGTTAAAGGTGCAGAGTCCAATGGAATGGTATAAATCCACCGAAGATTTCTTAGCTTAATTCTCTAATTCTCCATCGGAGTTATAGGGTCTGTGCCATGTTGCCCCCTATATGAGTGAAGCCCACCGATAAAGCCAACCCACACCGGAGATCTGGGTGGACTCATTCAAACTAACCTGTTGGCCCCCCATGAGGTACCCAACACCCGGCCTTCAGACGGCCCTCCCATTGGTCTAATCTAAGCAAACATACAAGTGCATGGGAAAGGAAACAAGAAAAAGGAGAATTTTACTGACCTGATCTGTGTGGGAGGAGAACAAAAAGGGTGGAAAAAAGGAAAAGAGGTGAAAAACATTAAATTAAAATAAAAGTTTTAACTTAAAATATTAAATTATTCAAACAGTAGTTATATGTTACATAGAAGCTAAGGGGGGCACTGTGAGGAGGATGCTTTAAGTCTGTAACATGATAACAATAAACAATAAATAACTAAAATTATTGTATATAATAGTAATACAGCATAATATAAATAACATAACAAATAATATAATAAAACAATAGAATGGGGAACCCTGATTTATTCTATCTTATACACTGACACAGTAAACTCCCCTGCAATGTAGGATAAACCACCCAGATTTAGCAGAGCTGTTTGTGTATATAGTTCTCTGACATAAACTGTTATATGTTTATTTGCAAATCTATGTAATTAATGCCCAAATATATGTAATTAATGCCCAAATCTATGTAAATAATGCCCAAATCTTCAATAAGTTGAGCCAAATGGTGCTATCTAAACAGATCAACTATTTACTAACATATAATGTGCAAAAAGGTATCATAAAGGGTGTGTAATATTGTGAAATGAACTATAGGTGGCGCAGGTATCCCCACATCTGTCTTTCCTATGCATTCCTAAGGGGACCAGTCTTTATTCGGGGATCCTGTGGAAAAAGTCAAAAGACCCATGTCGGATTACATTGTCATCTGCCTAATGCTATTTTAACAACATATGCTAGGGTCTACAGGTAATGTGGCACTACAGGTTCCAGCAGAGCTACATTAGAGCTGCGTGTTGTACTACATATATCTGTACTACAATGCATCTTGTTTAGGTCTTATACGCCTGGCACATGGCAAAATGCCATTTATATTTAAGTTTAGAGGAATTTGCAAGGTAGGCACTAAGTTTTGCTTTTTTTTTCTTAAGAATTTAATTTAATTTATTTATTTAATATTTATGATAACGCTATTAATATTTATTTCTTTATGATAATCCTGTTACTATTTATTATAATCCTGTTAATATGGTGTCAGTCACAGTCTCAGTCTATAGCAGCAGTCTCCAAAGTGGATTACAGGATGTTGCAAAACTACAACTCTCAGCATGCCAGGGCATGCTGGGAGTTGTAGTTTTGCAACATCTGCAGGTCCACAGTTTGGAGACCGCTGGTCTAGAGGGAAGGAAAGGAATCAAAATGTATTAACTAACTAGCTGAGTACCTGGCGTTGCCCGGTTTTTCCTTCTACATCCTTGTTGGGGAGGAAAATCAACAAAGGGGGAAAGCTTTTGACTTCATATCCCATCCCCATATATTGTTGTCATATCCCGACCCCATATCCCGTCCTTATACCCCGACCTCCTATCCTGACCTCCTATAAAGTCCTCCTATCTCCTCCTCCTATCTCGACCTCCTATCTTGACCTCCTATCTCGACCTCCTATCCCGACCTCCTATCCCGACCTCCTATCCCGACCTCCTATCCCGTCCTCCTATCTCGACCTATCCCGACCTCCTATGCCGACCTCCTATACCGTCCTCCTATCTCGACCTCCTATCCCGACCTCCTATCCCGACCTCCTATCCTGTCCTCCTATCTCAACCTCCTATCTCGACCTCCTATCCCGACCTCCTATCTCGACCTCCTATCTCGCCCTCCTATCTCGACCTCCTATCCCGTCCTCCTATCACGTCCTCCTATCTCGACCTCCTATCCCGTCCTCCTATTCCGACCTCCTATCCCGTCCTCCTATCTCGACCTCCTATCTCGTCCTCCTATCCCGTCCTCCTATCCCGACCTCCTATACCGTCCTCCTATCCCGTCCTCCTATCCCGACCTCCTATCTCGACCTCCTATTCTGTCCTCCTATCTCAACCTCCTATCTCGACCTCCTATCCCGACCTCCTATCTCGACCTCCTATCTCGACCTCCTATCCCGTCCTCCTATCCCTTCCTCCTATCTCGACCTCCTATCCCGTCCTCCTATTCCGACCTCCTATCCCGTCCTCCTATCTCGACCTCCTATCTCGTCCTCCTATCTCGACCTCCTATCTCGTCCTCCTATCCCGACCTCCTATCCCGTCCTCCTATCCCGTCCTCCTATCCCGACCTCCTATCTCGACCTCCTATTCTGTCCTCCTATCTCAACCTCCTATCTCGACCTCCTATCCCGACCTCCTATCTCGACCTACTATCTCGACCTCCTATCCCGTCCTCCTATCCCTTCCTCCTATCTCGACCTCCTATCTCGTCCTCCTATCCCGACCTCCTATCCCGAACTCCTATCCCGTCCACCTATCCTGTCCTCCTATCTCCCCCTTCCATCTCCACCTCCTATCCCGTCCTCATATCCCGACCTCCTATCTCGACTTCCTATCCCGACCTCCTATCCCGAACTCCTATCCCGTCCTCCTATCCTGACCTCCTATGCCATCCTCCTATCTCGTCCACCTATCCCATCATCCTTTCCCGTCCTCCTATCTCCATCTCCTATCTCCACCTGCTATCCCAACCTCCTATCCCGACCTACTATTCCGTCCTCCTATCTAGACCTACTATCCCGACCTCCTATCTTGACCTCCTATCCCGTCCTCCTATTCCGACCTCCTATCCCGTCCTCCTATCTCGACCTACTATCTCGTCCTCCTATCCCGACCTCCTATCCCGACCTCCTATACCGTCCTCCTATCCCGTCCTCCTATCCCGACCTCCTATCTCGACCTCCTATTCTGTCCTCCTATCTCAACCTCCTATCTCGACCTCCTATCTCGACCTCCTATCTCGACCTCCTATCCCGACCTCCTATCTTGACCTCCTATCCCGTCTTCCTATCCCATCCTCCTATCTCGACCTCCTATCTCGACCTCCTATCTTGTCCTCCTATCCTGACCTCCTATCCCAACCTCCTATCCCGATCTCCTATCCCGTCATCCTATAGTCGCTTTTTTTAAGCCCATTTTGGCTCTTTGCCATTGATCTGCAGGCATAGGGTGCGTTCACACTGAATAAATCTGGCTGAATCTGGCAACCGCCATCACCACGTGGCACTGCACAGTCACCATTGACACCTATGCAGAGGTCACGGATTTCCATGCAAAGAATGAACATGTTCCTTATTTGCACAGAACAATTTCAGCGGCGGAATTGTCTCGCGGAAGACCCATTCACACTAATGTTAAAGTTCACTGCACGTAATTCCACTCGCAGAAATCCGCAGGAATTACGTAGTGTGAACGCACCCATAAAACATCTGCATCCAGGTATCCAGGAAGTGGGAAAGAAAGCTAAAAGTATCCAACCACCAAAATAAAAGTCCTGCACCAGTCCCAGCTGCTGGAGAAGAAGAATAGAAGGTTGAAGGCACTTACTTTTACATGTTACTAGGCATGTGGTCACTGCAAGCAGCAACAAAGTCCGTATATCCACAAAGCTGAGCATGGCTAGTGGTGGCTAGTCATGCAGACTCCTTGTGAGAAGGTGGTACTGCTTAGATTCTATGGTTCCTGGAATGCCTTGATGCTGCTGCCTTGATGCTAACACAACAATGCCTCGTCCTCCCCATATATACAGCAGGAGGTTCCTTCAGCTCAGAGTCATCAGCAGCCTGCAGACCAATGGGGAGGGAGCTGGGATTCTCCATCTCCAGCCTTCACCACCACATTTGGCAACAAAGGAGAAGTGGTGACGAAAGGCTTCTCTATCACTAAGATAATATCTGATAGAGGGTCCTTATCTGGTCCCATCCTGATCATTATTATTGTCTTTATTTATCACTGCTAAGGTACAGGTCCAAAGCAGATATTATTTAGATGGTCACTTACTGATCACTACTATAAGGTTTTTATGGGATCATTACAGGGGCACAGGCTTTGTCTTCTCTATGTCTAAAGTAATGTCTGATAGGGGTTCTTATCTGGTCACTTAATGATCATTTATAAATGGGGTCACTGCTAGGGTACAGCTCCAATGTAGATAGTCTTTAGATGGTCACCTGCTGATCACTACAAGGGTCTTTATGGGATCATTACAAGGGTACAGGCTTTGCCTTCTCTATTACTGAGATGGCATCAGATGGAGGGTCCTTATCTGGTCATCTAGTGATTATTACAAGGGTCTTTATGGGATTACTACAGGGGTGCAGGCTTTGTCTTCTCTATTACTGAGATGACATCTGATAGAAGGTCAGGCTACCTCTGGCAAGCACATGGAGGGCTGTGCGGGCCCCCCACAGGCCCCCCAAAGAAATGCCATCCTACACCATTACTGCCCCACCACCAAACCGGTCGTGCTGGAGGATGTTTCAAGCAGCAGAACGTTTTCCACGGCGTCTGTTACATGTGCTCAGTGTGAACCTGCTTTCATCTGTGAAGAGCACAGGGCGCCAGTGGCGAATTTGCCAATCTTGGTGTTCTCTGGCAAATGCCAAACGTCCTGCACGGTGTTGGGCTGTAAGCACAACCCCCACCTGTGGACTTCGGGCCCTCATACAACCCTCATGGATTCTGTTTCTGACCGTTTGAGTGGACACATGCACATTTGTGGCCTGCTGGAGGTCATTTTGCAGGGGTCTGGCAGTGCTCTTCCTACTCCACCTTGCACAAAGGCGGAGGTAGCGGTCCTGCTGCTGTGTTGTTGCACTCCTACAGCCTCCTCCACGTCCCCTGATGTATCTGCCTGTCTCCTGGTAGCGCCTCCATGCTCTGAACACTACGCTGACAAACGCAGCAAACCTTCTTGCTACAGCTCGCATTGATGTGCCATCCTGGATGAGCTGCACTACCTGAGTCACTTGTGTCGGTTATAGACTCCGTCTCATGCTACCACTAGAGTGAAAGCACCGCCAGCATTCAAAAGTGACCAAAACCTCAGCCAGGAAAGGGGGGGGGGGGGGGGTTGCTAACTGCCTATAATTTCCCCCTGTTGTCTGTTCCATTTGCACAACAGCATGTGAAATTGATTGTCAATCAATGTTGCTTCCTGAGTGGACAGTGGGATTTCACAGAAGTGTCATTGACTTGGAGTTACATTGTGTTGTTTAAGTGTTCCCTTTATTTTTTTGAGCAGTGTATATTATTATTTAGCTCTGTCCACATCTGTGGAACCACAAATCCCAGCATACTTTATTAGACAATGAATACATGTTTTATTATGCCAAGTAACAAATCAGGCAGAAGCAAGAACTACAGATCCCATGTAACCTGCAGCTTCAGATTTCAGGGTGCATGTTTTTTTCACCACAATTAAATAATGCAACTTTTGTGGGACTACAAGTCTCAGCTTTTGCTTTACTTCAAGCAGTCTATATCTGGCATAGTGACTGGTTACAATTGCACATGCAATTCAGCAGCAGCTCGTCATCTCTGGCGCTCAGTCACACTTTGAACTTGCTGCCTCCCAAGAATAAATAAACAAATACCCCCTAGAGGGTCTACGGGCACTTATATATTGAACAACAACCTTGGGGATGTACATCCCCTCAGGGAAACCCTGAATAGAGACCCTCTGCGGTCTAAAACTTAACTTTTAATAATTTCAAATAATAATTTTGTGCTCAAAATTTCCACTAAGTGGCAGTGTGTGCTAAAATTACAGTCCCTATTTGTAATGATTTTTATCGCATTCTGTGCATGGATGAACCTGATCACGGGGCTCTGTTTGCAGCGCTCTGCTCTGACACCATCTACAGACATAGTGTCACAGCGCACCGTGATCCATCCATATTGACATGGGGACTGAGCTAAAATCTCCTCCTCTGGCTCAACGTTTCGCTAGTTGGACCTAGCTTTTTCAAGAGTATGAGGTATGAGGCTCCATCCACCCTGTGAGTATTTTCACGGACCACAAGAACCTGGCCTACCTCCAATCCGCACAAAGGCTGAATCCACGTCAGGCTCGCTGGTCTTTGTTCTTTGCTCGCTTTAATTTTCTGATTCATTTTCGTCCAGCGAGGATGCCCTTTCCCGCTCTTCCGATGTGATGGACAACGAAATAACTCCCCAGCCTATAATTCCGCCTGAGCGCCTAATTGCCGTTGCTCCAGTGGATCTGCGCTCTCTCCCTCCAGGCAAGTCCTATGTGCCTCCACGTCAGCATCTACGAGTCCTCAAGTGGGGCCATGCCTCTTTATTTGCAGGTCATCCTGGGGTACAGAAAACTCTCCAGCTTATGTCCCAAAGATACTGGTGGCCTACTTTGGAGAAGGATGCCTCGGATTACGTCCAAGCTTGTATGATTTGTGCTCGGGACAAGTCACCTCGCCAGAAGCCTGCTGGTCTCCTCTTGCCCCTCCCTATTCCTGAGGCTCCGTGGTCTCACATCACCATGGACTTTGTTACCTATCTCCCCTCCTCCCATGGAATGACGGTCATTTGGGTCGTAGTAGATTGCTTCTCGAAGATGGCCCACTTTGTACCTCTACCAGCATATTTTCCGCCTCCACGGTCTTCCCAAGCACATTGTCTCAGACAGTGGGGTACAATTTGTCTCTAAATTTTGGAGGGCTCTATGTGGTCAGCTAGGGGTCAAGTTGGACTTCTCATCTTCCCACCATCCTCAGTCCAATGGCCAGGTGAATCAAATTTTCGGAGACTAGCTACACCACTTCGTCTCCTCTCGCCACAATGACTGGTCTGATCTGCTTCCCTGGGCAGAATTTTCCTATAATTACAAGCACTCCTCTGCCTCTAACAAGTCTCCATTTTTTTGTAGTTTTTGGTCACCATCCTCTTCCATCTCTGCCGCTGACGTCCTCTGCCCGCATGAAGTTTCAGGCAGACAAGAAACGCAGAGCTCCTCCTGAGTTTTTCCATGGTGACAAGGTGTGGCTGTTACGCCGAGCGCTCCGGGTCCCCGCTCCTCCCCGGAGCGCTCGCTACACTCTCCTCACTGCAGCGCTCCGGTCAGATCCACTGACCCGGGGCGCTGCGATACCGCCTCCAGCCGGGATGCGATTCGCGATGCGGGTAGCGCCCGCTCGCGATGCGCACCCCGGCTCCCGTACCTGACTCGCTCTCCGTCAGTCCTGTCCCGGCGCGCGCGGCCCCGCTCCCTAGGGCGCGCGCGCGCCGGGTCTTTGCGATTTAAAGGGCCACTGCGCCGCTGATTGGCGCAGTGGTTCCAATTAGTGTTATCACCTGTGCACTTCTCTATATCACCTCACTTCCCCTGCACTTCCTTGCCGGATCTTGTTGCCATCGTGCCAGTGAAAGCGTTTCCTTGTATGTTCCTAGCCTGTGTTCCAGACCTCCTGCCGTTGCCCCTGACTACGATCCTTGCTGCCTGCCCCGACCTTCTGCTACGTCCGACCTTGCTTCTGTCTACTCCCTTGTACCGCGCCTATCTTCAGCAGCCAGAGAGGTTGAGCCGTTGCTAGTGGATACGACCTGGTCACTACCGCCGCAGCAAGACCATCCCGCTTTGCGGCGGGCTCTGGTGAAAACCAGTAGTGACTTAGAACCGATCCACTAGCACGGTCCACGCCAATCCCTCTCTGGCACAGAGGATCCACTACCTGCCAGCCGGCATCGTGACAGTGGCTCTCCTCCAAATATATCCGATTTAGGGTCCCAAGCTACAAGTTGGGTCCCCGCTACTTGGGACTCTATAGAATCAAGAAGCGAATCAATCCAGGGTCTTATCAACTCCATCTTCCTTCCTCCCTCAGGATTCCCAACTCTTTCCATGTCTCCCTCTTAAAGCCTGCCATCTTCAATCGCTTCTCCCCCAAGGTCTCTACTCCTACCCCTGTGGCCGACACAACAGATGTGTTCTCGGTCAAGGAGATTTTGGCGTCCAAGTTTATGCGGGGCAGAAGATTTTTTCTGGTCGACTGGGAGGGCTGCGGTCCTGAGGAGAGATCTTGGGAGCCTGAGAAGAACATCTTGGACCGCAGCCTTATCCTCAGTTTCCTTGGTACCAAAAGGAGGGGGAGACCAAAGGGGGGGGGATACTGTAACAGTGAGCACTCCGATCCCCTCTTCTGGACAGGAGCGCTCGCTGTCCCTGCCCCAGTCTCTGGTGTCCCTGCGTGTCCCGGTCTGACACGCTGACCGGGAGCGCAGGGTCTTCTCCGTCGGGGATGCGGTTAGCGTGGCGTCCGGTCCCCGCACACGCGCCGCACCCTGTATCCCCTTACCCCCGGCTCCGTCCTCCTGCGCTGCCTCTGTCCCCCGGCGCGCGTGGCCCCGCTCCTTAGGGAGCTTGGGTGCCGGGTTCATGAAATTTAAAGGGCCAGAGCACCATTGAATGGTGCCTGGCCCTCACTGTTCTATAAAGGTTCCCAGCCACTTCCTGCCCTCGCCGGATCTTAAGTGCCTTGGTCCTAGTGAAAGCGCTCCCATTGATCTGTGTTTGCCCTTGCCGACCCATTGCCCTTGACTACCGCCTTGTGAACCTTTGCTGCCTGCACTGACCTGTTGCCTGACTATCGCCTGTGAACCTGTGCCGCCTGCCCTGACCTTTGCTACGTCCGACTACACTTTTGCCTCCTCCTTCTGTACTGCGTCCATCTCAGCAACCAGAGGGGTTTGAGTCACTACCGGGTGGAACGACCTGGGGGCTACCTGCCGCAGCAAGACCAGGAAGGGTGGAGGAGTGTTTAAACTAGGGACTGGGGGGGGGGGGAACCTACAGCAAAGAGGAGGAAGATAGTGTAGATAGAGAGGTGGGAATTATAAACTGGGGGTGGAGCGGAGGGAGGGGTTAGAATAGTTAATAGGAATAAGCTTCATAGGAAAATAAAACTTACACCCTTGAATCCCATTAACCTCAATAACATAAAGGATGGAAATGTAAAGTGTATGTTCACAAATGCCAGAAGCCTAGCAAATAAAATGGGGGAGCTTGAGGCCTTAATACTGGAGGAACATATTGATATAGTTGGGGTCACTGAGACATGGCTGGACTCCTCGCATGACTGGGCTGTCAATCTGCAGGGGTTTACATTGTTTCACAAAGATAGAATGAACAGAAAAGGTGGTGGAGTCTGTCTGTATGTAAGAAGTAGTATGAAAGTCAGTGTGAACGATGCCATAGTGTGTGATGATTCTGAGGATGTGGAATCACTGTGGGTAGAATTACAAAAGGAGGGAAATACTGAAAAAATAATACTTGGTGTAATCGACAGACCCCCTAATATCACTGAAGAGATAGAAGGTCGGCTGTATAAACAAATAGAGAGGGCCGTCCGGGCAGGTACAGTGGTAATAATGGGAGATTTTAACTATCCAGATATAGATTGGGGTCAGGGGCTGGCTAAAACTACAAAGGGGCGACAATTCCTAAATTTATTGCAGGATAATTTTATGGGCCGGTGCATTGCCGTGGAATGAGATTTGCCATAGAATGAGATGGTCCGCCTCCATCACATCCTATTGGCTCTCTCTTGTCACGTGACATATTTAAACGTCACGCATCGATGCGCACAGTAGTGTCAGTTTGGCTATCACAGGGAGAGGATCTCCTCACCCTGTGATAGCTGAAGCTGTACGGAGCTCTCATGGCCTCTGTGGCCCGACAGAAGTTCACACATGTATGCAGCTCATACGGCTGGCTCATATACATTTACTCTATTATTACATCCACAGCGCTATCGGGATCCCTATGCCCGATGGCGCTGTCATCAGTGTGCGTCCCCGTGAGCGCCCCCCGCCCGCAGCTCTACTCCCCGTCCCCCGCAGCTCTACTCCCCGTCCCCCGCAGCTCTACTCCCCGTCCCCCGCAGCTCTACTCCCCGTCCCCCGTAGGTCTATTCCCAGTCCCCTGTTAACGCTCAGGGAGCGATCAACAGCGCTATGGGGATTCCTATGCCCGATGCCGCTGTCATCAGTGTGTGTCCCCGCGAGCGCCCCACGCCCGCAGCTGTACTCCCCGTCCCGTTAACGCTCAGGGAGCGGGGAACAGGGAACAGAAAATAGAGCATCGGGCGCAGGTAAAGTAGTACTGCGCATGCGCAGCACTACGCGAATAACTTAACCTGCGCCCGATGCTCTACTTTCTGTTCCCCGCTCCATGAGCGTTAATGGGACGGGGAGTACAGCTGCGGGCGTGGGGCGCTCGGGGGGACGCACACTGATGACAGCGGCATCGGGATCCCAATAGCGCTGTGGATCAACAGTAAATGTATATGAGGCAGCCGTATGAGCTGCGTACGTGTGAACTTCTGTCGGGCCACAGAGGCCATGAGAGCTCTGTGCAGCTTCAGCTATCACAGGGAGAGGAGATCCTCTCCCTGTGATAGCCAAACTGACACTGCTGTGCGCATCGATGCGTGACGTTTAAATATGTCACGTGACAAGAGAGAGCCAATAGGATGTGATGGAGGCGGACCATCTCATTCTATGGCAAATCTCATTCCATGGCAATGCATCGGTTTGTGGAGGACCCAACAAGAAGTGATGCCTTGTTGGATCTGATCATTTCCAACAACGCAGAGCTGGTTGGTAATGTAACTGTGCGGGAAAACCTTGGTAATAGCGACCACAATATAGTTACTTTTGACTTAAAATGTAGAAAACAAAGACAGGCCGGGAAGTCAAAAACATATAACTTTAAAAAGGCAAACTTCCCTGGGCTGAGAGCTGCACTACAGGACATAGACTGGGGGGAGTTGTTCTCAAATACTGATACAGAAGGTAAATGGGACATCTTTAAATCAACTCTAAATAACTATACAGCTAAATATATACCAAAGGGGAACAAATATAAACTATTAAAACTAAATCCTACATGGCTGCCAAATGATGTTAAAAGAGCAATAAACAACAAAAAAATTGCCTTTAAAAAAATTCTAATCTGATGGGTCAGCTATAACATTTAAACAGTACCAAGAGCTTAATAAAATCTGTAAAAATGTAATAAAAACAGCAAAAATTCAAAATGAGAGACAGGTGGCCAAAGAAAGCAAAACTAATCCTAAATATTTTTTTTAGATATATAAATGCAAAAAAACCAAGGACAGAGCATGTAGGACCCCTTAACCACTTAAGGACCTAGGGCGTATGGATACGCCTTGACGTCCTGGTACTTAAGGACCCAGGGCGTATCCATACGCCCGTGGTAATTTCGGTCCCCGCCGTGTGCCGGGCGGGGCCCGTGCCGGGGTGACTGCTGATATCAATCAGCAGGCACCCCGTGCAAATGCCCAGGGGGGTCATCAGACCCCCCCCCCCCATTGGCGATCAGCGAAAATCGCAGGTGAATTCACACTTGCGATTTGCGCCGATTCCGGGTCATACGTGTCTATTGTGACCCGGTGACCCGGAATAGAAGGGGGATTGCGGTTGTCTAAGACACCCACGATCCCCCTGTAGGAATAGGAGTGAGGTGGCAGGGTTGCCACCCCTCTTATCCCTGCTATTGGTCTGCTATTGATCGTTAGAGGCGACGACCAATAGCAGACCGGGGGGGTTAACTTTCGTTTCCCCGTCCTGCCCACCCACAATAGGTGGGGCAGAACGGGGAATCGAAGGGGACCGGGCGCCGACGTCCACTTACCCGTCCGGAGGCTGCGGCGATGTTGATCGGCGGGCGGCGTCACGTGCGTCTGAAGAGGACGGCTGCCGGGATCTTACGGAAGCCACTACAAATTTTGGAGGTCTTTTTTTTCCTTTTACCGCTTGTGAAAAGGAAAAGTTGGGGGCTACACCAGCCTGTTAGTGTTAGTGTAAAAAAAAATAAAAATTTACACTAACATGCTGGTGTTGCCCCATACTTTTTATTTCCACAAGCGGTAAAAGGAAAAAAAGACCCCCAAAATTTGTAACGCAATTTCTCCTGAGTACGGAAATACCCCAGATGTGGGCGTAAAATGCTCTACGGGCACACAACAAGGCTCAGGAGTGAGAGCGCACCATGTACATTTGAGGCCTAAATTGGTGATTTGCACAGGGGTGGCTGATTTTACAGCGGTTCTGACAAACGCAAAAAAAATAAATACCAACATGTGACCCCATTTTGGAAACTACACCCCTCACCGAACGTGACAAGGGGTATAGTGAGCCTGAACACCCCACAGGTGTTTGACGAATTTTCATTAAAGTTCGATGGGAAAATGAATTTTTTTTTATTTTTTCACTAAAATGCTGGTGTTACCCTAAATTTTTCCTTTTCACAAGGGAAAATAAGAAAAAATCCCCCCGAAATTTGTAACCCCATCTCTTCTGAGTAAGAATATACCCCATATGTGAATTTAAAGTGCTCTGCGGGCGAACTACAATGCTCAGAAGAGAAGGAGCGCCATTGGGATTTTGTAGAGAAAATTTGTCCGGAATTGAAGGCCACATGTGTTTACAAAGCCCCCATAGTGCCAGAACAATGGACCCCCGACACATGTGACCCCATTTTGGAAACTACACCCCTCACTTAATGTAATAAGGGGTAAATTGAGAATTTACGACCCACAGGTGTCTGACAGATTTTTGGAACAGTGGTCCGTAAAAATGAAAAATAAAACTTTTCATTTGCACAGCCCACTGTTCCAAAGATCTGTGGGGTGTAAATACTCACTGCACCCCTTATTAAATTCTGTGAGGGGTGTAGATTCCAAAATGGGGTCACATGTGGGGGGTCCACTGTTCTGGCACCATGGGGGGGCTTTGTAAACGCACATGGCCCCTGACTACCATTCCAAACGAATTCTCTTTCCAAAAGCTCAATGGCGCTCCTCCTCTTCTGAGCAATGTAGTTCGCCAGCAGAGCATTTTACGTCCTAACATGGGGTATTTCCATACTCAGAAGAAATGGGGTTACAAATTTTGGGGGTCATTTTTTCCTATTACCCCTTGTAAAAATGTAAAATTTAGGGGAAAAACTGCATTTTAGTAAAAAAAAAAATGTTTTTCATTTACACATCCAACTTTAACGAAAAGTCATCAAACACTTGTGGGGTGTTAAGGCTCAGCGGACCCCTTGTTATGTTCTTTGAGGGGTGTAGTTTCCAAAATAGTATGCCATGTGGGTATTTTTTGCTGTTCTGGCACCACAGGGGCTTCCTAAATGCGACATGCCCCCAAAAAACCATTTCAGCAAAAGTTGCTTTCAAAAAGCCAAATGTGACTCCTTCTCTTCTGAGCATTGCAGTTCGCCCGCAAAGCATTTTACGTCCTAACATGGGGTATTTCCATACTCAGAAGAGATGAGGTTACAAATTTGGGGGGGGGGGGGGCATTTTCTCCCATTACCCTTTGTAAAAATGGTAAATTTGGGGGAAAATCTGCACTTTAGTGGAAAAAACTTTTTTTTCATTTACACATCCGACTTTAACAAAAAGTCGTCAAACACCTGTGGGGTGTTCAGGCTCACTTGACCCCTCGTTACGTGCCTTGAGGGGTCTAGTTTCCAAAATGGCATGCCATGTCGGGGTTTTCTGCTGTTCTGGCACCATAGGGGCTTCCTAAATGTGACATGCCCCCCAAAAACCATTTCAGCAAAATTCCCTCTCCAAAATCCCATTGTCGCTCCTTCCCTTCTGAGCCCTCTAGTGCACCCGCCAAACACTTGACATACACATATGAGGTATTTCCTTACTCGAGAGAAATTGGGTTACAAATTTTGGGGGGATTTTTCATCTATTACCCCTTATAAAAATTCAAAAACTGGGTCTACAAGAACATGCGAGTGTAAAAAATGAAGATTTTGAATTTTCTCCTTCACTTTGCTGCTATTCCTGTGAAACACCTAAAGGGTTAACACACTTACTGAATGTCATTTTGAATACTTTGAGGGGTGCAGTTTTTATAATGGGGTCATTTGTGAGGTATTTCTAATATGAAGACCCCTCAAATCCACTTCAAAACCCACAGAGCACTTGACATACATTGCATTGAACAGTATATGCAATCAAAAGATTGCATGGGCTCTGTGCCATGCACAGGCATTGATCAGTATTCTCATATGAGGTATTTCATTACTCGAAAGAAAGTGGGTTACAAATTTTAGGAAGATTTCTCTCTTTTTATCCCTTGTAAATATTCAAAATACTTTGAATTTTCTCCTTCAATTTGCTGCTATTCCTGTGAAACGCCTAAAGGGTTAAAAAAAAGTTTTGAATGTCATTTTGAATACTTTAAAGGGTGCAGTTTTTACAATGGGGTAATTTATGGGGTATTTCTAATAAGGCCCTTCTAATCCACTTAAAAATAAACTGGTCCCTGAAAAATTCAGATTTTTTAAATTTTGTGAAAAATTGGAAAATTGCTGCTGAACTTTGAAGCCCTCTGATGTCTTCCAAAAGTAAAAACACATCAATTTTATGATGCAAACATAAAGTAGACATATTGTATATGTGAATCAATGTATAATTTATTTGTAATATCCATTTTCCTTATAAGCAGAGAGCTTCAAAGTTAATAAAATGCAAATTTTCAATTTTTTCATCAAATTTTGGAATTTTTCACCAAGAAATGATGCAAGTATCGACAAAATTTTACCACTAACATAAAGTAGAATATGTCACGAAAAAACAGTCTCGGAATCAGAATGAAAGGTAAAAGCATCCCAGAGTTATTAATGCTTGAAGTGACAGTGGTCAGATGTTCAAAAAATGGCCGGGTCCTTAAGGTATATTTGGGCTGGGTCCTTAACCTCTTAAGGACGCAGGGCGTATGGATACGCCCTGCATCCCGAGTCCTTAAGGACGCAGGGCGTATCCATACGCCCGTGGGAATTCCGGTCCCCACCGCTAGCCGGTTGGGGACCGGAGCCGGATGCCTGCTGAAATCTTTCAGCAGGCATCCCGGCATATCGCCCAGGGGGGTCATTATGCCCCCCCATGTCGGCGATCGCCGCAGATCGCTGGACAATTCAGTCCAGCGATCTGCGGCGATTCCGGGTCAATCGGGTCTCCAGTGACCCGGTGACCCGGAATTACTGGCTGTTCGGGGCCGTCTCTGACGGCCCCGAACAGCCAGAGCCTGCAGGGGTGAGGTGGCACTGGTGCCACCTCACGATCGCCCTGATTCGTCGGCCGGATTACCGGCCGACCAATCAGGGCGCCTGCTGCGGGTGTCACTCCCGCACCCGCTCCGCCCCTCTTCCGGAGGGCGTGAGCGGGTGCGGGAAGACGACCCCGGGTGCTGGGGACCCCGATCCCCGGCGTTAATGTTGGGATCGGGGCCCCAGGAGCGACGGCGGCGGCGTGGGACAGCCTGCGATGGAGCAGCAGCAGGAGGTGAGTTACAGCCTCCTGCTGTTGCTTAGCAACAGCTCCCAGCATGCAAAAAGGGCATGCTGGGAGCTGTAGTTATGCAACAGCAGGAGGCAGACCACCACAACTCCCAGCATTCCCTTATGGGCATGCTGGGACTTATGGTTTTGCAACAGCTGGAGGCACATTCTTTCTATGGAAAAGTGTACCTTCAGCTGTTGTATAACTACAACTCCCAGCTTGCACAAACAGCTAAAGTGCATGCTGGGAGTTGTAGTGGTGCATCTGCTGGTTGCATAACTACAACTCCCAGCATGCCCGTTGGCTGTCGGTGACTGCTGAGAGTTGTAGTTTTGCAACAGCTGAAGGCACACTGGTTGTGAAACTTATTTTTTTTTTTACCTAACTCATTGTTTCACGACCGGTGTGCCTCCAGCTGTTGCAAACTACAACTCCCAGCAGTCACCTTACACGATGCACCGTACATGCTGGGAGTTGTAGTTTTGCAACAGCTGGTCGCACACTGGTTTTGAAACACTGAGTAAGGTCACAAACTCCGTGATACATAACCAGTGTGCCTACAGCTGTTGCAAAACTAAAACTCTCAGCATGTACAGTCTCTCAGCGCATGCTGGGAGTTGTAGTTTTGCAACAGCTGGATGTCCCCCCCAATGTGAATGTACAGGGTACACTCACATGGGCGGAGGCTTACAGTAGGTATCGGGCTGCAAGTTTGAGCTGCAGCAAATTTTCTGCAACAGCTCAAACTGCCAGCGAGAAACTACTGTGAACCCCCGCCTGTGCGACTGTACCCTAAAAACACTACACTACACTAACAAAACATAAAATAAAAAGTAAAAAACACTACATATACACATACCTCTATACAGCCCCCCTCCCCTCCCCAATAAAAATGAAAAACGTCTGGTACGCCACGGTTTCCAAAACGGAGCCTCCAGCTGTTGCAAAACAACAACTCCCAGTATTGTCGGACAGCCGTTGACTGTCCAGGAATGCTGGGAGTTTTGCAACAGCTGGAGGCACCCTGTTTGGGAATCACTGGCGTAGAATACCCCTATGTCCACCCCTATGCAATCCCTAATTTAGGCCTCAAATGCGCATGGCGCTCTCACTTTGGAGCCCTGTCGTATTTCAAGGCAACAGTTAAGGGTCACATATGGGGTATCGCCGTACTCGGGAGAAATTTTGGGGGGTATTTTCTGCTTTAACCCTTTGTATAAATGTAAATTTTTGGGGAAACCAAGCATTTTAGGTAATTTTTTTTATTTTTTTTTACATATGCAAAAGTCGTGAAACACCTGTAGGGTATTAAGGTTCACTTAACCCCTTGTTACATTCCCCGAGGGCTCTAGTTTCCAAAATGGTATGCCATGTGGTTTTTTTTTGTGGTCCTGGCACCATAGGGGCTTCCTAAATGCGGCATGCCCCCAGAGCAAAATTTGCTTTCAAAAAGCCAAATGTGACTCCTTCTCTTCTGAGACCTGTAGTACGCCAACAGAGCACTTTTCACCCCCATATGGGGTGTTTTCTGAATCGGGAGAAATTGGGCTTAAAATTTTGGGGGGTATTTTCTGCTTTAACCCTTTGTATAAATGAAAATTTTTTGGGAAACCAAGCATTTTAGGTAAATTTTTTTATTTGTTTTTTACATATGCAAAAGTCGTGAAACACCTGTAGGGTATTAAGGTTCACTTTACCCCTTGTTACATTCCCCGAGGGGTCTAGTTTCCAAAATGGTATGCCATGTGTTTTTTTTTTTGCTGTCCTGGCACCATAGGGGCTTCCTAAATGCGGCATGCCCCCAGAGCAAAATTTCCTTCAAAAAAGCCAAATGTGACTCCTTCTCTTCTGAGACCTGTAGTGCGCCAGCAGAGCACTTTTCACCCCCATATGGGGTGTTTTCTGAATCGGGAGAAATTGGGCTTCAAATTTTGGGGGGTATTTTCTGCTATTACCCTTTTTAAAAATGTAAAACTTTAGAGAAACCAAGCATTTTAGGTAAAAAAAAATATATATTTTTTTTACATATGCAAAAGTTGTGAATCACCTGTGGGGTATTAAGGTTCACATTACCCCTTGTTACGTTCCCCGAGGGGTCTAGTTTCCAAAATGGTATGCCATGTGTTTTTTTTTTGCTGTTCTGGCACCATAGGGGCTTCCTAAAGGTGACATGCCCCCCAAAAACCATTTGACGCTCCTTCCCTTCTGAGCCCTCTACTGCGCCCGCCGAACAATTAACATAGACATATGAGGTATGTGCTTACTCGAGAGAAATTGGGTTTCAAATACAAGTAAAAATTTTCTCCTTTTTACCCCTTGCAAAAATTCAAAAATTGGGTCTACAAGAACATGCGAGTGTAAAAAATGAAGATTGTGAATTTTCTCCTTCACTTTGCTGCTATTCCTGTGAAACCCGTAAAGGGTTAAAACGCTTACTGAATGTCATTTTGAATACTTTCGGGGGTGCAGTTTTTATAATGGGGTAATTTATGGGGTATTTCTAATATGAAGACCCTTCAAATCCACTTCAAACCTGAACTGGTCCCTGAAAAAAAGCGAGTTTCAAAATTTTGTGAAAAATTGGAAAATTGCTGCGGAACTTTGAAGCCCTCTGGTGTCTTCCAAAAGTAAAAACTCATCAATTTTATGATGCAAATATAAAGTAGACATATTGTATATGTGAATAAAAAAAAATTATTTGGAATATCCATTTTCCTTACAAACAGAGAGCTTCAAAGTTAGAAAAATGCAAAATTTTCAAATTTTTCATCAAATTTGGGGATTTTTCACCAAGAAAGGGTGCAAGTTACCAAAAAATGTTACCACTACGTTAAAGTAGAATATGTCACGAAAAAACAATCTCGGAATCAGAATGATAACTAAAAGCATTCCAGAGTTATTAATGTTTAAAGTGACAGTGGTCAGATTTGCAAAAAATGGCCGAGTCCTTAAGGTGAAAAAGGGCTCAGTCCTTATGGGTTAATAATGATAATGGGGAGGTTGTCACAGGCGATAAAGAGAAAGCGGAGCTACTGAATGGGTTCTTTAGTTCTGTATATACTATGGAAGAAGGAGCTGACATTGGCCAGGTCAGTGCTGGTAACACATCATGTAATGTACTGAACTGGCTTAATGTAGAGATGGTACAAGGTAAGTTAAGTAATTTAAAGGTAAGCAAATCTCCAGGGCCAGATGGATTGCACCCAAGAGTTCTTAGAGAACTAAGTTCAGTAATATCTGTACCCCTGTTCATGATATTTAGAGATTCACTGGTGTCTGGTATTGTGCCAAGGGACTGGCGCAAGGCGAATGTGGTGCCAATCTTCAAAAAGGGCTCTAGGTCTTCCCCAGGAAACTATAGACCGGTAAGTTTAACGTGCATTGTGGGTAAATTGTTTGAAGGACTTATAAGGGATTACATACAGGAATACATAGGGGATTATAGTATTCTACGTGATAACCCGCATGAAGAGGTGAGTAGAAGCCTTGACAGAGGAATGGCTGTGGATATAGTGTTTCTGGATTTTGCCAAAGCGTTTGATACTGTCCCTCACAGACATCTGACAGGTAAGTTAAGGTCTTTGGGTTTGGAAACTTTAGTTTGTAACTAGATTGAACACTGGCTCATGGATCGTACCCAGAGAGTGGTGGTCAATGATTCGTACTCTGATTGGTCCCCGGTTATTAGTGGTGTACCCCAAGGTTCTGTACTGGGACCGCTGTTGTTTAATTTATTTATCAATGATATAGAGGATGGTATTAACAGCTCTGTTTCTATCTTTGCAGATGACACCAAGCTTTGTAGCACAGCACAGTACAGTCTATAGAGGATGTGTATAGGTTACAAGATGGCTTGGATAGACTAAGTGTCTGGGCAAATTTCTGTGAAGATGTGTAAAGTGTTTAGTGAAGCCATGCTATGAGCCTCTGGGCCCTACAGTACTGCAGGGGTTAAATGCTTGCCCGAAAAGCACGCAAAGAAAGCCCACGCTGCGCCACGACCCGCCCCTGGGCGTGGCTACCAAGTACACGTATAGCAGCCAAAGGGGAACTTAAAGTCATTGCTGTTGTTAGCCGGGGAACCAGAAGTCAGGGCTGCACCGATGACGTCCTTCCGGTCGGCAGCCATTTTGGAGAATCCCATGATAAAAGGAGCACTGCATAGCGACCTCTTCAGTCTGCACGAGGAAGAGAAAGAGAGTACAGACATGACGGAGAGCAGCGTTCCACGTGGTGAGAGTCCAAAGATGGCGTTGGAGCAGCGGAAAGTTGTGGCAGCAGCAGCCCAACTGTTCCAAGAACTAGCAGACCATCTGCAGCAGTTGTCGCTGAACATGGAGGGGGCCTGCGACTTACCCCAGCTGCCCGATGACGAATGGCCGGCCACCCCTCCTGGGGAATCTTCAGGGGCATCAAGAGCGGCATCACCGGTGAGACTGTCTCCTCACCACCGGACATGGGGATCCTGGGCCGAGATCCCGACTTAGGAGTCTTCCGTGAGTACCCCAGCGGAAGCCGCATTTTCATCCTCCTCCAGCCCAGAGCCAGAAGTACCCCTGTCCCAATTAAACCTGCTGAGTGCATGACCGAGCTCTCCCCTCTGCCTAAGTGGGTGTTTGGGGATGAACCGGAGCTGATCGAGTTCATGCACGAGACTATGCTCCCTGAGCCCGGGAAGCCACTCCCACCGGTCCCCACAGCACAGAGGGAGAGGGCCCACAGGGAGGCCGAAATGGCTAATCTTATGGAAAGTATTAAAGCCCGACAGAGGGAACTCTATGCCCCTAAATCCGTCCATGTGCCTTATGAAGAGAGGGTCTGTCATCAGCAAAATATCAAGGAAATATCCGCATGTGGGACTACCCCTGAGAAGGGGAAACACCGTTAGAGCGCTGCCGCGCTACGGTGGCCAAATTTGACAAAGCCAGGGGATATGGTAATCTCCTTGATTGCAGGACAGGGAGTACCATCCTGGTGAACAGAAGGGCCATCGAAAGGGAATATCTTCACAAAAAATACCACTCCCTGGAAGTTGGAGAAATAGTGGAGTATACACTGGTCCAGAGTCTAAGGGGTGAGTGGGCTGCAGCGGTCACGAGGCCAAAGAACCCCACGCAGATCCCCTTCAAGTATTTCCCCTCCCATGACTGGGAGGCGGATCCACATGGACTGAGGCCGAAGAGGTCCACCCCTATTGCCTCCAACAAAAGAGATTTCTTCCCACAACAACCGGATGTCTCCATGCCTTGTAATGTGCCCAGGCCTACTCCTACTGAGGAGGTTTGGCCTAAACTGCAGGCACCAACCACAGTGCAGCGGCCTACTCCTACTGAGGAGGTTTGGCCGGACCAACCGGCACCAACGGGAACAGCAGCCATCAATTTCATGGTAAACGTAAACCCCACGGTGTCTCAGTCCACCCTGTCTAATGTTGCTTGGGACACCACCATTAACCCCGTCAAGGGGTCCTCTTCTCCTCCTGACTCCCAGAGGCGCAAGAGTTGCACCCAGAGAGGAGGGCATGTCAGGAAAAGGTTAATATGAAGTCTGCCTTGATTTTTTTTGTTTTGTCTTTGTTGCTCAACTCTATCTTTGTAGACTAATGCAACGTTGAAGAAGGTGCCTAGCAGGACTGTGATACGGCAGTTCCAGTTAATAATGCAACCACCCAGTTTGTGCCTGGTCTATGGCCAAGAGACTCCTGGTCCATGGGAGATTGGTAAGTGTAAGCCCGGCTAAGTGGTAGTAGCCGTGTTTTGCGGACTCCTAGCACAGGTGGACTGCTGATCCTTGTGCATCTATTCATATGTACATACATATCCATCCGTAAAGTAATATATCGTGTCGCTGCGTGCATAATTTGCACTTCCATCAGGTGAATGCACATGCCAATTTGTGTGTCCTCCAAAAAATGTGTGTTAACAGATTAAACTAATGTGAATATATATGCCAAACATAGAAACATAGGAATGAAGCACTCACCCGGTCTTGAAGTAAAACGCCAGCTCTTTTATTTCATTAGTAGCTTACAGCGATAAGATAAGTGCGAGGGAGAGCGGACAGGTGAAGCAGGTGGGGGAAGGGAATGGGCGACGGTCCATAATAATTCCAAACGTGAAAAAATGTGAATGTGAATGCAACATATGATTACTTTACACTAACTTGTGAAACAAAAAAGGGTAGGCACTAGGAAAAGACTATTTAAAAAGGTTTCTCGTTCCTTTCATTTAAACCCAGGCTTCCTGTGGCATCAAACCTGGAAATCCACCTGGCCTCTTTAGTAAGTAAGGTGGTGCCTTTCTTTATTAGAATCTGTCAGCTCCACTTTTTCTAGCACAGCAAATTTTATATTTTTTGTAGATCCTTTATGCATTTCAGTGATGTGGGCAATAAATCTTGTTGCCCCCATTCCGGTTTTTAGGGATCTAAAATGTTCCCTTATCCGGTGAAAAAGGGGGCGGATCATTTTTCCAATGTAAAAATGCCCACATTCACAGAGAAAATAGCATAAACTCAGATTTGCACGTGATGAACTGATTAACTTTTATATTGTAGCCTCCTAGTCTAAATTCTCTGCATTTTGCATTGCGGCTGCAGAAAGAGCAAGACCCACACTGAAAATTTGTCTGTAGGTCTCCGTTCCGACCACCATTGCGTTTTTTTTAAGTTTTTTTTTGTTTTTTTTTTCAGTTTTTTTGGATTGATGCTTGATATAGTCTCGGATGGTCTTGCTCTTTCTGTTAGTCACAATAGGAATTTCTTTATTGAGATCAACGAGATCCTTATCCTGCTGTAAAATAAACCAGTTTTTAATGATTGCTCTTTTTATGACTTTGTTCATGGGAGTGTTTGGAAAAATAAATGTGAATCTATCTGTTTTTTCTTTATGGCGAGGATTTAATAATTCCTTACAATCAATTTTATCTGCCTTTATTTTTGCTTCTTGAAGTACCCTGTCCGGATAACCTCTTTTCTTGAGGCAATTTTCTAACTCATCCACCTGAGTATGATACATGTCATTCTTGTTGTGAATTCTTTTTAAACGCACCATCTGGCTATAAGGGATACTGTTCCTAGTGTTCATCCAATGCTCCGAGGTCTGACCCTTTAGGAGGAAGACAAGTCGGGGAGGCAGGAGGAAAAGGACCGCAACAAAGAAAGAAGAAAAGAAAGACTGTCACTTGGCAACAAGAGACTCTGAATCGCTAGTAGTGAATCTTACAGATTTGGCACTTAGGATTGTATCTCTGTTCTGAGCAAAGGGTTACATTTTGGGTTACATGATCCCTTCAGATATCACATATTTGAAGAAGATCTCTATAAAAGCATTAGAAAACTTAACATCAAGACAGTTTTTTCTACATCTAAATTCAAAACTGCTGCTAGCAATAGAGAGTTAAAAGAGGGAGAACAGCAGTGCTCCATTAGTCCAGTGGCGTTGCTAGGGTTGGTGTCACCCGGTGCGGTAGAAAATGGTGTCACCCCCATACCTCCCCCCCCCCTCAGCACGTTTTTAGCCTGTTGTGACAGACACCACTGTTGTAGCGCATTGTGAGAAATTCCAGTATAATAATCAGATATACCAGTTGCCACAGAATAGGAAAGTGTTAAAGAAGTTTTCACCATTTAAATATACAGCTCCCAGAATTACTTAAAGGGGTACTCCACTGGAAAACATTTACTTTTATATCAAATGGTGCCAGAAAGTTAAACAGATTTTTAAATTACTTCCATTTAAAATCTTAATCCTTACAGTACTTATCAGCTGCTGTATGCTCCACAGGAAGTTGTGTAGTTCTTTCCAGTCTGACCACAGTGCTATTTGCTGACACCTCTGTCCATGTCAGGAACTGTCCAGAGCAGGATAGGTTTGCTATGGGGATTTGCTCCTTCTATGGACAGTTCTTGACATGGACAAAGGTGTCAGCACAGAGCACTGTGGTCAGACAGAAAATAAATTTAAAAAGAAAAGAACTTCCTGTGAATCACTTATACAGCAGCTGATAAGTACTTGAAGGATTAAGATTTTTAAATAGAAGTAATTTACAAATCTGTTTAACTTTGTAGCACCAATTGATAAAAAAAAATGTTTTCCAGTAGAGTACCCCTTTGAGCAGTGGTGAGGTTATGCTGGGAGTTGTAGTTTCACTCACCATAACTGTAGAACTGACAAGCGACTACAGCTCTGATAGGACATAGTGAGGAGAATACACAATGATATCAGTGATTACAGGTGACGTCTTCTCTATAGTGAGGAGAATACACAATGATATCAGTGACTACAGGTGACGTCTTCTCTATAGTGAGGAGGATACACAATGATATCAGTCACCACAGGTGACGTCTTCTCTATAGTGAGGATAATAAACAATGATATCAGTGACTACAGGTGACGTCTTCTCTATAGTGAGGAGAATACACAATGATATCAGTGACTACAGGTGACGTCTTCTCTATAGTGAGGAGGATACACAATGATATCAGTGACTACAGGTGACGACTTCTCCATAGTGAGGAGAATACACAGTGATATCAGTGACTACAGGTGACGTCTTCTCTATAGTGAGGAGAATACACAATGATATCAGTGACTACAGGTGACGTCTTCTCTATAGTGAGGAGAATACACAATCATATCAGTGACTACAGGTGAAGTCTTCTCTATAGTGAGGAGAATACACAATGATATCAGTGATTACAGGTGACGTCTTCTCTATAGTCTTCCCTTATCTAATTCAGATGGTACATACCGCCTGGTCCAGCTAAAACTTCTCTCTGTAGAATGTGACGCCCAGACGTCTCCTCACTATGTCAGCGCATTCTCATCCTCTATATGAAAACAAGTATTATTATAAACCTGCCAGACACTGTATCCTCTAAATATAATACTACTATACACTACACTCTTTGATTATAAACCTTCCATACATCATACCCACTGAATATAATACTACCACACACTGTACATTCTGAATATAATACCAACACATACTGTACACTCTGAATATAAGTCTGCCACATACTGTACCCCTGAATATAATACCGCCACACACTGTACCCTCTGAATATAATCCTACCACACACTGTACATTCTGAATATAATACCATCACATACTGTACCCTCTGAATATAAATCTACCACATACTGTACCCCTGAATATAATACCGCCACACACTGTACCCTATGAATATAATACTACCACACACTGTACATTCTGAATATAATACCATCACATACTGTACCCTCTGAATATAAATCTACCACATACTGTACCCCTGAATATAATACCGCCACACACTGTACCCCTGAATATAATACTACCACCCACTGTACCCTCTGAATATAATACTACCACAAACTGCGCCCTCTGAATTTAACGTTGCCATACAGTGCACCCTCTGAATATAATACCACAACCGCAGTAACACCCCTCAACATCCGTTAGCTGATGCTATTACCACGGGAGGGTTTTTTTGGTGGTGTTGCTAGTGGATGATGGGGGTGCTACTACTGGGGGGGGGGTGTTGCTGGAGGTTGATGAGGGTGCAACTGGCCATCCCCTCTGGCAGTATCACCCCTATCATCCATCCGCAGGATCATCCTCCTGGCAGGAGCACCGCCATCATCCACCATCAGGATCTGCTGATGGAGGTGCTACTGCTGGGGGTGGGGGGTGTTGCTGGTGGATGATGAGGGTGCTACTGCCAGGGGGGAGCATTAGGTAGGCAGAAGTTCCCCTACTTTAGGTAGGCAGCAGTTCCCCCACATTAGGTAGCATATTTTCACCACATTAGCAGCATAGATTCCCCACATTTGGTACGTGTTACCCCACATTAGGTAGCAATTTCCCCACATTAGGTAGCACAGATTCCCCACATTAGGTTGCAGTTTCCCCACATTAGGTAGCATAGATTCCCCTCATTTGGTAGCACAGATTCCCCACATTAGGTAGCAGTTTCCCCACATTAGGTAGCATAGACTCCCCACATTAGGTAGCATAGAATCCCCACATTAGGTAGCATAGACTCCGCACATTTGGTAGTAGTTACCCCACATTAGGCTGCAGGTTCCCTTGCAGGTTCCCCACAATGGGTCAAAGTCTCCCTGTTTAACCCCCCCCCCCCCCACAAAAAAAAAACCACATACAACACAGAGAGACACACACACAAACACACACACACACAGAGTCACACACACACACACACACACACACAGAGTCACACACACACACAAACAGAGTCACACACACACACATAAAATAAGGCATACTTGGCACACCAGAAGGCCTCCTACATAATTCCAATACAAGAAATGATTGTGGGCAGGGGTGTAGCGCTCCTTGGTCCCCCTGCAACACACACACAGACACACACACAGTCACATACACACACACAGTCACATACATACGCACACACACACAGAGTCACACACAGTCACATATATACGCACACACACACAGAGTCACACACAGTCACATACATACACACACACACACACACACAGAGTCACACACAGACAGTCACACACAGACAGAGATAGTGACAGACAGAGAGACAGACACACACACTCACCCATCCAGCGCAGCGATCCTTCACTCCGGGCACCCTGCGAGTGACATCACTGACGTCCCATGCGGTGGTGCTGACGGACTGGCGCACAGCGGCGATGAAGGGCAGGGGGAGGGGGGGTGCTGACGGGCGCACAGCGCAGGTGAATGCCGTGGGGGAGGGGGTTGGACGGGCGCACAGCGCTGGTGAATGCCGGGGGGGGGGGGGTTGGTGCTGTTGGACGGGCGCACAGCGCTGTGAATGCCAGGGGGGGGGGGTGCTGTTGGACGGGCGCACAGCGCTGGTGAACGCCTGGTGGGGGGGGTGCTGTTGGACGAGCGCACAGCGCTGGTGAATGCCTGGGGGGGTGCTGTTGGACGGGCGCACAGCGCTGACGGGGGGGTGTCGGTGTAGCTGGGCAGGGGGGGTGCTGCGGAGGGTCTTGGTGTCACCCCATTAGGCTGCTGTCACCCGGTGCGGGCCGCACCCCCCGCACCCGGGTCGCAACGCCACTGCATTAGTCCATTGGGATTTATGCCCATAAAGGATATGGAGGACGCTGATGTCTCCAACCTCCAAAAACTTGTTGGAATTATCTAATGATCCTCATTTTGATCTCCCTAGAACCATCAATCCAGATATTTCTAGGTTTAAGGGTGGTAACCCCTCTAAAGTTACCCCCCCCCCCACACACACACACACAATCCCTGGTGGAGCCATTGACTTCTTTCGGCATGCTGTTTGTAAAGAGGTCAAGGCACTAATTTATCCACAACCAAAATATAATATCACTAGGGGAGAAAAGAGAGCGCTGGACTGGTTAGTCAGTAACACTGACATTATTATTTCCAAAGCAGATAAGGGAGGGGCTATTGTTGTCTGGTTCAAAAAAGACTATCAAATAGAGGCATCAAAACAGCTTAATGATAGCAGAGTCTATGAAAAACTTAGCAGTAACCCTTTTCCCAAAATCATTAACAAGTTACGTACCTTCCTCAGAACATACGTAGAGAAATCTATTCTAGATACTAAAACAGCAGAAAAACTTCTTCCCAACCATTCTAAAAATGCTCATTGGTACATGTTACCAAAGGTTCACAAAGGCTGTATTCCCCCTCCGGGCCGCCCCATAATTGGGGGCATTGGCAGTCCCACTGAATTCTTGTCAAGTTATATTGACTGGTTGATCTCCCCTGTTTTGAAGCAGATACCTACATATCTGCGTGACACGGTTGACCTGATTGTGGCCCTAGATGACATGCAATGGCAGGCCGTCTTCTATCTGGCATCGATTGATGTAGAAAGCCTGTATACCTGCATCCCATGGGATGCGGGTATACAGGCTTTGAGGGAGTTTTTGCAGTGCTCCAATAAGTCCAATGAATTTGCCAATTTTGTTGCCGAAGCCACCGAGTTTATCCTCAGTAACAATGTCTTTCAATATGAGGGCGGGTGGTAAAGACAAACCAATGGGACAGCAATGGGGACACCAGTCTCCTGTGCCTTTGCAAATATCTTTTTGGCTATATTTGAGAGGGAATATATTTTTTCCTCCTCTAATTCATTTGTCAAATTTATCCACACCATCTGGCTCTATATGGACAACATATTCATAGTATGGACGGGTGACAAAACCCAGTTTGAAGAATTTGTTTCTTATCTTAATAATTGCAATACTATGAATATGTCCTTCACTTCACATTATGGAGATACCGTGTTGGAGTTTTTGGATGTCCAAATAAGAATAATCGATGGTGAGATTGTAACCTCTGGATTTAGGAAATCCACATCCAGCGATTCTATCTTGCACTATGGTTCTTCTCATACTTTAAAGGAAAACTGTCACATATTTTCTCCCGCACTATCCACAGGTACTGATGGATAGTGCGGGAGACGCTGATTAAAATGAGCCCTACCTTGGTCTGATCCGCGCCGCCGTTCGCCCGCAATTGTAGTTTTAATTTCTCTGTATATCCTGCTGTAACTGGCAAGGGCGGGGCTTCTGCGGGCTAACTGACACTGACGTCAGCGCCGCTCATGAATATTCATCCCCCCCTCCTGTTCTCACACTCTTCTCCACTCCTAACCAGAGGGAGGGGGGATGAATATTCATGAGCGGCGCTGATGTCAGTGTCAGTAAGCCCGCAGAAGCCCCGAACTTGCCAGTTACAGCAGGATATACACAGAGATTAAAACTACAATTGCCGGTGAACGGCGGCGCGGATCAGACCAAGGTAGGGCTCGTTTAAATCAGCGTCTTCCGCACTATCCACCAGTACCTGTGGATAGTGCGGGAGAAAATATGTGACAGTTTTCCTTTAAACACTAGGAACAGTATCCCTTATAGCCAAATGGTGCATTTAAAAAGAATTAACAACAAGAATGACATGTATCATACTCAGGTGGATGAGTTAGAAAATCGCCTCAAAAAAAGAGGTTATCCGGACAGGGTACTTCAAGAACCAAGAATAATGGCAGATAAAATTGATCGCAAGGAATTATTAAAACCTCTCCATAAAGAAACAACAGATAGATTCACATTTATTTTTCCGAACACTCCCATGAACGAAGTCATAAAAAGAGCAATCGTTAAAAACTGGTTTATTTTACAGCAGGATAAGGATCTCGTTGATCTCACTAAAGAAATTCCTATTGTGACATACAGAAAGAGCAAGACCATCGGAGACTATATCAAGCATCAATCCAAAAAAACTGAAAAAAACGCAATGGTGTTTGGAACGGAGACCTACAGGCCATTTTCAGTGTGGGTCTTGCTCTTTCTGCAGCCACAATGCAAAATGCAGAGAATTTAGACTAGGAGGCTACAATATAAAAGTTAACCAGTTCATCATGTGCAAATCTGATTTTGTAGTTTATGCTATTTTCTGTGAATGTGGCCATTTTTACATTGGAAAAATGATCCGCCCCCTTTTTCACCGGATAAGGGAACATTTTAGATCCCTAAAAACCAGAATTGGGGCAACAAGATTTATTGCCCACATCACTGAAATGCATAAAGGATCTACAAAAAATATAAAATTTGCTGCGCTAGAAAAAGTAGAAAAAACAATTTTGTTTTGTCTTTGTTGCTCAACTCTATCTTTGTAGACTAATGCAACGTTGAAGAAGGTGCCTAGCAGGACTATGCTACGGCAGTTCCAGTTAATAATGCAACCACCCAGTTTGTGCCTGGTCTATGGCCAAAAGACTCCTGGTCCATAGGAGATTGGTAAGTGTATGCCCGGCTAAGAGGTAGTAGCCGTGTTTTGTGGACTCCTAGCACAGGTGGACTGCTGATCCTTGTGCGTCTGTTTATATTTACATACATATCCATCCGTTAAGTAATATATCGTGTCCCTGCGTGGATAATTTGCACTTCCATCAGGTGAATGCACATGCCAATTTGTGTGTCCTCCAATAAATGTGTGTTAACAGATTAAACTAATGTGAATATATATGCCAAACATAGAAACATAGGAATGAAGCACTCACCCGGTCTTGAAGTAAAACGCCAGCTCTTTTATTTCATTAGTAGCTTACAGCATAATTGATCGTAAGGAATTATTAAAATCTCTCCATAAAGAAACAACAGATAGATTCACATTTATTTTTCCAAACACTCCCATGAACGAAGTTGTAACGCCGAGCGCTCCGGGTCCCGCATCCTTCCCGGAGCGCTCACGGCGTATCTCCTCCTGCAGTCCCTCTGACCGGGAGCGCTGTCACAGTGCCGCCGGCGGGGATGCGATCCGCGTGGCGGCACAAGTCCGCCCGCGGGTCGCATCCCGTTCCTCTTACCTCCCTCTGCCCTCTGTGTCCTCCCGGCGCGTGCGGCCCCGCTCTCTAGGGCGCACGCGCGCCAGCTCTCTTAAATTTAAAGGGCCAGTGCACCATTAATTGGTGCCTGGCCCAATTACCGTGTTCCCTATAAAACATCACTTCCCCTTCCTGTCCTTGCCGGATCTTGTTGCCTTAGTGCCCTGTGAAAGCGTTTAGTGTGTTCCCAAGCCTGTGTACCCAGACCTTCTGCTGTTGCCCCTGACTACGACTCTTGCTGCCTGCCCTGACCTTCTGCTACATCCGACCTTGCTCTTGCCTTGTCCCTGTGTACCGCGCTGTGTCTCAGCTGTCAGTTGGGGTTGAGTCGCTATTGGGTGGAACGACCTGGGGGTTACCTGCCGCTGCAAGTCCATCCCGCTTTGCGGTGGGCTCTGGTGAAAACCAGTAACCCCTTAGACTCCATTCCCCTGGTACGGCCCACGCCATCACCCCACTGACACAGAGGATCCACCTCCAGTGTCCTCGCTGCATACCAGTCCGGACCCTGACAGAAGTCATAAAAAGAGCAATCGTTAAAAACTGGTTTATTTTAGAATAATGTAATAATAATGATAAGAATCCTGGCAGATTCTAATAAAGATAGGCACCACCTTTTACTTACTAAAGAGGCCAGGTGGATTTCCAGGCTTGATGCCACAGGATGCCTGGGTTTAAATGAAAGGAACGAAAAAACCTTTTTAAATAGTCTTTTCCTAGTGTCTACCCTTTTTTGTTTCACAAGTTAGTGTAAAGTAATCATATGTTGCATTCACATTCACGTTTCTTCATGTTTGGAATTATTAGAATATTTGTAAATACTTGGTATCCGGTTGTTCCCTCCTCTTACCTATATATACACTCCCACACATGGGATACCCTAGGGGCCTGATGAAGCGCAGAAGCGCGATAATGGACCGTCGACCATTCCCTTCCCCCACCTGCTTTACCTGTCCGCTCTCCCTCGCACTTACCTTATCGCTGTAAGCTACTAATGAAATAAAAGAGCTGGTGTGTTACTTCAAGACCGGGTGAGTGCTTCAATCCTATGTTTCTATGTTTGGCATATATCTTCATCTTCCTTATGTGAGCATCGAGAAGGTCTTTATGGTGGAAAAGCTTAGCGGAACTTCTCAAGTAGTGGAAATGCAGTGCTGGGCATGATCTATTCCGGACTGTGTACTATGCTATTGCTTCTTTAGCCCTGAGCACTCTATAACCCACAGTATGGATCCTAATCCAAATGCCATGGATATGGACGCTACCACAGGTGCTTTTTCCATGGCTGTGCATGAGGGGAGAGCGGACGTGGGGGAATTTTTCACTACTTGTGAAACACAGAATCATCTACAGGTGCTCAGCACTGAAGCCCTGGAGTTTAAAGTCAGCCAACTTGCAGAAAAAGAAATGCACACATTTTGGACAGTTAACTCTTTGAAAGCCTACGCTGAGAACTAGAGAAGAGCGAACTTTTCAAAAATTTGATTCGGCCGATTCCCCGAATTTTCCGAAAAAGTTTGTTTCGTTTTGAATCTTTTCGCGCCGAATCGCTATTAAAAAAGGCTATTTCTAGCCTACATACAGCCTCTATAGGGGTATAGAACACTTTGCTGTGTTTTAAAACGCATATGGAGTGTGCTGGGTTAGTGAAATAATAATGTTATTCAGAATAACATGCAGATTACCGGCCTCGTTTTTAGAATCACTGCCGCACAGCAGCACAATTACAGAGCCTGGAGGTGGCATCAGTGTCAGGAGACCATATAGTGACTGAATGACACAGCGTGGAGGGGTTGGCAGCAAGAGGACACCATAAAATGGCTGAATGACACAGCGTGGAGGTGTTGGCAGCATGAGGACACCATATAGTGGCTGAATGACACAGCTTGGATGAAGCTGAAGCATGAGGACACCATATAGTGGCTGAATGGCACAGTGTGGAGGTGTTGGCAGCATGAGGACACCATACAGTGGCTGAATGACACAGCGTGGAGGTGTTGGCAGCATGAGGACACCATGAAGTGGCTGAATGGCACAGCGTGGAGGTGTTGGCAGCATGAGGAAACCATATAGTGGCTGAATGACACAGCGTGGAGATGTTGGCAGCATGAGGACACCATATAGTGGCTGAATGACACAGCGTGGAGGTGTTGGCAGCATGAGGACACCATATAGTGGCTGAATGGCACAGTGTGTGTCACGATCCCGGCTGGTAGGAGGTGGATTCTCTGTGCCAGAGAGGGATTGGCGAGGACCGTGCTAGTGGACCGGTTCTAAGTCACTACTGGTTTTCACCAGAGCCCGCCGCAAAGCGGGATGGTCTTGCTGCGGCGGTAGTGACCAGGTCGTATCCACTAGCAACGGCTCAACCTCTCTGACTGCTGAAGATAGGCGCGGTACAAGGGAGTAGACAGAAGCAAGGTCGGACGTAGCAGAAGGTCGGGGCAGGCAGCAAGGATCGTAGTCAGGGGCAACGGCAGGAGGTCTGGAACACGGGCTAGGAACAAACAAGGGAACGCTTTCACTAGGCACAAGGGCATCAAGGCACAAGGGCATCAAGATCCGGCAAGGGAGTGCAGGGGAAGTGAGGTATAAGTAGGGAGTGCACAGGTGGAAACTAATCAAGGTAATTGGGAAGATTGGACCAGGCACCATCATTGGTGCACTGGCCCTTTAAATCGCAGAGACCCGGCGCGCGCGCGCCCTAGGGAGCGGGGCCGCGCGCGCCGGGACAGGACCGACGGAGAGCGAGTCAGGTACGGGGACCGGGGTGCGCATCGCGAGCGGGCGCCACCCGCATCGCGAATCGCATCCCGGCTGGAGGCGGTACCGCAGCGCACCCAGTCAGTGGATCTGACCGGGGCGCTGCAGCAACGAGGATGAGGCGAGCGCTCCGGGGAGGAACGGGGACCCGGAGCGCTCGGCGTAACAGTACCCCCCCCCTTGGGTCTCCCCCTCTTCTTGGGGCCAAAGAACCTGAGGACCAAAAACTCAATTTTTCCGTGATGAGGTCCGAGGCACATTAGGAGGGGTTCCGTGCGGTAACGCACGGCACAGTCCAATCTTTCATTGTGAACACAATTGATGTAGAGGGGTCTGGCGAGACTGGTCACAGGGACGTTGAACCTGTTGATAAGAGAGGCCAAAAAAAAATTTCCTGCAGATCCGGAATCCAAGAAGGCCATAGTAGAGAAGGAGAAGGTAGAGGAAGATATCCGCACAGGCACAGTAAGGCGTGGAGAAGCAGAGTTGACATCAAGAACTGTGTCACCTTTGTGCGGAGTCAGCGTACGTCTTTCCAGGCGGGGAGGACGGATAGGACAATCCTTCAGGAAGTGTTCGGTACCGGCATAGTACAGGCAAAGATTCTCCATGCGGCGTCGTGTCCTCTCTTGAGGTGTCAAGCGAGACCGGTCAACTTGCATAGCCTCCACGGCGGGAGGCACAGGAACGGATTGCAGAGGACCAGAGGAGAGAGGAGCCGGGGAGAAAAAACGCCTCGTGCGAACAAAGTCCATATCCAGGCGGAGCTCCAGACGCCATCCGGAAAAACGCATGTCAATGCGAGTGGCAAGATGAATGAGTTCATGTAGGTTAGCAGGAGTTTCTCGTGTGGCCAGAACATCTTTAATGTTGCTGGATAGGCCTTTTTTAAAGGTCGCGCAGAGAGCCTCACTATTCCAGGACAACTCGGAAGCAAGAGCACGGAACTGAATGGCGTACTCGCCAACGGAAGAAACACCCTGGGCCAGGTTCAGCAGGGCAGTCTCGGCAGAAGAAGCTCGGGCAGGCTCCTCGAAGACACCACGGACCTCAGCGAAGAAGGACTGGACTGTGGCCGTGGCAGGATCATTGCGGTCCCAGAGTGGTGTGGCCCCAGACAAGGCCTTTCCAGAAAGGAGACCACAGCAGAGTTTAGAGTCCCCATCAAATTTGTCCGGCAGGGACAAGCAGGGGTTAGGAGCGGCCGGTTGCTGCGGAGGAGTTGCAGGAGCCGGCGGAGGAGATGGTTGTTGCAGCTGTAGCTGTGACTGAAATTGTGACTGAAGCTGCTGTATCTGTGACTGAAGTTGCAGTGTCACGGAGGTCAAGTATGCCAGCTGGTGATTTCGTTGGGCGATCTGTCGGGCTTGCTGGGCGACCAGTGTGGGGAGGTCGGCGACAACTGGCAGAGGAACTTCAGCGGAATCCATGGCCGGATCTACTGTCACGATCCCGGCTGGTAGGAGGTGGATTCTCTGTGCCAGAGAGGGATTGGCGAGGACCGTGCTAGTGGACCGGTTCTAAGTCACTACTGGTTTTCACCAGAGCCCGCCGCAAAGCGGGATGGTCTTGCTGCGGCGGTAGTGACCAGGTCGTATCCACTAGCAACGGCTCAACCTCTCTGACTGCTGAAGATAGGCGCGGTACAAGGGAGTAGACAGAAGCAAGGTCGGACGTAGCAGAAGGTCGGGGCAGGCAGCAAGGATCGTAGTCAGGGGCAACGGCAGGAGGTCTGGAACACGGGCTAGGAACAAACAAGGGAACGCTTTCACTAGGCACAAGGGCATCAAGGCACAAGGGCATCAAGATCCGGCAAGGGAGTGCAGGGGAAGTGAGGTATAAGTAGGGAGTGCACAGGTGGAAACTAATCAAGGTAATTGGGAAGATTGGACCAGGCACCATCATTGGTGCACTGGCCCTTTAAATCGCAGAGACCCGGCGCGCGCGCGCCCTAGGGAGCGGGGCCGCGCGCGCCGGGACAAGACCGACGGAGAGCGAGTCAGGTACGGGGACCGGGGTGCGCATCGCGAGCGGGCGCCACCCGCATCGCGAATCGCATCCCGGCTGGAGGCGGTACCGCAGCGCACCCGGTCAGTGGATCTGACCGGGGCGCTGCAGCAACGAGGATGAGGCGAGCGCTCCGGGGAGGAACGGGGACCCGGAGCGCTCGGCGTAACAGTACCCCCCCCCTTGGGTCTCCCCCTCTTCTTGGGGCCAAAGAACCTGAGGACCAAAAACTCAATTTTTCCGTGATGAGGTCCGAGGCACATTAGGAGGGGTTCCGTGCGGTAACGCACGGCACAGTCCAATCTTTCATTGTGAACACAATTGATGTAGAGGGGTCTGGCGAGACTGGTCACAGGGACGTTGAACCTGTTGATAAGAGAGGCCAAAAAAAAATTTCCTGCAGATCCGGAATCCAAGAAGGCCATAGTAGAGAAGGAGAAGGTAGAGGAAGATATCCGCACAGGCACAGTAAGGCGTGGAGAAGCAGAGTTGACATCAAGAACTGTGTCACCTTTGTGCGGAGTCAGCGTACGTCTTTCCAGGCGGGGAGGACGGATAGGACAATCCTTCAGGAAGTGTTCGGTACCGGCATAGTACAGGCAAAGATTCTCCATGCGGCGTCGTGTCCTCTCTTGAGGTGTCAAGCGAGACCGGTCAACTTGCATAGCCTCCACGGCGGGAGGCACAGGAACGGATTGCAGAGGACCAGAGGAGAGAGGAGCCGGGGAGAAAAAACGCCTCGTGCGAACAAAGTCCATATCCAGGCGGAGCTCCAGACGCCATCCGGAAAAACGCATGTCAATGCGAGTGGCAAGATGAATGAGTTCATGTAGGTTAGCAGGAGTTTCTCGTGTGGCCAGAACATCTTTAATGTTGCTGGATAGGCCTTTTTTAAAGGTCGCGCAGAGAGCCTCACTATTCCAGGACAACTCGGAAGCAAGAGCACGGAACTGAATGGCGTACTCGCCAACGGAAGAAACACCCTGGGCCAGGTTCAGCAGGGCAGTCTCGGCAGAAGAAGCTCGGGCAGGCTCCTCGAAGACACCACGGACCTCAGCGAAGAAGGACTGGACTGTGGCCGTGGCAGGATCATTGCGGTCCCAGAGTGGTGTGGCCCCAGACAAGGCCTTTCCAGAAAGGAGACCACAGCAGAGTTTAGAGTCCCCATCAAATTTGTCCGGCAGGGACAAGCAGGGGTTAGGAGCGGCCGGTTGCTGCGGAGGAGTTGCAGGAGCCGGCGGAGGAGATGGTTGTTGCAGCTGTAGCTGTGACTGAAATTGTGACTGAAGCTGCTGTATCTGTGACTGAAGTTGCAGTGTCACGGAGGTCAAGTATGCCAGCTGGTGATTTCGTTGGGCGATCTGTCGGGCTTGCTGGGCGACCAGTGTGGGGAGGTCGGCGACAACTGGCAGAGGAACTTCAGCGGAATCCATGGCCGGATCTACTGTCACGATCCCGGCTGGTAGGAGGTGGATTCTCTGTGCCAGAGAGGGATTGGCGAGGACCGTGCTAGTGGACCGGTTCTAAGTCACTACTGGTTTTCACCAGAGCCCGCCGCAAAGCGGGATGGTCTTGCTGCGGCGGTAGTGACCAGGTCGTATCCACTAGCAACGGCTCAACCTCTCTGACTGCTGAAGATAGGCGCGGTACAAGGGAGTAGACAGAAGCAAGGTCGGACGTAGCAGAAGGTCGGGGCAGGCAGCAAGGATCGTAGTCAGGGGCAACGGCAGGAGGTCTGGAACACGGGCTAGGAACAAACAAGGGAACGCTTTCACTAGGCACAAGGGCATCAAGGCACAAGGGCATCAAGATCCGGCAAGGGAGTGCAGGGGAAGTGAGGTATAAGTAGGGAGTGCACAGGTGGAAACTAATCAAGGTAATTGGGAAGATTGGACCAGGCACCATCATTGGTGCACTGGCCCTTTAAATCGCAGAGACCCGGCGCGCGCGCGCCCTAGGGAGCGGGGCCGCGCGCGCCGGGACAGGACCGACGGAGAGCGAGTCAGGTACGGGGACCGGGGTGCGCATCGCGAGCGGGCGCCACCCGCATCGCGAATCGCATCCCGGCTGGAGGCGGTACCGCAGCGCACCCGGTCAGTGGATCTGACCGGGGCGCTGCAGCAACGAGGATGAGGCGAGCGCTCCGGGGAGGAACGGGGACCCGGAGCGCTCGGCGTAACAGTGTGGAGGTGTTGGCAGCATGAGGACCCCATATAGTGGCTGAATGACACAGCGTGGAGGTGTTGGCAGCATGAGGACACCATATAGTGGCTGAATGACACAGCGTGGAGGTGTTGGCAGCATGAGGACACCATATAGTGGCTGAATGACACAGCTTGGATGAAGCTGAAGCATGAGGACACCATATAGTGGCTGAATGGCACAGTGTGGAGGTGTTGGCAGCATGAGGACCCCATATAGTGGCTGAATGACACAGCGTGGAGGTGTTGGCAGCATGAGGACACCATATAGTGGCTGAATGACACAGCGTGGAGGTGTTGGCAGCATGAGGACACCATATAGTGGCTGAATGACACAGCTTGGATGAAGCTGAAGCATGAGGACACCATATAGTGGCTGAATGGCACAGTGTGGAGGTGTTGGCAGCATGAGGACCCCATATAGTGGCTGAATGACACAGCGTGGAGGTGTTGGCAGCATGAGGACACCATATAGTGGCTGAATGACACAGCGTGGAGGTGTTGGCAGCATGAGGACACCATATAGTGGCTGAATGACACAGCTTGGATGAGGCTGAAGCATGAGGACACCATATAGTGGCTGAATGGCACAGTGTGGAGGTGTTGGCAGCATGAGGAGACCATATGGTGGCTGAATGATACAGCTTGGATGAAGTTGAAGCATGAGGACACCATATAGTGGCTGAATGACACAGCATGGACAGGTTGTCAGCATGAGGAGACCATATAGTGGCTGAATGACACAGCGTGGAGGTGTAGGCAGCATGAGGACACCATATAGTGGCTGAATGACACAGCTTGGATGAAGCTGAAGCATGAGGACACCATATAGTGGCTGAATGGCACAGTGTGGAGGTGTTGGCAGCATGAGGAGACCATATGGTGGCTGAATGATACAGCTTGGATGAAGCTGAAGCATGAGGACACCATATAGTGGCTGAATGACACAGCGTGGAGGTGTTGGCAGCATGAGGACACCATATAGTGGCTGAATGATACAGCTTTGATGAAGTTGAAGCATGAGGACACCATATAGTGGCTGAATGACACAGCATGGACAGGTTGTCCGCATGAGGAGACCATATAGTGGCTGAATGGCACAGTGTGGAGGTGTTGGCAGCAGGAGGACACCATATAGAGGCTGAACGACACAGCGTGGAGGTGTTGGCAGCAAGAGAACACCATATAGTGGCTGAATGACCCAACGTGGAGGTGTTGGCAGCATGAGGACACCATATAGGGGCTGAATGACACAGCTTGGATGAAGCTGAAGCATGAGGACACCATATAGTGGCTGAATGGCACAGTGTGGAGGTTTTGGCAGCATGAGGACACCATATAGTGGCTGAATGACACAGCATGGAGGTGTTGCCAGCATGAGGACACCATATAGTGGCTGAATGATACAGCTTGGATGAAGCTGAAGCATGAGGACACCATATAGTGGCTGAATGACACAGCATGGACACGTTGTCAGCATGAGGAGACCATATAGTGGCTGAATGGCACAGTGTGGAGGTGTTGGCAGCATGAGGACACCATATAGTGGCTGAATGACACAGCGTGGAGGCGTTGGCAGCATGAGGACACCATATAGTGGCTGAATGACACAGCGTGGAGGTGTTGGCAGCATGAGGACACCATATAGTGGCTGAATGACACAGCTTGGATGAAGCTGAAGCATGAGGACACCATATAGTGGCTTAATGACACAGCATGGACTGGTTGTCAGCATGAGGAGACCATATAGTGGCTGAATGACACAGCATGGAGGTGTTGGCAGCATGAGGAGACCATATAGTGGATGAATGGCACAGCCCGGAGTTGCCAGCAGCATGAGTAGGCACTAGGTCTTCACAATCCCTAAGTTTAAAAGATGAATTAAGAAATTTAAACCAAAGATTTTGGATAGCGGGTGCTACCTATGAGAAAATTTGAAATTCCCAGACCCAGGCCCAACAGTGGTATCATTAACCCATACATTGCCTGAACGACACAGTCTGGAGTTGGCTAATTCACGAGTACACAGCAGGGCTTCACAATCCCCCCCAAAAAACACTAAATTTTTTGAAATTTTTGAAAAAGATTTTGGCTACCTATGAGAAAATTTGAAATCCCCAGACCCAGGCCCAGCAGCGGCATCAGTAAACCATATATTGGCTGAATGACACAGCCTGGAGTTGGCTGATTCATGAGTACACAATAGGGCTTCACAATTCCCCCCAAAAAACACAACATTTTTTGAAATTTTTGAAAAAGATTTTGGATAACGGGTGAACGGATAATGGAAAATTTGAAATTCCCAAAACATATGTTGCCTGAATGACACAGCCTGGAGTTGGCTGATGCATGAGTACGCACCAAAGCTTCTCAATCCCTACAAAAAAAGACAAACATTTTTGATGGAAATTTTTTACGAAAATTTAGGACAGTGGGTGCTACCTATATATTGCCTCAATGACACAGCCTGGAGTTGGCTGATGCACGAGTACGCACAAAAGCTTCACAATCCCTACGAAAAAAATGTTTACGAAAATTTAAGACAGCGGGTACTACCTATATATTAACTGAATGACAAAGCCTGGAGTGGGCTGAAGCATGAGGAGACCATAGAAATGTCTAATTTTTTATTTATTTTTTAGATCAAAATTTGTGTCCCGGACCCCGCCTTGTGGGTACAAAGGACATAATTTCACAATCACCCACAGGGCTCATGTGGCCGTGAGATGTAGGCGCAACGTCTCCATTGCCCTGACCGGCCATTTTTTGTTTTTGTACCTTTGTTTAAGAACAAGCGCATATCCAAGAGTCCAGAAGACGGTGGACCATGAAAAGACATACTTCTCTAAAGTAATTTTTTTCTGAAATAAAGAAGCAGAGTTCCTCCCTCTCCGTATTATTTTTGAAAATGTAAATGAAAAAAATCATACACAACAAGCGTTCCATGGTGTAATGGTTAGTACTCCGGAAAATTCAAGTTTATTACCAAAAATAGTATCAGAAACTTTTGAAAAAACAGTACCCAAGAGGGTTTAATAACCCAATACATAGCACCATAAATGTTGAAATTTAAATTAAGCATGTATGTATCTATTTCAAAAATCCTAAAATTGAAGGGCCAAGCCCAGAAGCATCATGAAGGCAAGTAGTTCCTGAAAGACACAGAAGCAGTCAGGAGTAGGCATCAGCAGTACCCAAGAGGCTTTCATAACCCCTTACATTGCACCATCAATCGTGAGATCGAGCAATAACAGGTGTGTTATTCCCTCAGCTGCACGCGCGCTAAACTGAACGGACCAGCCTGTGTGTATCCTTCAAGTGACAGGTGCGAGTAACCTGCTGAACCATGTTTGTGATAGGGATTGGGGATTGCAATTATTTGCCATGAAAGAAGAATTCCAACTAAGTGCGGGTCCTAAGCTCGGGTTCATTAAGTCCCTGATCTTTGTACACACCGCCTGTCTCTACTACCGATTGGATGGTTTAATGAGTTCCTCGGATCGGCCCCCGCGGCATAGGCCACGGCCCTGACAGAACGCTGAGAATTTAAAGATCATTGTTGAAATTTGCATTAAGCATGTATTTAGCTACTGCTAAACATCCAAAAATTAAAGGCCCAAGGCACCAAGCATCAGTGAGGCAAGAAGTTCCTGAAAGACACAGGATGAGTCAGGAGCAAGCATTCGCTGTACCCAACTAGGTTTCATAACCCCTTACATATAAAGATCAATGTTGAAATTTTCATTAACCATATATCTAGCTACTGCTAAACATCCCAAAAATTTAAGGCCCAAGGCCCGAGGCATCAGGGAGGCAAGTAGTTCCCGAAAGACACAGAATGAGTCAGGAGCAGTCATTCGCAGTACCCAAGAGGGTTTCATAACCAACCCCTTACATTTAAAGATGAATGATGAAATTTGCATTAAGCATGTATTTAGCTACTGCTAAACATCCAAAAATTAAAGGCCCAAGGCCCCAAGCATCAGTGAGGCGAGTAGTTCCTGAAAGACACAGAATGAGTATGGAGCAGGCATTCGCAGTACCCAAGAGGGTTTCATAACCAAACCCTTATATTTAAAGATGAATGTTGAAATTTGCATTAAGCATGTATTTAAGGTCCAGGGCCTGAGGGCAGGGAGGCAAGTAGTTCCTGAAAGACACAGAATGATTCTGGAGCAGTCATTCGCAGTACCCAAGAGGGTTTCATAACCCCTTACATTTAAAGATCAATGTTGACATTTGCATTAAGCATGAATTTAGCTACTGCTAAACTTCAAAAAATTATAGGCCCAAGGCCAGAAGCATCAGTTTCCCCCATATTAGGAGCATAGTTGTCCCCAGATTAGGCAGCATAGATGTCCCCCAGATTAGGCAGCATAGATGTCCCCAGATTAGGAGCATACTTGTCCCCCAGATTAGGCAGCATAGATGTCCCCCAGATTAGGCAGCATAGATGTCCCCCAGATTAGGAGCATAGTTGTCCCACAGATTAGGCAGCATAGTTGTCCCCCAGTCAGCGCGGGCCGGTCAGAGCCAATCAAAGGGCCGTATATGGCAAGCGGGCCATACAATGCCCAGGTCTGCCCCAGAGGGTTTCATAACCAACCATAATTGAGAAATTTTTGTTGTAGGAGCATGGTCAATCTACTCCGAGCCATCTGGCATTGGTGGCTGGAAATCCTGGCGGATCCATCCCTAATTCATCTTGACAAACGTCTTTCTCTCCACATTTTTAGTGGACAGACGAGTTTGCCTTGGGGTGACTATGGCCCCGGCCGCACTAAACACCCGCTCTGATGGCACACTACTGGCCGGGGCAGGACAGCTTTTCCAGGGCAAACTCTGCTAGTTGTGGCCATAAATCAAGTTTGGCTGCCCAGAAGTCCAGCGGATCTTCAATGGTTGTTGGCATGACCATGTCAAGGTATGCCACCACCTGCTGGTTCAGGTCCTGCTCCATGTCTACCTGCTGCTGATGAGTTGCTTCACTATGCGGTGAAGAAAGCTACTCATCAGCGACTGTAGACTCAGGGTGCTGCTGATTGAGCTGGTACTGCTCCTGCCAGCCCTCCCTTCCCCAGCAGCCATGGCAGTGGAAGGTGAGCGCAGAGGGCCCCCCCCCCCCGAGTCAGACCTGCGAGTGGATGGATCATGTGGCCGATAGGCATCAGCCAACTGACTACTTAGAAACTCTCTGTAGTAGGTCAGTTTGTCCTCCCTCTCAGTGGGTGTAAAAAAGGCTCCCATTCTGGGACGGTAGCGAGGGTCTAATAAGGTGGATATCCAGAAGTCATCCCGCTGAGGAATTTTGACAATTCGGGGGTCACTACGCAAGCAACTGAGCATGCATCGTGCCATTTGCGCCAGTGACTTGGAGGGACTACCTGCCTCCATCTCCACTGCATACTGCCACGGTGTGTCTGCGTCCTCTGTCTCAATTTCTTCATAACCCTCCAGCTCCTCTGGCTGCTCCTGCTCCTCCTCTCCTGTCCGAAGACTAGAAACACCGGCCATCTCATCCAACCTAAACTGTGCACCGCTCTGCCCCTCATCATCCTCCTCTTCCAGTTCAGCCCCCACAGGGCCCATATAGCCTGGAGATGTAGGCGCAACGTATCCATTGCCGTGACCAGCCATGATTTCAATCAATTGTTATAGGAAATGTAGGAGTAGAATTGCATCGTTCATGGTGTAATCCAGGCGACTCACAAATAATGTGGCTTCCTCAAAGGGCCTCAGCAAACGGCAGGTGTCACGTATGAGCTGCCACTGGTTCACATTGAAGTTACACAGGGGAGTACTCCTATCTGCTTGGATCATCAAGAAATCGGTCATGGCTTTTCTTTGTTCGTATAGTCTGTCCAACATATGGAGGGTGGAATTCCAACGCGTGGCAACGTCACAAATAAGACTATGTTGTGAGATACCGTTCTGACGCTGCAGCTTAAGGAAGATGTGCTTGGCGGTGTATGAGTGGCTGAATTGCATGCACAGTTTCCTTGCCATATTCAGGATATCTTGCAAATGGGGTGAAGACTTGAGGAAGCGCTTGACAACCAGATTCAACACGTGTGCCATGCAGGGCGCATGTTTCACACTTCCTTGTCGCAGCGCGGACACAATGTTCCTCCCATTGTCGGTCACCATGGTTCCCATTTCCAGATTTCGTGGAGTAAGCCATACTCGGATTTCTTTACGAATTAACTTTAGCCGTTCCTCCCCTGTGTGACTCCGTTCACCAAGGCAAACCATGTGAAGAACAGCTTGACACTGCTGTGCCCTACACACATGGTATGATGAAGGGCCACCGAGATTTGGCCGTGCAGTGGAGGCCGAGGACAGGGTGGAGGATGAGGAGGCGGCGTCGCACACTGTAACAGGACCAACTGCCTGGGAGCAAGAACGTGGAGGAGGAAGTGGTGTGACCTGTTCAATTTGCTGTTGTGGCTGTGCAGGAACCACATTTACCCAGTGAACCGTAAAAGACAAGTATTGTCCCTGCCCGTAGTTACAGCTCCACACGTCGGCGCTGCCATGAACTTTTGAACACACCGACAGGCTCAAGGACTGGTCCACCTTCTCTTGTACAAACTAATGCAGGGCTGGTACTGCCTTCTTCGCAAAGAAATGACGGCTTGGGACTCTCCACCTCGGCTCGGCACAAGCCATCAATTCTCTGAAAGGTGCAGAGTCCACCACTTGAAAAGGGAGGGACTGCAACACCAGCAACTTGGACAGGAGCACATTCAACTTCTGCGCCGTTGGATAAGTGGGCGCATACTGTTGTCTCTTGGACATGGCTTCGCTGATGGATTGTTGGCGGAATGGCTGACTAAAAGCGGGAGAAGCAGGAGCGACAGAAGGAGGGTTTGACACACAGCTCCCTTCGGCTGAGGTGGTGGAGCCTTGGCTGGATGAAGGAGGGAGCGGATGGCCACTGGGTGATGCAGCAGGCTGGACCACTACATCGGAGCCACGGTTCTCCCAGGCCGCTTTATGGTGGCGAAGCATGTGTTGATGCAGGGCCGTGGTGCCGACATTGGGACCCTGGCCACGCTTCACCTTCTGCCGACAGATCTTGCATGTGGCTACGTGAACCTCCTTCGGATGCCTTATGAAAAACTTCCACACCACCGAGTAGCTGATTTTCCCACCCGCAGTCAGCACTAATGGACTGCTACTGGCGCCGTCTCCAGGAACCCCTGTTCCACTACCTCCAGGAAAGGTAGGCTGCCGCGAAGCAGGTGATCTCCCCCGGGCACGTTTGGCTCCTGAATTTCCACTACTGTCACCACGCTGACTGCCAACCGTTCTACCGCCTTGCTGCCTCAAGGGCAACCTGCAACTCTCTTCTCCTGATGATGATGATGATGATGATGAAGCCCCTTCTACACCCGGCTCCCAATTACGATCGGCTTCATCATCATCAACAGTTGTGTGCATGTCACTGATGTTCTCCTCAGGTTCCCCAACAGTGTCTGCTTCAGGACCCTGAACACTTGCAACACCGTCTCCCAAGTCACTCTCCTTATCACTACTTGGCCGCCTAGCAGAGCAAGCAGCGCATGTCTCCTCCCCTTCTTGGCTGTCCAGTAGCTGCTGACCGTGCTCTATTAGATCGTCCTCAGTAAATAGTGGAGCTGAACCCACAGCATAAGATACTTCTTTAGGAGAGGGAACAGCATAGGACAAAGGCAATGGGAGGACAGGGACTGCTCCCGGGCCATTCCAACTGAGGGTTGTGTCTGAGGAACCCACCGACTGTTGACTGGGGGTGTCAGATGTCACTTGTGATGATGTGGATGAGCGTGTTAACCAATCCACGACAGCAGATTGGTTGCTGGTGGAGACACGACCGCTGGCTGATAAAGGGAGCTCAGGCCTCTCGCTGCGACTCCTGCTGCCACTCGCCCCAAGTCTGCTGCCAACTCTGCCTGCAGAGAAGTGCACGTCCTGGCACTTCTCTGCCTGGCATACTTAGTGCGTTTATGAGGGTATTACAATATGCTACACTACTCTTTAAACAGTATTTGTCTAGAACAGCAGCAGGTGATTACTTACGGCTGTCCTTGAACAGTATGTAGACCCTTGACAGATAAACAGGTACTAGATGGTACAATACTTGGATGTACTTATGCACTATGCACTGATGAGGGCAGTAATATGCCTAACTATTAGCAGAAAAAACTCTGTATTTTTTAAAAACACCAGCCGGTGGATACTATGGTTTGGACTTTGACGGTATGGAGCACCTTTACAGCTTAACAGGTGCTAAATGGTACAATACTTGGATGTACCTATGTGCTATGCACTGATGAGGGCAGTAATATGCCTAACTATTAGCAGAAAAAACTCTGTATTTTTGAAAAACACCAGCCCGTGGATACTATGGTTTGGACTTTGACGGTATGGAGCACCAGGACAGCTTTACAGGTGCTAAATGGTACAATACTTGGATGTACCTATGCGCTATGCACTGATGAGTGTTACGCCGAGCGCTCCGGGTCCCCGCTCCTCCCCGGAGCGCTCACAGCGTGTTACTGATCGCAGAGCCCCGGTCAGACCCGCTGACCGGGAGCGCTGCGATAATGTATCTAGCCGGGATGCGATCCGCGATGCGGGACGCGCCCGCTCGCGATTCGCATCCCGGCCCGCTTACCAGACTCGTTCCCCTTCTGTTCTGTCCCGGCGCGCGCGGCCCCGCTCCCTAGGGCATGTGCGCGCCGGCTCTCTGCAATTTAAAGGGCCTGTGCACCATTGATTGGCGCCTGGTTCTAATTAGTGTGTTCACCTGTGCACTTTCCTATATAACCTCACTTCCCCTTCCCTTCCTTGCCGGATCTTGTTGCCATTGTGCCAGTGAAAGCGTTCTTTGTGTGTCCCAAGCCAGTGTTCCAGACCTCTTGCCGTTGCCCCTGACTACAATCCTTGCTTCCTGCCCTGACCTTCTGCTACGTCCGACCTTGCTCTTGCCTAATCCCTTGCACCGCGCCTATGTTACGCCTAGCGCTCCGGGTCCCCGCTCCTCCCCGGAGCGCTCACGGCGTTTTTCTCCCTGCAGCTCCCCGGTCAGTCCCGCTGACCGGGAGCGCTGCTCTGTCATGGCCGTTGGGGATGCGATTCGCACAGCGGGACGCGCCCGCTCGCGAATCGCATCCCAGGTCACTTACCCGTTCCCGTCCCCTGCTGTCATGTGCTGGCGCGCGCGGCTCCGCTCTCTAGGGCGCGCGCGCGCCAGCTCCCTGAGACTTAAAGGGCCAGTGCACCAATGATTGGTGCCTGGCCCAATTAGCTTAATTGGCTTCCACCTGGTCCCTGACTATATCTATCCTCCTCCCATGCACTTCCTTGCCGGATCTTGTTGCCCTTGTGCCTAGTGAAAGCGTTTTGTGTGTTTAAAGCCTGTGTACCAGAACTTCTGCTATCTCCCCTGACTACGAACCTTGCCGCCTGCCCCCGACCTTCTGCTACGTCCGACTTTGCTTCTGCCTACTCCCTTGTACCTCGCCTATCTTCAGCAGCCAGAGAGGTGAGCCGTTGCTAGTGGATACGACCTGGTCACTACCGCCGCAGCAAGACCATCCCGCTTTGCGGCGGGCTCTGGTGAAAACCAGTAGTGTCTTAGAACCGGTCCACTAGCACGGTCCTCGCTATCCCTCTCTGGCACAGAGGATCCACCTCCTGCCAGCCGGCATCGTGACAGTAGATCCGGCCATGGATCCCGCTGAAGTTCCTCTGCCAGTTGTCGCTGACCTCCCTACGCTGGTCGCCCAGCAAGCTCGTCAGATCGCCCAACAAGATCACCAGCTGTCGTACTTGACCACCATGACACAGCAACTCCAGTCACAACTACAGCAAGTACAGTCACAGCTACAGCAGCAACAACTATCTCCTCCGCCAGCTCCTGCACCCCTTCCGCAGCGAGTGGCCACTCCTAGCCTCCGCCTGTCCTTGCCGGACAAATTTAATGGGGACTCTAAGTTTTGCCGTGGCTTTCTTTCGCAATGTTCCCTGCACATGGAGATGATGTCGGACCAGTTTCCTACTGAAAGGTCTAAGGTGGCTTTCGTAGTCAGCCTTCTGTCTGGAAAAGCTCTGTCATGGGCCACACCGCTCTGGGACCGCAATGACCCCGTCACTGCCTCTGTACACTCCTTCTTCTCGGAAATTCGAAGTGTCTTTGAGGAACCTGCCCGAGCCTCTTCTGCTGAGACTGCCCTGCTGAACCTGGTCCAGGGTAATTCCTCCGTTGGCGAGTACGCCATACAATTCCGTACTCTTGCCTCTGAACTATCCTGGAATAATGAGGCTCTCTGCGCGACCTTTAAAAAAGGCCTATCCAGCAACATTAAAGATGTTCTGGCCGCACGAGAAACTCCTGCTAATCTACATGAACTCATTCATCTAGCCACTCGCATTGACATGCGTTTTTCTGAGAGGCATCAAGAGCTCCGCCAGGAAAAAGACTTAGATCTCTGGACACCTCTCCCACAGTCTCCACTGCAATCTGCGCCTAGGCCTCCCGCCGAGGAGGCCATGCAAGTGGATCGGTCTCGCCTGACCCTGGAAGAGAGGAATCGCCGTAAGGAAGAGAATCTTTGTCTGTACTGTGCCAGTACTGAACATTTTTTGGTGGATTGCCCAATCCGTCCTCCACGTCTGGGAAACGCACGCTCGCACCCAGCTCTCGTGGGTGTGGCGTCTCTTGATGCTAAGTCGGCTTCTCCACGTCTCACGGTGCCTGTTCGGATTTCTACTTCAGCCAGCTCTTCCCTCTCAGCCGTGGCCTGCCTGGACTCTGGAGCTTCTGGGAATTTTATTCGGGAGTCCTTAGTGAATAAATTCCGCATTCCGGTGACCCGTCTTGTCAAGCCACTCCACGTTTCCGCGGTCAACGGAGCCAGGTTGGATTGCACCGTGCGTTTCCGCACGGAGCCCCTCCTAATGTGCATCGGACCTCATCACGAGGAAATTGTATTTTTGGTCCTTCCTAATTGCACTTCTGAAGTTCTCCTTGGACTACCCTGGCTTCAACACCATTCCCCAACCCTGGATTGGTCCACTGGGGAGATCAAGAGTTGGGGCCCCTCTTGTTCCAAGGACTGCCTTCAACCGGTTCCCAGTACTCCCTGCCGTGACCCTGTGGTTCCTCCTGTATCCGGTCCCCCTAAGGTCATTAAGGACTCTGCCTGCCACAGGAAATGCCTCTCCCCCCCTCCCAGTCCCATCAGGCAAGCCCCTGTGTCCCCGCATGGCCCTCGTCCTGGTGTCACACTGCCCCGTGCCAGGTCTCGCCCTCTGCCCTCTCTCCCCATTCCTACTCCTGCTGTTCTGCCTGCCGTTGAGGAATCCCTCCATCCCTTCCCGGTGTCCTCATCCCAGGGGAGGCAGTTACCGGATAAAGAGAAGGGGAGACCTAAGGGGGGGGGTACTGTTACGCCTAGCGCTCCGGGTCCCCGCTCCTCCCCGGAGCGCTCACGGCGTTTTTCTCCCTGCAGCTCCCCGGTCAGTCCCGCTGACCGGGAGCGCTGCTCTGTCATGGCCGTTGGGGATGCGATTCGCACAGCGGGACGCGCCCGCTCGCGAATCGCATCCCAGGTCACTTACCCGTTCCCGTCCCCTGCTGTCATGTGCTGGCGCGCGCGGCTCCGCTCTCTAGGGCGCGCGCGCGCCAGCTCCCTGAGACTTAAAGGGCCAGTGCACCAATGATTGGTGCCTGGCCCAATTAGCTTAATTGGCTTCCACCTGGTCCCTGACTATATCTATCCTCCTCCCATGCACTTCCTTGCCGGATCTTGTTGCCCTTGTGCCTAGTGAAAGCGTTTTGTGTGTTTAAAGCCTGTGTACCAGAACTTCTGCTATCTCCCCTGACTACGAACCTTGCCGCCTGCCCCCGACCTTCTGCTACGTCCGACTTTGCTTCTGCCTACTCCCTTGTACCTCGCCTATCTTCAGCAGCCAGAGAGGTGAGCCGTTGCTAGTGGATACGACCTGGTCACTACCGCCGCAGCAAGACCATCCCGCTTTGCGGCGGGCTCTGGTGAAAACCAGTAGTGTCTTAGAACCGGTCCACTAGCACGGTCCTCGCTATCCCTCTCTGGCACAGAGGATCCACCTCCTGCCAGCCGGCATCGTGACAGCCTATCTCAGCAGTCAGAGAGGTTGAGCTGACCTGGTTGCTACCGCCGCTGCAAGATCATCCTGCTTTGCGGCGGGCTCTGGTGAATACCAGTAGCAACTTAGAACCGGTCTGCCGGCACGGTCCATGCCAATCCCTCTCTGACACAGAGGATCCACCTCCAGCTTGCCGAATCCTGACAGTAGATCCGGCCATGGATCCCGCTGAGGTCCCACTGCCAGTTGTCGCTGACCTTACCACGGTGGTCGCCCAGCAGTCGCAACAGATAGCGCAACAAGGCCATCAGCTGTCTCAACTGACTTTTATGCTACAGCAGCTTCTACCACAGCTTCAGCAACCATCTCCTCCGCCAGCTACTGCACCTCCTCCGCAGCGAGTGGCCACATCCAGCCTCCGTTTATCTTTATCGGACAAGTTCGATGGGGACTCTAGACTCTGCCATGGTTTTCTCTCGCAATGTTCCCTGCATTTGGAGATGATGTCGGACCAATTTCCAACTGAACGGTCTAAGGTGGCTTTCGTGGTTAGTCTCCTGTCTGGGAAGGCCCTGTCATGGGCCACACTGCTCTGGGACCGCAATGATCCTGTCACTGCCTCCGTACAGTCCTTTTTCGCTGAGATTCGAAGTGTCTTAGAGGAACCTGCCCGAGCCTCTTCTGCCGAGACTGCCCTGCTGAATCTGGTCCAGGGTAATTCTTCAGTAGGCGAGTACGCCATCCAATTTCGTACTTTCGCCTCCGAAATATCTTGGAATAACGAGGCCCTCTGCGCGACCTTCAAAAAAGTCCTATCCAGTAACATCAAAGATGTGCTGGCCGCACGAGAAATCCCTGCTAACCTGCATGAACTTATTAATTTGGCCACCCGTATTGACATGCGCTTTTCCAAAAGACGCCAGGAGCTCCGTCAGGATATGGACTTTGTTCCCACTAGGCGGTTTCTCTCCCCGGCTCCTCTCTTCTCTGGTCTGCTGCAATCTGTTCCTGTGCCTTCCGCCGTGGAGGCTATGCAAGTAGACCGGTCTCGCCTGACACCACAAGAGAGGACATGCCGCCGCAATGAGAACCTATGCCTGTACTGTGCCTGTACCGAACACTTCCTGAAGGATTGTCCTATCCGTCCTCCACGTCAGGAAAGACGCACTCCGATCCCGCACAAAGGTGAGACAGCTCTAGGTGTGAACTCTGCTTCTCCACATCTTGCTGTGCCTGTGCGGATTTCTTCTTCTAACTCCTCCTTCTCAGCTGTGGCCTTCTTGTATTCTGGATCTGCAGGAAATTTTATTTTGGCCTCTTTCGTTAACAGGTTTAACATCCCAGTGACCAGTCTCGCCAGACCTCTCTACATCGCTTCAGTTAATGGTGAAAGATTGGACTGTACTGTGCGTTACAGCACAGAACCCCTGTTAATGTGCATTGGACCTCATCACAAAAAAATTGAATTTCTGGTCCTCTCTAACTGCACTTCTGAAATTCTTCTCGGATTGCCTTGGCTCCAACGCCATTCTCCTACCCTTGACTGGACCACCGGGGAGATCAAGAACTGGGGTGCTTCTTGCCACAAAAAATGCCTCACGCCTGCTCCCAGTCCTGCCAGTCAAACCTCTATGGCTCCTCCCATACCAGGTCTCCCCAAGGCCTACTTGGACTATGCCGATGCTTTTTGCAAAAAACAAGCAGAGACTTTGCGTCCTCACAGGCCTTATGACTGCCCTATTGATCTCCTTCCTGGTACTACTCCACCCCGGGGCAGGATCTATCCTCTGTCAGCTCCGGAAACACAAGCCATGTCGGATTACATCCAAGAAAATCTAAAAAGGGGATTCATCCGCAAGTCTTCCTCCCCTGCCGGAGCGGGGTTCTTCTTCGTCTCCAAAAAAGACGGTTCCTTAAGGCCATGCATCGATTACCGCGGTTTTAATAAGATCACTATAAAAAACCGCTATCCCCTGCCTCTTATCTCGGAACTATTTGATCGCCTACGTGGCGCTAACATCTTCACCAAATTGGATTTAAGAGGTGCATATAATCTCCTACGCATCAGGGAAGGGGATGAGTGGAAGACCGCGTTTAATACCAGAGACGGACACTTTGAATATCTGGTTATGCCCTTTGGGCTCTGCAACGCCCCTGCTGTCTTCCAGGACTTTGTAAATGAAATTTTTTGTGATCTGTTATATACCTGCATGGTGGTTTACTTGGACGACATTTTGATTTTCTCTTCTAACCTCGAAGAACACCGCCGTCATGTCCGCCTGGTACTCCAGAGACTCCGGGACAATCAATTATATGCCAAGATGGAGAAATGTCTCTTTGAATGCCAATCTCTTCCCTTCCTAGGATATTTAGTCTCCAGCCAGGGACTTCAAATGGACCCAGACAAACTGTCAGCTGTGTTAGATTGGCCACGCCCCTCCGGACTCCGAGCTATCCAACGCTTTTTGGGGTTTGCCAATTACTATCGACAATTTATTCCACATTTTTCCACCATTGTGGCCCCAATTGTGGCCCTAACCAAGGAAAACGCCAACCCTAAGTCCTGGTCTCCCCAAGCGGACGAGGAATTTAACCGTCTCAAAAATGCCTTTTCTTCTGCTCCCGTACTCTCCAGACCTGATCCATCTAAATCCTTCTCTCTGGAGATAGACGTCTCCTCGGTGGGAGCCGGAGCTGTACTCCTACAAAAAAACTCTTCTGGACATAACGTTACTTGTGGTTTCTTTTCTAGGACCTTCTCTCCGGCGGAGAAAAATTACTCCATTGGTGATCGAGAACTGCTGGCCATAAAACTAGCCCTCGAGGAATGGAGGCACCTGCTGGAGTGCTCCAAATACCCAATTATCATATACACAGATCACAAGAATCTCTCTTATCTTCAGTCTGCCCAACGGCTGAACCCACGCCAGGCTAGGTGGTCGTTGTTTTTTGCCCGTTTTAACTTTGAGATTCATTTTCGCCCTGCTGACAAGAACATCAGGGCTGACACCCTCTCTCGCTCTTCTGATGCCTCTGAAATGGAAGCCCCCCTGCAACACATTGTTCCTCCTGACTGTCTGCCTTCCCCAGCTTCCATCAGACAAACACCTCCTGGAAAGACTTTCGTCCCTCCACGCCAGCGCCTCAAGATTCTCAGGTGGGGACACTCCTCGCATCTCGCCGGCCATGCTGGCGTCAAAAAATCCATCCAACTCATCTCTTGATTTTATTGGTGGCCTACCCTGGAAGCAGATGTTGCTGATTTTGTTCGGGCTTGTACAGTCTGTGCCCGGGACAAGACTCCTCGCCAGAAGCCTGCCGGTCTCCTTCATCCTTTGCCTGTTCCTGAGCTACCATGGTCCCAAATTGGCATGAACTTTATAACGGACCTGCCTTTATCCCATGGCAACACAGTCATTTGGGTGGTCGTTGATCGTTTCTCCAAGATGGCACATTTTATTCCACTTCCAGGTCTTCCTTCTGCCCCACAGTTGGCGAAACAATTTTTTGTGCACATTTTTCACCTTCACTGGCTTCCCACGCATATCGTCTCGGATAGAGGCGTTCAATTTGTGTCGAAATTCTGGAGGGCTCTCTGTAATCAACTTAAAATCAAATTAAATTTCTCGTCTTCCTATCATCCCCAATCCAATGGGCAAGTAGAGAGAGTTAACCAGGTTCTTGGTGACTATTTGCGACATTTTGTTTCCTCCCGCCAGGATGATTGGGCCAATCTTCTACCCTGGGCTGAATTCTCATGCAATTTCAAAATCTCTGAATCCTCTGCTAAATCCCCGTTCTTTGTGGTGTACGGCCGTCACCCTCTTCCTCCCCTCCCCACTCCCACGCCTTCTGGTTTGCCCGCTGTTGATGAGGTTACTCGGGACTTCTCCACCATCTGGAAAGAGACTCAAAAATCCCTCTTACAGGCCTCATCCCGGATGAAGAAGCATGCCGACAAAAAAAGAACTCCTCCTGTCTTTGTTCCTGGAGACAAAGTGTGGCTCTCCGCCAAGTATATCCGCTTCCGTGTCCCCAGTTATAAACTGGGACCACGTTATCTTGGACCCTTTAAAATCAAGTGCCAAATCAATCCTGTCTCCTACAAACTCCTTCTTCCTCCTTCTCTCCGTATTCCTAACTCTTTTCATGTTTCTCTCCTTAAACCGCTTATCCTTAACCGCTTCTCTACCAAGGTTGTCGCTCCTACTACTGTCTCCGGGTCCTCAGATGTCTTCTCAGTTAAGGAAATTCTCGCATCTAAGACGGTCAGAGGTAACAAAAAAATTCTTGTAGATTGGGAGAATTGCGGCCCTGAGGAGAGGTCATGGGAACATTCTCGACAAGGACCTCATTCACAAATTTTCAGGTTCCAAAAAGAGGGGGAGACCCAAGGGGGGTGGGTACTGTTACGCCGAGCGCTCCGGGTCCCCGCTCCTCCCCGGAGCGCTCGCAGCGTGTTCCTGTTCACAGCGCCCCGGTCAGACCCGCTGACCGGGAGCGCTGCGATAATGTCTCTAGCAGGGATGCGATCCGCGATGCGGGACGCGCCCGCTCGCGATTCGCATCCCGGCCCGCTTACCAGATTCGTTCCCTGTCTGTTCTGTACCGGCGTGCGGCCCCGCTCCCTAGGGCGCGCGAGCGCCGGCTCTCTGCGATTTAAAGGGCCAGTGCGCCATTGATTGGCGCCTGGTTCTAAATAGTGTGTTCACCTGTGCACTTTCCTATATAACCTCACTTCCCCTTCCCTTCCTTGCCGGATCTTGTTGCCATTGTGCCAGTGAAAGCGTTCTTTGTATTTCCCAATCCAGTGTTCCAGACCTCTTGCCGTTGCCCCTGACTACGATCCTGGCTGCCTGCCCTTACCTTCTGCTACGTCCGACCTTGCTCTTGCCTAATCCCTTGTACCGCGCCTATCTCAGCAGTCAGAGAGGTTGAGCCATTGCCGGTGGATACGACCTGGTTGCTACCGCCGCTGCAAGACCATCCTGCTTTGCGGCGGGCTCTGGTGAATACCAGTAGCAACTTAGAATCGGTCCGCCGGCACGGTCCATGCCAATCCCTCTCTGACACAGAGGATCCACCTCCAGCTTGCCGAATCCTGACAATGAGGGCAGTAATATGCCTAACTATTAGCAGAAAAAACTCTTTATTTTTTAAAGACACCAGCCCGTGGATACTATGGTTTGGACTTTGACGGTATGGAGCACCTGGACAGCTTTACATGTGCTAAAGGGTACAATACTTGCATGTACCTATGCGCTATGCACTGATGAGGGCAGTAATATGCCTAAATATTAGCAGAAAAAAACTCTATTTTTGAAAAACACCAGACGGTGGATACTATGGTTTGGACTTTGACGGTATGGAGCACCTTGACAGCTTAACAGGTGCTAAATGGTACAATACTTGGATGTACCTATGCGCTATGCACTGATGAGGGCAGTAATATGCCTAACTATTATCAGAAAAAACTCTGTATTTTTGAAAAACACCAGCCGGTGGATACTATGGTTTGGACTTTGTTGGTATGGAGCACCTTGACAGCTTAACAGGTACTAAATGGTACAATACTTGGATGTACCTATGTGCTATGCACTGATGAGGGCAGTAATATGCCTAACTATTAGCAGAAAAAACTCTGTATTTTTTAAAAACACCAGCCGGTGGATACTATGGTTTGGACTTTGACGGTATGGAGCACCTGGACAGCTTTACAGGTACTAAATGGTACAATGCTTGGATGTACCTATGTGGTGTGCACTGATGAGGGCAGTAATATGCGTAACGATACGCAGATAAAACTATTTTAAAAAAATAATAAGACAGTGAATAGTATTGTTTGGACTTGCACAGTATGTAGCCCCTTGATAGATGAACAGGTACAAATGCACTAAAGTCCACTGAACAATCATGTATTTCTGAACAGCAGCAGGACCCAACAGTGCAGCACCACAAAAACAAAAAAATCCAGGGATTAAACCCTAAATTGCACAATAAAAATCAACTCAATTGTGCTGAAAAATGAGGAGATAAGATGCTTCAGAAAGTTCAGGCAGCTTGGAGATCTGTATGAGGCAGCTGACAGCTATCTGCCCCTCTCTGCTGCAGCTGACTCCCTTTACCTAATGCTCATGTGACCAGCACTGACTAGCAGTTGCAGTGTAATGCTGTGGTATGAGCTATTCACACACACACACGCAGTTCCGTCCTCTATCTGACTGCATAGATGAAATGAAGAAAGGCAAGATGGCCGCCGATTATATAGGGGCTGTGACATCACAGGGGTCAGTGAACACTGATAGCCTGCATCTCACATGTGATTCAGGGTCAGGCCGCCTACCTTCATTCCCGCCGCTGTTTCCCGCCCTCCCATAATCCCCTGCCCCATGTACTCACATGTGGATCCGCCATCTTAGCTCTACAATAGCCTGGAACGCTGTAAAATAGAGTTTAATGAAGCGATTTGCGCAATAGAATCGCGGCGATATTCGCATTCGTTGCAAATCAAATTTTTCATGCAATTAGTTACGAATACGTGTCCGTCATCTTCAATTCGCTCATCTCTACTGAGAACCACAGATCTCCTAGCGGTCTAAGACCGTATAAAACTCCTTCACAGTTTACTAATGATCCCATTAAGAAATGGGAAGATTACCATTTGCAACATTCTTTAAAGGGGTACTCCGGTGCTTAGACATCTTATCCCCTATCCAAAGGATAGGGAATAAGATGCCTGATCGCGGGAGTCCCACCGCTGGGGACCCCCAGGATCTTGCACGCCGCACCCCGTTTGTAATCAGTCCCCGGAGCGTGTTTGTTCCGGGTCTGATTACCGATGACCACAGGGCTGATGGCGTGTAACGTCACGCATCCACCCCCGTGTGACGTCACGCGCTGCCCCTCAATGCAAGCCTCCCATAGACTTGCATTGAGGGGCGGAGCGTGAGGTCACACGGGGGCGGAGGCGTGACGCCACACGCCGCCGGCCCCGTGATCGACAGTAATCAGACCCGGAGCGAACATGCTGCCGGGACTGATTAAAAACGGGGAGCCGCGTGCAAGATCCCGGGGGTCCCCAGCGGCGGGACTCCCGCGATCAGGCATCTTATCCCCTATCCTTTGGATAGGGGATAAGATGTCTAAGCACCGGAGTACCCCTTTAAGTCTTCAGAACCTAGTCTTGGAGAAAAATTCTTCTGAATATGTGTCACGATGCCGGCTGGCAGGTAGTGGACCCTCTGTGCCAGAGAGGGATTGGCGTGGACCGTGCTAGTGGACCGGTTCTAAGCCACTACTGGTTTTCACCAGAGCCCGCCGCAAAGCGGGATGGTCTTGCTGCGGCGGTAGTGACCAGGTCGTATCCACTAGCAACGGCTCACCTCTCTGGCTGCTGAAGATAGGCGCGGTACAAGGGAGTAGGCAGAAGCAAGGTCGGACGTAGCAGAAGGTCGGGACAGGCAGCAAGGATCGTAGTCAGGGGCAACGGCAGAAGGTCTGGAAACACAGGCAAGGAACACACAAGGAACGCTTTCACTGGCACTAAGGCAACAAGATCCGGCAAGGGAGTGCAAGGGAAGTGAGGTAATATAGGGAAGTGCACAGGTGAAAACCCTAATTGGAACCACTGCGCCAATCAGCGGCGCAGTGGCCCTTTAAATCGCAGAGACCCGGCGCGCGCGCGCCCTAGGGAGCGGGGCCGCGCGCGCCGGGACAGAACAGACGGGGAGCGAGTCAGGTAGGGGAGCCGGGGTGCGCATCGCGAGCGGGCGCTACCCGCATCGCGAATCGCATCCCGGCTGGCAGCAGGATCGCAGCGCCCCGGGTCAGAGGACGTGACCGGAGCGCTGCAGCGGAGGGAGTGAAGCGAGCGCTCCGGGGAGGAGCGGGGACCCGGAGCGCTCGGCGTAACAGTACCCCCCCCCTTGGGTCTCCCCCTCTTCTTGGAGCCTGAGAACCTGAGGAGCAGACTTTTGTCAAGGATGTTGTCCTCAGGTTCCCAGGATCTCTCTTCAGGACCACAACCCTCCCAGTCTACTAAAAAAAAATTTTTCCCTCTGACCTTTTTGGCAGCCAAAATTTCCTTGACCGAGAAGACGTCCGAGGAGCCGGAAACAGGAGTGGGAGGAACAGATTTGGGAGAAAAACGGTTGAGGATGAGTGGTTTGAGAAGAGAGACGTGAAAGGCATTAGGGATACGAAGAGAAGGAGGAAGAAGAAGTTTATAAGAGACAGGATTAATTTGACACAAAATTTTGAAAGGACCAAGATAGCGTGGTCCCAACTTGTAGCTAGGGACACGGAAGCGGACATATTTAGCGGAGAGCCATACCTTGTCTCCAGGGGAAAAAACGGGGGGAGCTCTTCTTTTCTTATCCGCGAACCTCTTCATGCGTGAAGAAGCCTGTAAGAGAGAATTTTGGGTCTCTCTCCATATAATGGAAAGGTCACGAGAAATTTCATCCACAGCGGGCAGACCAGAGGGCAAGGGGGTAGGGAGGGGGGGAAGAGGGTGACGGCCGTACACCACGAAAAATGGGGATTTGGAGGAAGATTCAGAGACCCTGAAGTTATACGAAAATTCGGCCCATGGAAGGAGATCTGCCCAGTCATCCTGGCGGGAGGAAACAAAATGTCGCAAATAATCACCCAGGATCTGGTTAATTCTTTCTACTTGTCCATTGGACTGGGGATGATATGCAGAGGAAAAATTTAATTTAATCTTGAGTTGTTTACAGAGAGCCCTCCAGAATTTAGACACGAATTGGACCCCTCTATCCGAGACAATCTGCGTAGGCAACCCGTGAAGACGAAAAATGTGTACAAAAAATTGTTTAGCCAACTGAGGCGCAGAAGGAAGACCAGGAAGAGGGATGAAATGTGCCATTTTGGAGAATCGATCAACGACCACCCAAATAACGGTGTTGCCACGGGAAGGGGGTAAATCAGTAATAAAATCCATACCAATCAGAGACCAAGGCTGTTCGGGGACAGGCAGAGGATGAAGAAAACCAGCGGGCTTCTGGCGAGGAGTCTTATCCCGGGCACAGATAGTGCAGGCTCGCACAAAGTCCCCAACATCCGTCTCCAGAGTCGGCCACCAATAGAAGCGGGAGATGAGTTGCACAGATTTCTTGATGCCCGCATGACCTGCGAGATGGGAGGAGTGACCCCATTTGAGGATTCCGAGGCGTTGGCGTGGAGAAACAAAGGTCTTTCCTGGAGGAGTCTGCCTGATGGAGGCAGGAGAAGTGGAGATCAGGCAGTCAGGTGGAATGATGTGTTGCGGAGGGAGATCAACTTCTGAGGCATCCGAGGAACGAGAGAGAGCATCGGCCCTAATGTTCTTATCGGCAGGACGAAAGTGAATCTCAAAATTAAATCGGGCAAAGAACAGAGACCACCGGGCCTGGCGAGGATTTAGCCGTTGGGCCGACTGGAGGTAGGAGAGGTTCTTGTGGTCGGTGTAGATAATAACAGGAAATCTTGATCCCTCCAGCAGATGCCTCCATTCCTCAAGTGCTAATTTAATGGCTAGAAGCTCTCGATCCCCGATGGAGTAGTTCCTCTCCGCTGGAGAGAAGGTCCTAGAGAAAAAACCACAAGTGACCGCATGCCCGGAAGGATTTTTTTGTAGAAGAACAGCTCCAGCTCCTACTGAGGAGGCATCAACCTCCAATAGGAAGGGTTTGGAAGGGTCAGGTCTGGAGAGCACGGGAGCCGAAGAAAAGGCAGACTTGAGTCGTTTAAAGGAGTCTTCTGCTTGAGGAGGCCAGGACTTGGGATCAGCATTTTTCTTGGTTAAAGCCACGATAGGAGCCACAATGGTAGAAAAATGTGGAATAAATTGCCTGTAATAATTGGCGAACCCCAAAAAGCGTTGGATAGCACGGAGTCCGGAGGGGCGTGGCCAATTTAAGACGGCAGAGAGTTTGTCTGGATCCATCTGTAGTCCCTGGCCAGAGACCAAATATCCTAGAAAAGGAAGAGATTGGCATTCAAACAGACATTTCTCAATTTTGGCATAGAGTTGGTTGTCACGAAGTCTCTGAAGAACCATACGGACATGCTGGCGGTGTTCTTCTAGATTGGCAGAAAAAATTAGGATATCGTCCAGATATACCACAACACAGGAGTATAACAGATCACGAAAAATTTCATTGACAAAGTCTTGGAAGACGGCAGGGGCATTGCACAGTCCAAAGGGCATGACCAGATACTCAAAGTGTCCATCTCTGGTGTTAAATGCCGTTTTCCACTCGTCCCCCTCTCTGATGCGGATGAGGTTATAGGCGCCTCTTAAGTCCAATTTAGTGAAGATGTGGGCACCTTGGAGGCGATCAAAGAGTTCAGAGATGAGGGGTAAGGGGTAGCGGTTCTTAACCGTGATTTTATTAAGACCGCGGTAGTCAATGCAAGGACGTAGGGAGCCATCTTTTTTGGACACAAAGAAAAATCCGGCTCCGGCAGGAGAGGAGGATTTACGGATAAAGCCCTTTTTTAGATTCTCCTGGACGTATTCGGACATGGCAAGAGTCTCTGGGGCAGAGAGAGGATAAATTCTGCCCCGGGGTGGAGTAGTACCCGGGAGGAGGTCGATAGGGCAATCATAAGGCCTGTGAGGAGGTAGAGTCTCAGCTTGTTTTTTGCAGAAAACATCCGCGAAGTCCATATAGGCCTTAGGGAGACCGGTTACTGGAGGAACCACAGAGTTACGGCAAGGGTTACTGGGAACCGGTTTTAGACAGTTCTTGGAACAAGAGGACCCCCAACTCTTGATCTCCCCAGTGGACCAATCCAGGGTTGGGGAATGAAGTTGAAGCCAGGGAAGTCCAAGGAGAATCTCCGAGGTGCAATTGGGGAGGACCAAAAGTTCAATCCTCTCATGATGAGATCCGATGCTCATAAGAAGGGGCTCCGTGCGGAAACGTATGGTACAGTCCAATCTTTCATTATTTACACAATTGATGTAGAGGGGTCTGGCGAGACTGGTCACTGGGATGTTGAACCTGTTGACGAGAGAGGCCAAAATAAAATTTCCTGCAGATCCAGAGTCCAAGAAGGCCACTGTAGAGAAGGAGAAGGCAGAGGCAGACATCCGCACAGGCACAGTAAGACGTGGAGAAGCAGAGTAGACATCAAGGACTGTCTCACCTTTGTGCGGAGTCAGCGTACGTTTTTCCAGGCGGGGAGGACGGATAGGACAATCCCTCAGGAAGTGTTCGGTACTAGCACAGTACAGGCAGAGGTTCTCCATACGGCGTCGTGTCCTCTCTTGAGGTGTCAGGCGAGACCGGTCGACCTGCATAGCCTCCACGGCGGGAGGCACAGGAACAGATTGCAGGGGACCAGAGGAGAGAGGAGCCGAGGAGACGAAACGCCTCGTGCGAACAGAGTCCATATCTTGGCGGAGTTCCTGACGCCTTTCAGAAAAACGCATGTCAATGCGAGTGGCAAGGTGAATAAGTTCATGTAGATTAGCAGGAATTTCTCGTGCGGCCAGAACATCTTTAATGTTGCTGGATAGGCCTTTTTTGAAGGTCGCGCAGAGGGCCTCATTATTCCAGGACAATTCTGAAGCAAGTGTACGGAATTGTACGGCATACTCGCCAACGGAAGAATTACCCTGGACCAGGTTCAACAGGGCAGTCTCAGCAGAAGAGGCTCGGGCAGGTTCCTCAAAGACACTTCGGATTTCCGAGAAGAAGGAGTGTACAGAGGCAGTGACGGGGTCATTGCGGTCCCAGAGCGGTGTGGCCCATGACAGGGCTTTTCCGGACAGGAGACTGACTACGAAAGCCACCTTAGACCTTTCAGTGGGAAACAGGTCCGACATCATCTCCAGATGCAGGGAACATTGGGAAAGAAAGCCACGGCAAAACTTAGAGTCCCCATCAAATTTATCCGGCAAGGATAAGCGTATCCCAGGAGCGGCCACTCGCTGCGGAGGAGGTGCAGGAGCTGGCGGAGGAGATGACTGCTGAAGCTGTGGTAGCAACTGTTGTAGCATAACGGTCAGTTGAGACAGCTGTTGGCCTTGTTGCGCTATCTGTTGTGACTGCTGGGCGACCACCGTGGTGAGGTCAGCGACAACTGGCAGAGGAACTTCAGCGGGATCCATGGCCGGATCTACTGTCACGATGCCGGCTGGCAGGTAGTGGACCCTCTGTGCCAGAGAGGGATTGGCGTGGACCGTGCTAGTGGACCGGTTCTAAGCCACTACTGGTTTTCACCAGAGCCCGCCGCAAAGCGGGATGGTCTTGCTGCGGCGGTAGTGACCAGGTCGTATCCACTAGCAACGGCTCACCTCTCTGGCTGCTGAAGATAGGCGCGGTACAAGGGAGTAGGCAGAAGCAAGGTCGGACGTAGCAGAAGGTCGGGACAGGCAGCAAGGATCGTAGTCAGGGGCAACGGCAGAAGGTCTGGAAACACAGGCAAGGAACACACAAGGAACGCTTTCACTGGCACTAAGGCAACAAGATCCGGCAAGGGAGTGCAAGGGAAGTGAGGTAATATAGGGAAGTGCACAGGTGAAAACCCTAATTGGAACCACTGCGCCAATCAGCGGCGCAGTGGCCCTTTAAATCGCAGAGACCCGGCGCGCGCGCGCCCTAGGGAGCGGGGCCGCGCGCGCCGGGACAGAACAGACGGGGAGCGAGTCAGGTAGGGGAGCCGGGGTGCGCATCGCGAGCGGGCGCTACCCGCATCGCGAATCGCATCCCGGCTGGCAGCAGGATCGCAGCGCCCCGGGTCAGAGGACGTGACCGGAGCGCTGCAGCGGAGGGAGTGAAGCGAGCGCTCCGGGGAGGAGCGGGGACCCGGAGCGCTCGGCGTAACAATATGCTTTAATCACCACTGAGCTTTGCCAAGCTAAATGTGAATTACGTACGAGACTCACAGATACACAGTTCAGTAACTTCATGTCTAACCTGGAGAACAAATTATCTTCTTTACAGCAAGTTATAAAGAGTAATAAACGTGATAAATTCTTACGTGACAAATGGGACTTTGAACATAATGACATTTTTACTTGGGGAAAACATCAGACCCAAGTGAGAAGAAATAGATATAAACCCACTTCAAAGAAACACCAGAGAAAATCACAAAATAAAAAAACTACAGACTACTTAACTACTGTAACAGAATCCAGTACATCGGACGACACACAATCGAACATCAATGACCCAACTATATCCAATGCTCCGAGGTCTGACCCTTTAGGAGGAAGACCCGTCCGAGAGGCAGGAGGAAAAGAACCGCAACAAAGAAAGAAGAAAAGAAAGACTGTCACTTGGCAACAAGAGACTCTGAATCGCTAGTAGTGAATCTTACAGATTTGGCACTTAGTCAGGATTGTATCTCTGTTCTGAGCAAAGGGTTAAATTTTGGGTTACATGATCCCTTCAGATATCACATATTTGAAGAAGATCTCTATAAAGGCATTAGAAAACTTAACATCAAGAATTTTTTTTCTGAATCTAAATTCAAAACCACTGCTAGCAATAGAGTGTTAAAAGAGGGAGAACGGCGGTGCTCCATTAGTCCTTTGGGATTTATGCCCATAAAGGATATGGAGGACGCTGATGTCTCCAACCTACGAAATTTGTTGGAATTATCTAATGATCCTCATTTTGATGTCCCTAGAACCATAAATCCAGATATTTCTAAGTTTAAGGGTGGTAACCCCTCTAAATTTAGCCCCCCCACAATCCCTGGTGGAGCCATTGACCTCTTTCGGCATGCTGTTTGTAAAGAGGTCAAGGCACTAATTTATCCCCAACCAAAATATAATATCACTAGGGGAGAAAAGAGAGCGCTGGACTGGTTAGTCAGTAACACTGACATTATTATTTCCAAAGCAGATAAGGGAGGGGCTATTGTTGTCTGGTTCAAAAAAGACTATCAAATAGAGGCATCAAAACAGCTTAATGATAGCAGAGTCTATGAAAAACTTAGCAGTAACCCTTTTCCCAAAATCATTAACAAGTTACGTACCTTCCTCAGAACATACATAGAGAAATCTATTCTAGATACAATCGACGCAATCGAACAGCGATCGACGCAAGATGGAAATCGACCTGCCGTTGCATGTCATCTAGGGCCACAATCAGGTCGCTCGTGTCGCGCAGATATGTGGGTATCTGCTTCAAAACAGGGGAGATCAACCAGTCAATATAACTTGACAAGAATTCAGTGGGACTGCCAATGCCCGCAATTATGGGGCGGCCCGGAGGGGAAATACAGCCTTTGTGAACCTTTTGTAACATGTACCAATGAGCATTTTTAGAATGACATTCAGTAAGTTTGTTAACCCTTTAGGTGTTTCACAGGAATAGTAGCAAAGTGAAAGAGAAAATTCAAAATCTTCATTTTTTACACTCGCATGTTCTTGTAGACCCAGTTTTTGAATTTTTACAAGTGGTAATAGGAGAAAAAGCCTCCAAAAGTGTGTAACCCAATTTCTCTCGAGTAAGGAAATACCTCATATGTGTATGTCAAGTGTTCGGGGGGCACAGTAGAGGGCTCAGAACGGAAGGAGCAACAATGGGATTTTGGAGAGTTAATTTTGCTGAAATGGTTTTTGGGGGGCATGTCACATTTAGGAAGCCCCTATGGTGCCAGAACAGCAGAAAACCCCACATGGCATACCATTTTGGAAACTACACCCCTCAAGGCACGTAACAGGGGGTCCAGTGAGCCTTAACACCATGCAGGTGTTTGACAACTTTTCGTTAAAATCGGATGTGTAAATGAAAAAAAAAATGTTTTCACTAAAGTGCAGTTTCTTCCCCAAATTTACCATTTTTACAAAGGGTTATGGGAGAGAATGCCCCCCAAAATATGTAACCCCATCTCTTCTGAGTATGGAAATACCCCATGTTAGGACGTAAAATGCTCTGCGGGCGAAATACAATGCTCAGAAGAGGAGGAGCGCCATTGAGCTTTTGGAAAGAGAATTCGTTTGAAATGGTAATCAGGGGCCATGTGCGTTTACAAAGCCCCCTGTGGTGTCAGAACAGTGGACCCCCCCACATGTGACCCCATTTTGGAATCTACACCCCTCACAGAATTTAATAAGGGGTGCAGTGAGTATTTACACCCCACTGGCGTTTAACAGATCTTTGGAACAGTGGACTGTGCAAATGAAAAATAAAATTTTTCATTTTTACGGACCACTGTTCCAAAATTCTGTCAGACACCTGTGGGGCGTAAATGCTCACTGTAACCCTTATTACATTACACGAGGGGTGTAGTTTCCAAAATGGGGTCACATGTGGGGGGGGGTCCAATGTTCTGGCACTATGGGGGCTTTGTAAACTCATGTGGCCTTCAATTCCGGACATATTTTCTCTTCAAAATCCCAATGGCACTCCTTCTCTTCTGAACATTGTAGTGCGCCCGCCGAGCACTTTACATCCACATATGGGGTATGTTCTTACTCAGAGGATATGGGGTTACAAATTTTGGGGGGCTTTTTTCCCTATTTTCCCTTGTGAAAATGAAAAATTTAGGGTAACACCTGCAGTTTAGTGAAAACATTTTTTTTTTCATTTTCCCATCCAACTTTAATGAAAATTCGTCAAACACCTGTGGGGTGTAAATGCTCACTATATCCCTTTGTTACATTCCGTGGGGGGTGTAGTTTCCAAAATGGGGTCACATGTGGGTATTTATGTTTTTGCGTTTATGTCAGAACCACTGTAAAATCAGCCACCCCTGTGCAAATCACGAATTTAGGCCTCAAATATACATGGTGACTCTCACTCCTGAGCCTTGTTGTGCGCCCGCAGAGCGTTTTACGCCCACATATGGGGTAATTCCCCACTCAGGAGAAATTGCGTTACTAATTTTGGGGGGGCTTTTTTTTCCTTTTACTGCTTGTGAAAATAAAAAGTATGGGGCAACACCAGCATGTTAGTGTAAACATTTTTTTTTTTTTACACTAACAGGCTGGTGTAACCCCCAACTTTTCCTTTTCATAAGGGGTAAAAGGAGAAAAAGCCCCCCAAAATTTGTAGTGCAATTTCTCCCGATTACGGAAATACCCCATATGTGGCCCTAAACTGTTTCCTTGAAATACGACAGGGCTCTGAAGTGAGAGAGCACCATGCGCATTTGAGGACTTAATTAGGAATTGCATAGGGGTGGACATAGGGTTATTCTACGCCAGTGATCCCCAAACAGGGTGCCTCCAGCTGTTGCTTAACTCCTACAATGCCTGGACAGTCAGTGGCTGTCCAGAAATGCTGGGAGTTGTTGTTTTGCAACAGCTGGAGGCTCCGTTTTGGAAACCCTGCCGTACAATAAGTTTTTCATTTTTATTGGGGGGGGGGGGGGGGGGGACAGCGTAAGGGGGTGTATATGTAGTGTTTTACTCTTTATTATGTGGTAGTGTAGTGTAGTGTTTTTAGGGTACATTCGCACTGGCGTGTTATGGTGAGTTTCCCGCTAGGAGTTTGCGCTGCGGCAAAAAAATTGCCGCAGACCAAACTTGAAGCAGGAAACTTACTGTAAACCTGCCCGTGTGAATGCACCCTGTACATTCACATGGGGGGGGGGGGGGGGGGGGGGCAAACCTCCAGCTGTTTCAAAACCACAACTCCCAGCATGCACTGACAGTGCATGCTGGGAGTTGTATTTTTGCAACAGCTGGAGGCACACTGGTTGGAAAACCTTCAGTTAGGTTCTGTTACCTAACAGTTTTTTCCAACCAGTGTGCCTCCAGCTGTTGCAAAACCACAACTCCCAGCATGTACTGACATACCATGCATGCTGGGAGTTGTACTTTTGCAACAGCTGGAGGCACACTGGTTGGAAAACCTTCAGTTAGGTTCTGTTACCTAACAGTATTTTCCAACTTGTGTGCCTCCAGCTGTTGCAAAACTACAACTACCAGCATGTACTGATCGCCGAAGGGCATGCTGGGAGATGTAGTTATGCAACAGCTGGAGGTTACGCAACTACAACTCCCAGCATGCAGAGACAGCTGTTTGCTTTTTCAGCATGCTGGGATTTGCAGTTTTGCAACATCTGGAGGGCTACAGTTTATAGACCACTGCCCAGTGATCTCCAAACTGTGACCCTCCAGATGTTGCAACACTACAAATCCCAGCATGTCCAGACAGCAAAGAGCTGATGAGCATGCTAGGAGTTGTAGTTTTGCAAGATCTGGAGGGATACAGTTTAGAGACCACTATATAGTGGTCTCAAACTGCAGCCCTCCTGCTGTTGCAAAACTACATATTCCAGCATGCCCAAACAGCAAACAGCTGTCTGGGCATGCTGGGAGTTGTAGTTTTGCAACATCTGGAGGGCTACAGTCTCAGATTGTAGCCCTCCAGATGTTGCTAGCAAACTTACCGGCTTCCGTAGGATCCAGGGAGCCGTCCTCTGCCGCACACCGCTTGCGCCGATCTCCGTCGCCGCCGCCGATCCCCGTCGCCTGCAGCCTCCGGAGGGGTAAGTGGACCTTCGGCGTTCGGTCCCCGTCGTTTTCCCCGTCCTGCCCCGCCTATTGTGGGAGGGCAGGACGGGGAAAACAAAAGTAAACCCCTCCGCCCCTGATCTGCTATTGGTGGTCGCGTCTAGACCACCAATAGCAGAGATAGGAGGGGTGGCAACTCCTATCGCTGTAGGGGGATCGTAGTTGTCTTAGACAATCGTGATCCCCCTTCTATTCCGGGTCACCGGGTCACCATAGACCCGCAATGACCCGGAATCGGCGCAAATCGCAAGTGTGAATTCACTTGCGATTTGCGCCAATCGCCGACATGGGGGGGTCTAATGACTCCCCTGGGCATTTGCATGGGGTGCCTGCTGATAGATATCAGCAGTCACCCTGGCCCGGTCCCCGGCCGGAGTGCGGCGGGGACCGAAATTCCCACAGGCGTATGGATACGCCCTTTGTCCTTAAGTACCAGGATGCAAGGGCGTATGCATACGCCCTTCGTCCCCAACAGGTTAAACACTAGGAACAGTATCCATTATAGCCAGATGGTGCTTTTAAAAATAATTAACAAGAATGACATGTATCATACTCAGGTGGATGAGTTCGAAAATCGCCTCAAAAAAAGAGGTTATCCGGACAGGGTACTTCAAGAACCAAGAATAAAGGCAGATAAAATTTATCGTAAGGAATTATTAAAACCTCGCCATAAAGAAACAACAGATAGATTCACATTTATTTTTCCAAACACTCCCATGAACAAAGTCATAAAAAGGGCAATCGTTAAAAACTGGTTTATTTTACAGCAGGATAAGGATCTCGTTGATCTCAATAAAGAAATTCCTATTGTGACATACAGAAAGAGCAAGACCATCGGAGACTATATCAAGCATCAATCCAAAAAAACGCAATGGTGGTCGGAACGGAGACCTACAGACAAATTTTCAGTGTGGGTCTTGCTCTTTCTGCAGCCGCAATGCAAAATGCAGAGAATTTAGACTAGGAGGCTACAATATAAAAGTTTATCAGTTCATCACGTGCAAATCTGATTTTGTAGTTTATGCTATTTTCTGTGAATGTGGGCATTTTTACATTGGAAAAACGATCCGCCCCCTTTTTCACCGGATAAGGGAACATTTTAGATCCCTAAAAACCGGAATGGGGGCAACAAGATTTATTGCCCACATCACTGAAATGCATAAAGGATCTACAAAAAATATAAAATTTGCTGCGCTAGAAAAAATGGAGCTGACAGATTCTAATAAAGAAAGGCACCACCTTACTTACTAAAGAGGCCAGGTGGATTTCCAGGTTTGATGCCATAGGATGCCTGGGTTTAAATGAAAGGAACGAAAAACCTTCTTGAATAGTCTTTTCCTAGTGCCTACCCTTTTTTGTTTCACAAGTTAGTGTAAAGTAATCATATGTTGCATTCACATTTACGTTTTTTCACGTTTGGAATTATTATAATATTTGTATATACTTGGTATCCGGTTGTTCCCTCCCCTTACCCCTTACCTATATATACACTCCCACACATGTGATTGCCTGGGGGCCTGATGAAGCACAGAAGCGTGATAACGGACCGTCGCCCATTCCCTTCCCCCACCTGCTTCACCTGTCCGCCCTCCCTCGCACTTACCTTATTGCTGTAAGCTACTAATGAAATAAAAGAGCTGGCATTTTACTTCAAGACCGGGTGAGTGCTTCGTTCCTATGTTTGGCATATATCTTCATCTTCCTTATGTGAGCACCGAGAAGGTCTTTATGGTGGAAAAGCTTAGCGGAACTACTCAAGTAGTGGAAATGCAGTGCATGATCTATTCTGGACTGTAAACTAATGTGAAAGGTTGTTGTACAAGGATTTCAACTTTCTACAAGTGTACACAAAATTTTAAAGGTGTTGTAGTAGCTGTATTCAGGTGATTCTCTCAGCTCCACTGAGGGTAACATTCATGTCACCCATCGCAGGGTAATCTACCTCTCAGATACCAAGACTGACTTCCAAATAATTTCATGTACACATAGTGCATATTCTCACTTCTCTAGTGTACTTACCTCACACTAATTTCTGTACACAAAAAAATATATATATCTCACAATCCAAGTAACTCAACACAAAGCTTTAGTAACATGTCATTATTCAGGTCCATGCCACTGTTTGCATACTAACTTGTTCTTTTTCTTTCTACGTGTTCAGGATGCTCTTCCTGGCCAGAAGGCGCTCCTGTAAGCCTAAGTGTATACACGTATTCAGTAAGGTAACCTATGTCAGGTTTATCTAGAAAGAGTTCTAGGGATAAGTGCGTGTAGCCAATGGACCCTAGTAGCCAGGTATTGGTCAGATAGCCTCAGGCAAGCCAGTACATCACCAGTGTGCATAACAGGTAACTAGTGTGGTATAAATAAAATTATGAAGTGAGATTCAGATGTCTTCGTGTATATATATCGAACACATGGAGAAGGAGAAATGTCGGCACTGCCGCACTCACGATACTGCCGGAGTCAGGTCCAAATGCCACAAATCCGGTGCTCAGTCCGCCATAAGCATAAGCGTAGATAACTTGAAAGAAGAGATCGCAGACGGCACTCACGGAAACAGCAAGAAGTTTTATTCGGGATCGCTGGTCCACGCAACAAGAACGCCAGGTAAGTTCGTGTATATATATTCCTAACAGTTTAGTCAAAGTAGAAAAAAGAAAAGTAAATAATAAAAGTCAGTAAATGATAGGATGTATCTCATGTGTAATAATGTCATCCTGTTCGTGAATTCATGGACCATACAATCCTGTTCATGAGTTTATTAGCTTTCCATGTTTGTATACTAAAGTAATATAGTATAATTTTGTTGGTATTAATATAAAGAGAAATACATTTTTGTTTTAATATTCAGAGCCTGCAAGGACTTTTATCAAAAGCAAAGAGTCTTTTTTTTGTCTGCTGATACAGCCTGACTAAAAGGACATTTTAAAAATATGCCCAGGACTGTTAAAAAAAATGTCAGTACTTCATCCCTCTGTCTCAAGGAACAGTCGTCAAGGTCGACTCGTTTCAAGTAAGGGGGTTTTGGTGTCCCGGTACTGTACACGTACTGTACCTTGTCTTATAAGTCCCCAAAGTAAGAGCTCCTCCGTACCGGTAGGATGCTCTTAGTGGGATAACCCCTAGTCACCTCTTCCTTCTTTAATTTTATGTGTTTGTAAGATATATAATATATAGTGTTAATATTGCTTCCAGGACCTTAGGTCACATGATAACTATATTGTTCTGCTAAGGTTAAGGACCTTTCGGGTCATGTGCTCATGTCACATGTTGTACCACAATGCTTTGTATTAGAATGACAGGTCTGGGGGACCAATAAGCTTGAAGCCCGCCCCTTTAGATATAAGGGCGCTGTTACCCAATGATCGCTCTCTTGTTTCCTGATCATCTCTAGAGAAAGCATCACTCTGTACAATTCTGCAAGAGAACTTAGGTCTGAAACCTGATAACTTCAGCCGAATACAAAACCGTGAGTTCAATCTAACTCAGTACTAATCCTACGTGACTGCTGGACCTAAACAATTCCCCTAAATCCAGTAGAACAGCGTTAAGAAATTACTTCAAGCTTATTCCCTACAAAGTCCCAACCAAACCTGTGAGGAACCTAAAGTCTGGTCCTCTGTAAAGACTGTTACTATGTTTAACCTGCAAAAAATCTGCAGTAAAGTTATCTTCAGTTTACTAAGATTCTGGTTGTGGACAATCCTTTATTCCTCCCTATCGTTCCTGGGACGGGTGGCGGTAGGACATATATGCAGAGAGAAACCCGCACCCTGGCGTCACGACAGCTAAGGGTTAATCTAACACCCTTTCATCACTGCACCGCTACACACTACCTACCCTACACTACCTACCCTACACCCCCAAGCTACCACATACACACATAGATAGATGTATTAAAATGATTATATATATATCTTTTTTTTAATTTTATTTATTTATTTAGATTCACCATTATTACTGAAACAATAGGAACAAAAAAAACGTGTTGGAAAGACTGCCCATTTAGCCAGTGTGTTACTGCCCCCAATTTACCTACTACATGCCCTTTGTCTACACCCACAGCAATAACTAAACCCATCCCGCTGTGCGTCTACACCCCCACAGCAACTATGTGGTGTCATCATGTCCATATGGAGGAACTGTGTGATGTCATGTCCATATGGAGGAACTGTGTGATGTCATCATGTCCATATGGAGGAACTGTGTGATGTCATCATGTCCATATGGAGGAACTGTGTGATGTCATCATGTCCATATGGAGGAACTGTGTGATGTCATCATGTCCATATGGAGGAACTGTGTGATGTCATCATGTCCATATTGAGGAACTGTGTGATGTCATCATGTCCATATTGAGGAACTGTGTGATGTCATCATGTCCATATGGAGGAACTGTGTGATGTCATCATTGCCATATGGAGGAACTGTGTGATGTCATCATGTCCATATGGAGGAACTGTGTGATGTCATCATTGCCATATGGAGGAACTGTGTGATGTCATCATGTCTATATAGACAAAAATCTCTGAGGAACATTTTCAGCACCTTGTAGAAAGTATACCACCAAGAATGAAGGCAAAAGGGGATCTAACCTGGAACCCGCAAGGTGTACTTAATAAAGTGGCCAGTGACTTAATACCATGGAGGAGACATATGCCATGTTGTGTTCAGACACAACCAGTGAGGATGAGGAACATTTCCTCGTAACGCCCTCATCTAGTGAAACCCCCACAAAAGTCTGGTAGGCAGATCATTAAGTCAGTCAAATGGCCCAAATTGGGTGCCCCCAACTATGTTTTCTCACTGAATTCAAGACTTCAATTGATACCAAGGGGTACAGGTAACTGGATTTCAAAAAATATATATTTTTCACAGATGAGTTGGTGAACCTGATGGTTAGACAGACCAATCTGAATGGATCTCAGTTTCTGGCCAATCACTCCAGATGTGCCATCCCACCAATGTCACAGAAATGCAGATATCTTGTGGTTCCTACTCAGAAACCCACCATACGCTCCTATAGGTCTAATGACATAGGCGTGCGCACAGAGTGTGCCGGGTGTGCCTGGGCACACCCTAATCAAGCCCAGGGGGGGGATCCGCGGCCGCTACCTAGCAGCCCGCAGGGGGCTCCTCGTCACATTCGGAACATCCCTGTGTCCCAAAAGATCTTTTCGGGACACAAGGATGTCCCGGTTACCTCTATCTCTGCTCACACAGCGCCTGCCACGTGGAACGTTCACATCACTGCCACATTTCCCGGGTGGACTACCTTTTCTCCTGCACACTGCCTGACGTCTGTTGCCATGGAGACGCAGACGCGGCAGAATAAAATAGAACAGTGATGGCGAACGTATGGCGCGCGTGCCACATGGTGTGTGTAACATGTATGTATTATGTGTGTAATATGTATGTATGTATGATGTGTGTAATATGTATGTATGGTGTGTGTAATATGTATGTATGGTGTGGTGTAATATGTATGTATGATGTGTGGGGGAACTGTACTGCACCTAATGTGGGGGAACTGTACTGCACTGCACCTAATGTGGGGGAACTGCACTGCACCTAATGTGGGGGAACTGTACTGCACCTAATGTGGGGGAACTGTACTGCACCTAATGTGGGGGAACTGTACTGCACTGCACCTAATGTGGGGGAACTGCACTGCACCTAATGTGGGGGAACTGTACTGCACCTAATATGGGGGAACTGTACTGCACCTAATGTGGGGGAACTGCACTGCACCTAATGTGGGGGAACTGCACTGCACCTAATGTGGGGGAACTGCACTGCACCTAATATTGGGGAACTGTACTGCACCTAATGTTGGGGAACTGTACTGCCAACCTAATTTGGGGGAACCATACTGCCAACCTAATGTGGGGGAACTATACTGCCAACCTAATGTGGGGGAACTATACTGCCAAACTAATGTGCAGGGACTTTTATGTTTATGTATGTGTGCATGCAAGCAAAAGTGTATTTGTGTGTGTGTGTGTGTGTGTATATATATATATATATATATATATATATGCATGCGCGCAGCGTGAGTTTGTGCTTTAGAGTGCACACCCTAATGCAATAGGCTGCGCACGCCTATGTCTAATGACTTATTATATGATATACTAATGTCCGGGCTGTGAGGAGCTGTCAAGATTCCTTCTTTTTGGTGACAACAGCCAATGCCCTGTCCCTGGTGACCCCAAACATGACAGATTATGTAAATTTAGGCCACTGCTGAGAAATATTCAGAGGCATAAAACCCATAAAATATATTATCATTGATAAGCCACTTATACTGTGGGATGGTATGGGTAACAAAGAGAGCCCCTCGGGTTGAAAGAAGAATAAGAGGCAAAAAAGACGTCCTCACTCTCACATCTATTCATGAGGACAGCGGCGCCCGGGTACTGTACGAGGAAATAACATCACAGCCCTCAAGTCCATGTACAGGAATACAGCCAAGACATGGGAGTGGTGAACCTGGCAGATCTATGGCTGCAACCATTCCATGTGATGGGGAAGTCATGTGTATGGCATGAATAGATTTCTCTGTACTTACCATGCCAGAAGAAGAACCCTAAGCAGGTTCAAAGTAGCTATGATTTATTATACCTGTAAGACTGCTATTTGTTCTCTCTTTAAAGGCAATAAACTGACTAACACAATATCAAACCCTTGTCTTTTTAACCTTATTTTAATTGTGCAATTCATATATTATTTACCACAAAACAAGAAAATGGCCAGTATATTAAATGCCAAAACAAGTAATTAAACCCTAAAAAGTCAGGATGGTGAGGCAACGCCTTCACGTTCTGTATTAATACCAAAAATCAAGGTCAAGCCAGTTTTTGGCATTCTTCTCTATTGGAGGTTTCTGTCCTACCTTAGCTAACCTTAATAAACCTCCATTCAACTCTCCACTTTCAACTGTGCCCAAATTGGGTCAGGTTTCAGTGGTAGAACAGGGGATTGAAGTCGTAAACAAGAGCCTCTCGGACATCAATGGCTAAGTGAAAAACCATAAGGCCAGTGATATTTCACCTGTGGCATACCCTGAACTGGGCTGCATGGGTTCGGGGGAGACGTTAGGGACCTGCACTTATTCTACACCTCTCATGTGTTGTTACAGTAGCCGACTACAGTCAAGCTCAGTGAAAAAAATGTGGTGGCCCAGTATGGGAGATGTTGCCCCGCACCCTTGCTGTCCTGTCAGGCAGCCTCCTTTAGTGTCCCCAGGGCCCATTACACCTGTTTTCCCCCCTGTACTTATGTTCTGCAGTGTATTGTATTATAAAATGTGTTGTATCTTTAAGAGTTATGTCATGTGATTGTTACCTAGGAGGTACCAGTGACCAGGTGATCCCAAGAGTGACCTATGGGCTCCCTGCTAATCTCCCCCATATAATCCCTGGGTGGAGCTTCTCTCTCTTCCTGCTGATGTCCAGTGCAGTCTTGTCTAGTGTGTGTGTCCAGAGTGTTGGAGACCTCAAAGTCCAGTCCTGCAGCCACCATCAAGTCAAGTAAGATAAAGTCACAGCTTTTTGAGTCAAGTCAAGTCAGTCCCTGTCATATGTCAAGTCAGCACGGTCTGAATTCAATTGTCCAGTCCTACTACAAGTCCCAGCAAGCCCTTAAGGTCTCTTTGTCACTGGTCACATCCGTGGGCCCTGGCTGAACTGTATAGACTTTACCAGTTATTTGACTGGCTTTTTCAGTATGAAATACTGAAAATTTTCTAATTAAAGCAATAGCAAAACCTATTTATTATAAATGCTTTACAACATATCAAAAGTTTTTGTATCTGATAGTACCCATTTAACCCCTTAAGGACCAGGCTATTTTACACCTTAAGGACCAGAGCGTTTTTTGCAATTCTGACTACTGTCACTTTAAACATTAATAACTCTGGAATGCTTTTAGTTATCATTCTGATTCCGAGATTGTTTGTTTTTTCGTGACATATTCTACTTTAACTTAGTGGTAAAATTTTATGGTAACTTGCATCCTTTCTTGGTGAAAAATCCCCAAATTTGATGAAAAAAATTAAAATTTTGCATTTTTCAAAATTTGAAGCTCTCTGCTTGTAAGGAAAATGGATATTCAAAATAAAAAAATTTTTGGTTCATATATACAATATGTCTACTTTATGTTTGCATCATAAAATTTATGAGTTTTTACTTTTGGAAGACACCAGAGGGCTTCAAAGTTCAGCAGCAATTTTGAAATTTTTCACAAAATTTCTAACTCGCTATTTTTCATGGACCAGTTCAGGTTTGAAGTGGATTTGAAGGGTCTTCATATTAGAAATACCCCACAAAAGACCCTATTATAAAAACTACACCCCCCAAAGTATTCAAAATGACATTCAGTAAGTGTATTAACCCTTTTGGTGTTTCACAGGAATAGCAGCAAAGTGAAGGAGAAAATTCACAATCTTCAATTTTTACACTCGCATGTTCTTGTAGACCCAATTTTTTTATTTTTGCAAGGGGTAAAAAGGAGAAAATTTTTACTTGTATTTGAAACCCAATTTCTCTCGAGTAAGGACATACCTCATATGTCTATGTTAATTGTTCGGCGGGCGCAGTAGAGGGCTCAGAAGGGAAGGAGCGACAAATGGTTTTTGGGGGGCATGTCACCTTTAGGAAGCCCCTATGGTGCCAGGACAGCAAAAAAAAAAAAAACACATGGCATACCATTTTGGAAACTAGACCCCTCAGGGAACGTATTAAGTGAACCTTAATACCCCACAGGTGATTCACGACTTTTGCATATGTAAAAAAATAAATAAAATGTTTTTACTAAAATGCTTGGTTTCCCAAAAATTTACATTTTTAAAAAGGATAATAGCAGAAAATACCCCCCAAAATTTGAAGCCCAATTTCTCCCGATTCAGAAAACACCCCATATGGGGATGAAAAGTGCTCTGCTGGCGCACTACAGGTCTTAGAAGAGAAGGAGTCACATTTGGCTTTTTGAAAGCAAATTTTGCTCTGGGGGCATGCCGCATTTAGGAAGCCCCTATGGCGCCAGAACAGAAAAAAAAAAACACATGGCATACCATTTTGGAAACTATACCCTTCGGGGAACGTAACAAGGGGTAATGTGAACCTTAATACCCCACAAGTGTTTCACGACTTTTGCATATGTAAAAAAAAAAAAAAATTTTTACCTAAAATGCTTGGTTTCCCAAAATTTTTACATTTTTAAAAAGGGTAATAGCAGAAAATACCCCCCAAAATTTGAAGCCCAATTTCTCCCGATTCAGAAAACACCCCATATGGGGATGAAAAGTGCTCTGCTGGCGCACTACAGGTCTCAGAAGAGAAGGAGTCACATTTGGCTTTTTAAAAGCAAATTTTGCCCTGGGGGCATGCCGCATTTAGGAAGCCCCTATGGTGCCAGAACAGCAAAAAAAAAAAAAAAAACACATGGCATACCATTTTGGAAACTAGACCCCTCAGGGAACGTAACAAGGGGTAATGTGAACCTTTATACCCCACAGGTGATTCACGACTTTTGCATATGTAAAAATTTTACCTAAAATGCTTGTTTTCCCAAAAATTTTACATTTTTAAAAAGGGTAATAGCAGAAAATACCCCCCAAAATTTGTAACACAATTTCTCCCGAGTATGGCGATCCTAAACTGTTGCCTCGAAATACGACAGGGCTCCAAAGTGAGAGTGCCATGCGCATTTGAGGCCTAAATTAGGGACTTGCATAGGGGTGGACATAGGGGTATTCTACGCCAGTGATTCCCAAACAGGGTGCCTCCAGCTGTTGTAAAACTCCCAGCATGCCTGGACAGTCAACGGCTATCTGGCAATACAGGGAGTAGTTGTTTTGCAACAACTGGAGGCTCCGTTTTGGAAACAGTGGCGTACCAGACGTTTTTCATTTTTATTGGGGAGGGGGGCTGTGTAGTGGTATGTGTATATGTAGTGTTTTTTACTTTTTATTTTATTTTTTGGTAGTGTAGTGTTTTTAGGGTACAGTCGCATGGGCGGGGTGTTCACAGTAGTTTCTCGCTGGCAGTTTGAGCTGCGGCAGAAAACTTGCAGCCGGATACTTACTGTAAACCTCTGCCCATGTGAGTGTACCCTGTACGTTCACATTGGGAAGGGGGGAACATCCAGATGTTGCAAAACTACAACTCCCAGCATGTAGGGTCTATAAGTGCATGCTGGGAGTTGTAGTTTTGCAACAGCTGGAGGCTCCGTTATGGAAACAGTGGCGTACCAGACGTTTTTCATTTTTATTGGGGAGGGGGGCTGTGTAGGGGTATGTGTATATGTAGTGTTTTTTTACTTTTTATTTTATTTTTTGGTAGTGTAGTGTAGTGTTTTTAGGGTACAGTCACACGGGCGGGGGGTTCACAGTAGTTTCTCGCTGGCAGTTTGAGCTGCGGCAGAAAATTTGCCGCAGCTCAAACTTGCAGCCGGATACTTACTGTAATCATCCGCCCATGTGAGTGTACCCTGTACGTTCACATTGGGGGGGGGGCAAACATCAAGCTATAAAACTACAACTCCCAGCATGTACGGTCTATGAGTGCATGCTGGGAGTTGTAGTTTTGCAACAGCTGGAGGCACACTGGTTGTGAAACACCGAGTTTGGTAACAAACTCAGTGTTTTGCAACCAGTGTGCCTTCAGCTGTTGCAAAAGCTACAACCCCCAGCATGTATGGACAGCGGAAGGGCATGCTGGGTCTTGTAGTTATGCAACAGCTGGAGGCATACTATTTTGGCTGGGGATTGTAGTTATGCAACAGCTGGAGACACACTGCTTTGCTTCTTAACTCAGTGTGCCTTCAGCTGTTGCAAAACTACAACTCTCAGCAGTCACCGACAGCCAACGGGCATGCAGTGAGTTGTAGTTATGCAACCACCAGATGCACCACTACAACTCCCAGCATGCACTTTAGTTGATTGTGCAAGCTGGGAGTTGTAGTTATACAACAGCTGAAGGTACACTTTTCCATAGAAAAAATGTGCCTCCAGCTGTTGCAAAACCATAAGGGAATGCTGGGAGTTGTGGTGGTCTGCCTCCTCCTGTTGCATAACTACAGCTCCCAGCATGCCCTTTTTGCATGCTGGGAGCTGTTGCTAAGCAACAGCAGGAGGCTGTCACTCACCTCCTACTGCTGCTGATCCACGCCGCGCAGGTCAGTCCCTCGTTGTCTCCGCCGCCACCGTCGCTCCTGGGGCCCCGATCCCAACATTAACGCCGGGGATCGGGGTCCCCAGCACCCGGGGTCTTCTTCCCGCACCCACTCACGTCCTCCGGAAGAGGGGTGGAGCGGGTTGCAGGAGTGACACCCGCAGCAGGCGCCCTGATTGGTCGGCTGACGAATCAGGACGATCGTGAGGTGGCACCAGTGCCACCTCACCCCTGCTGGCTATGTCTTTGACGGCCCCGATCAGCCAGTAATTCCGGGTCACCGGGTCACTGGAGACCCGATTGACCCGGAATCGCCGCAGATCGCTGGACTGAATTGTCCAGCGATCTGCAGCCATCGCCGACATGGGGGGGCATAATGACCCCCCTGGGCGATATGCCGCGATGCCTGCTGAACGATTTCAGCAGGCATCGGGCACCGGCTCCCCTCCGGCTAGCGGCGGGGGGCCGGGAATGGACAGGACGTACTCCTACTTCCTCGGTCCTTAAGGACTCAGAAACGGGGGCGTAGGAGTCCGTCCATTGTCCTTAAGGGGTTAAGTCTCGATACTGGAGATTTCCTTTAAAGAGTACCTGTCATCAAACCATATTTTCTAAACTAGTTAGATTATATTACCTAACTACTCCTAGCACGCCTTTTGCCCTTAATTTTTTATTTTTTTTGGAAGCTTTAAAAGCTGTATATCATACCTTTCCACTTTCTCACATTGTGTTAGCTCCTGGCAGAAGAAAGTTCCCCAGCAGGCACAATGTCACTGAAGCCTGCAAGAGCCCCGCACGCACTTCCTGAGTTTAATCTCCTGCTAGGCCGGGAGGAGACCAAACTTATTGTTTTACTTGTGGCAGGGAACAGAACAGAGCCACCTGGTGGCAGTTTTTTCAATCACATTAAGGCCCCTTTCACACTACCTGTATCCTCCTGTAAAAACTTCCGTCTTGAACTCAGGTCAGATAGTCCTGAAAACGGCAATCAAAAAAATCCCATTTATGTCAATGGGATTTTTTAACCATCCTATAGCATCAGTTATATCTCGTTGTGACTAACGTCCATTATTTTTGACAGGGTAAATAACGGTGCACTGCATGCACAAATTTTTGTCCTGTCAAAAATAACGGTGGAATAATGGACGTTAACATTTTTACATTGAAGTCCATGGCCGACGGATGTTCACAAATGACATTGTCCATTATTTTCATGTTCCGTTATGATCCGTTATTGCTACTGAGCCTGCTCAGTAGAGCATCACAACAAGGAAGTCACATGGAAATAAAATAAGGGACATAAAATAACGGACTATAACGGGTGATAACTGATGGCACATGTCTGTTATTTTGGCAGAATGTCAAAATTGGTCATCAGTTATTATCCGTTGTATCGTTATTTCATCAATTTATTTCTGAATAACAGGTTTGGGAATGCAGGAACATACCGGTAGTGTGAAAGGGTCCTAAAACATATAAAGCTTGAGAATTTAACAGCAAGTAAATAGCAGAGTGTCTTATAATTACATGAGGAATAATATGTTAAAAGTATAGTTTGGTGACAGGTACTCTTTAAAGAATGGACATGTCCTTTCTTGAAGCTAAAAATAATTCTCATCAGGTCCTTCCATTGTCATCGATTCCACGAGAATTTCTACATAAAAATTATTCTGGGAACTGCCTTGAATTACTTGTGTGCCATAATTTTAGCATGCAGAAATAGAGAAAATTCAGCATGGAATTTCTGTAGTGTGAACCTAGTCTAAGAATTTCTCAGATTTTTACCCTTTTTCCCGCTCCTGGATGAGGAAGCTGGACTTCAGCTGCAGGAGAGATCCCGGATCACTGTGAGCAAGAGGGGACACATTAGGTGGTGGCCGGCTAGACAGGTCAGAACGCCCCGATGCCAAGCACCAGCGAAGGGCGAGCTGACGCTGTAAATGGTAAAAGCGCAGCAAACAAAATGTGATGTAGCAGAGTTGAGCAGGTGTTAAAGCAGAATTAAGAAGCTCAAAAGCAGCCAGGTGGTGTTAGCTTGTTCAGAATACAGAGGTGTGGTTGACAGTCCAGGTCATACAAAGGATATTTACCAAAGTACAGAATGATCAGACAAAGGCAAGGCTTGGGTCAGGAACACAGCAGATCAGAATAGGCACCTTTACTCATTGACAAGCTATAAAACTTCTCAGAAATCAGTAGGGTTTGGAGGAGTACCAGAATCTGGGCCATGTGCAGACCCTTAAAACAGGCAAAGCCCTTATGGGGTGCGCTAGAAACTCTCCAGAGAAAGTCCAGAGGCTGCAGCCAGGATGGGGATCTGAGAGAGCAGCTGGGACGAGGTAAGCAGGGGGAAGCACGCGTTGGCGGCCTCCGGAGTTACACAGTTCTGTTTTACTTTTAATTTCTGGGGAACACCTAAAGAGTTAAAAAAGTTTGTACATGTAGTTTTATATATGTAAGGGTTACAGTGTCTAAAATCTGGTCATTTATGGGGGTTTCTATTATATAAGCCCTACTTCAAATCTATATTTATTTCTCGGTTTCAAAACTATTCTTGAAAATTTTAAAAATTGCTGCAAAATTTCTAAGCCTTCTAACTTTCTAAAAAATAAAATTATGTAAAAAAATATTTTCCAACATATGTTAGACATATTATACTTTCTTACAAGCAGATAATTTAAGATTTAGAAAACTTTACATTTTCTCAATTTTGCATGAAGTGTAAAGTTGACCAAAGTTAGTTAACATGTTAGTTAATTAAGTGACTCATCGGACTGGGGATATAAACCAACTCTGGAAATATTTGCATACCAGCCCCACAGCGTTGCGTCATTGTGGCAGCTAGTGGCCGCAGGGAAGGGACAGGGAAGCCTTGCATTTGATTTGCAAGGTTTCTGTGCCAGGACTCTGCGCCCTGACGTCACCCAAGGTGAAAAGGTGCAAGCGTGAGGAGAGGTTTCCATAAAGAAAAACTGTGCTGTGTCTGCACCCTGAAGTCAGAGTACGCAGCTACACCATAAAAAAGGGAAACCTGGTAAATTGAATTCTAGGCTTCCTCTACACAAGTTCCAAGAGGGAAGCCTGGCATTTCATTTGCTAGGCTTCTGTCTCCATCATGTTGCAGGCTTGATGCTGTGCCCTTTAAAAGGGAAGTGCAGTGAAAAATAACTTATCCCCTGTCCAAAGGAAAGGGGATAAGATACAGATTGCGGAGGGTCTGACTGATGGGATCCCTCATGATCTCCTGAACGGGGCCCCGGCAGTCTGCTGGAAGGAGGCGTCCCAACCCCCGCACAGAGAGGCGGCCAACATGCTCCCTCCATGTATTCCATAGAGATACATGGAGGGGGCGTGTCTGCCGCATCTACTTGCGGGGTCAGAGCGGCTGCTTCCGGCAGACTGCCGAGGCCCCATTCAGGAGATCTCTGTGGTCCCAGCAGGGGATAAGTTATTTTTCACTGCACTTCTCCTTTAACTCATATTTTGAGTTAAAGGGCACAGTCTCAAATGTGCAACACAACAGACTTAGGCTACTTTCTCATTGCCATCAGCAACTCCCTCTGAATGACGGGAGTTTAGCAGGGAAAAAAATTGTGCATGAACTATTTTTTTCTACGCTAAATTCCACTAAACTACTAGTTCCCTGATGGACCCCATTGAAGTGAATGGGGTCAGTCGGGACCTGGCAGTTTCAGTGCAAGAAAAAAACAAAAAAGTGGCGAACCCGAACTGGATGAATGCCAACGACAGTGTGAAAGAACCCTTAAAGGGGTACTCCGGTGAAAAATTATTTCTTTTAAATGTGATATATCAGATACAATTTTTGGTATGTTGTAAAGCATGTATAACCAATAGGTTTTGCATTTGCTTTCATTAGAAAATTTTCAGTATTTCATACTAATAAAATCCAGTCAAACAACTGCCTCCCTGCCTGCTTGGACACATACTAGTCCTGCTGTGTCCATGAGTCATCACCTATCATCACCTACGTCCTTGATTGACAGCTGTGAGTGTAGGGCTCACAGCTGGAGGAAAAATCCTCCCACTGTCAGCTTGTGTCCCGCTACTGTCAGTGAGGACAAGCTGGGAGCTGGGGGAGATGTGAGCAGACAGCATACTGAGGGAGGGGGCGGAGACCTGCACAGCGAGGCCACGCCCTCTCCCTTTGAGAGGAATTCATACTAGTGAGCTAAATTAAAAGTGTAATAAAAAAGAAATAAAGGTGCTAGACACATAAAAATTAGGATATGCAGTTGTCATTAAATGGTGCACCCGCTCGTGAGAGAATTCATCGATGGTACAGCGCAAAGTTCGGCAATAGTACAAGTTATAGTTCCATTAATGATATATATCTGTTAGTGGTATGAGTCACCGACCATATGGGATGTTTGAAGTGTGCAGTCATGGATGGCGCGGCAGCGTCCGGCACTGGGAGTGATGCAGAGTGTCACGGAGTCTCCTGGTGGTTCGGCAGTCCTCGGCTGGCACGGGGTAGCGTTCGGCCTAATAGGGAGATGATGGCCGTGGCTGGTAAGTTAGAAGTTTCCTGCTTCAAGTTTGAGCTGCAGCAAATTTTCTGCCGCAGTGCAAACTCCTAGCGGGAAACTCACTGTAAACCGGTCAGTGCGAATGTACCCTAAAAACACTACACTACACTACACTAACACAAAATAAAGGGTAAAACACTACATATACACCCCTTTACACTTTACACTGTCCCCCCCCCCCCCCCCCCCCAGCATCCAGCTGTTGCAAAACAACAACTCCCAGCATTTCTGGACAGCCACTGACTGTTCAGGAAAGCTGGGTGTTTAGCAACAGCTGGAGGCACCCTGTTTGGGAATCACTGGCGTAGAATACCCCCTATGCAATCCCTATTTTAGTCCTCAAATGCACAAGGTGCTCTCTCACTTCGGAGCCCTGTCGTATTTCAAGGAAACAGTTTAGGGCCACAAATTTTGGGGGGCTTTTTCTCCTTTTACCCATTATGAAAAGGAAAAGTTGGGGTCTACATCAGCCGGTTAGTGTAAAAAATTTTTTTTTTACACTAACATGCTGGTGTTGCCCCATACTTTTTATTTTCACAAGAGGTAAAAGGGAAAAAAAAAAAAAAATTTGTAACGCAATTTCTTCTGAGTACGGAAATACCCCATATGTGGGCGTCAAATTTTCTGCGGACGCACAACAAGGCTCAGGAGTGAGAGCACACCATGTACATTTGAGGTCTAAATTGGTGATTTGCACAGGGGTGGCTGATTTTACAGTGGTTCTGACATAAACGCAAAAAAAGAAATACCCACATGTGATCACATTTTGGAAACTACACCCCTCACGGAACGTAACAAGGGGTATAGTGAGCCTGAACACCCCACAGGTGTTTGCCGAGTAAGAACATACCCTATAAGTTGATGTAAAGTGCTCTCTGGGCGAACTACAATGCTCAGAAGAGAAGGAGCGCCATTGGGCTTTTGGAGAGAAATTTTGTCCGGAATTGAAGGCCATGTGCGTTTACAAAGCCCCGATAGTGCCAGAACAATGGACCCCCCCCACATGTGACCCCATTTTGTAAACTACACCCCTCACGTAATAAGGGGTGCAGTGAGCATTTACGCCCCACAGGTGTCTGACAGAGTTTTGGAATAGTGGTCCGTGAAAATGAAAAATGTAATTTTTCATTTGCACAGCTCACTGTTCCAAGGACCTGTTCCAGTGGGGTTTAAATGCTCACTGCATTCTGTGAGGAATGTATTTTCCAAAATGGGGTCAGATGTGGGGGGGTCCACTGTTCTGGCACCACGGGGGGCTTTGTAAATGCACAAGGCCCCGACTTCTATTTTAACCAAATTCTCTCTCCATAAGCTCAATGGCGCTCCTTCTCTTCTGAGCATTGTAGTGCGCCAGCAGAGCACTTGATGTCCACACATGGGGTATTTCCATACTCAGAAGAAATGGGGTTACAAATTTTGGGGGGCATTTTCTCCTATTACCTCTTGTAGAAATGTAAAATTTGGGCAAAAACCAGCATTTTAGTGAGAAAAAAATAAAAATTCATTTATACATCCAACTTTAAAGGAAAACTGTCACATATTTTCTCCTGCACTATCCACATGTACTGGTGGATAGTGCGGGAGACGCTGATTAAAACGAGCCCTACCTTGGTCTGATCCGCGCAGCCGTTCGCCCACAATTGTAGTTTTAATCTCTGTGTATATCCTGCTGTAACTGGCAAAGGCGGGGCTACTGCGGGCTTACTGAAACTGACGTCAGCGCCGCTCATGAATATTCATCCCCCCTCCCTCTAGTTAGGAGCGGCGAAGAGAGCGAGAACAGAAGGGATGAATATTCATGAGCGATGCTGCGCTGACGTCAGTGTCAGTTAGCCCGCAGAATTTGGCAAATTTGGGAAAAAAATGCAGTTTAGTGAAAATTTTTTTTTTTAATTTACACATCCAGCTTTAACGAAAAGCCGTCAAACACCTGTGAGGTGTTAAGGCTCACTGGACCCCTTGTTATGTGCCTTGAGGGGTGTAGTTTCCAAAATAGTATGCCATGTGGGGGTTTTCTTGCTGTTCTGGCACCATAGGGGCTTCTTAAATGTGACATGTCCCCAAAAACCATTTCAGAAAAACTCACTCTCTAAAATCCTATTGTCACTCCTTCCCTTCTGAGCCCTCTAGTGCACCCGCCGAACACTTCACATACACATATGAGGTATTTCCTTACTTGAGAGAAATTGGGTTACAAATTTTAGGAAGATTTTTCTCCTTTTACCCCTTATAAAAATTCTAAAACTGGGTCTACAAGAACATGCAAGTGTAAAAAATGAAGATTTTGAATTTTCTCCTTCACTTTGCTGCTATTCCTGTGAAACACCTAAAGGGTTAACACACTTACTGAATATCATTTTGAATACTTTGAGCGGTGCAGTTTTTATAATGGGGTCATTTGTGGGGTATTTCTAATATAAAGGCCCCTCAAATCTCCTTCAAAACATAACTGGTCCCTGAAAAATTCAGATTTAGAAAATTTTGTGAAAAATTGGAGAATTGCTGCTATACTTTGAAGCCCTCTGGTGTCTTCCAAAAGTAAAAACATGTCAACTTTATGATGCAATCATAAAGTAGACATATTGTATATGTGAATCAATACATAATTTATTTGGCATTTCCATTTTCCTTATAAGCAGAGAGTTTCAAAGTAAAAAAATGCAAAATTTTCAAATTTTCAACAAAATTTTACCACTAACATGAATTAGAATATGTCACGAAAAAACAATCTTGGAATCAGAATGAAAGGTAAAAGCATCCCAGAGTTATTAATGCTTAAAGTGACGGTCGTCAGATTTGCAAAAAAGGCCAGCTTCCTTAAGGTAAAAATGAGCTGCGTCCTTAGGGGGTTAAAACGTAGAATTATTTTAGGATCATCATTGCAGGTTGATGGGTCAGCCTTGAAACACATCTAGCTTTGTTACCAATTTATTCCCACAAGTGCACAGTTTGCATAACAACCAATAACTTGGACTTAGCATTCACTAGAGCTGGATGCCCTTTATTCTGGGACCACTGCCATACGCACACTCATAGCGCATCATCCACACGCGGACACCGGCTCCCACTCCCGCACCATCACAAGACTCACCATTGTCTCCACTTCTAACTTACCAGCCACGACCATTATCTCCCAATTAGGCCGAACGCTACCCAGTGCCAGCCGAGGACTGCCGAACCACCATCAGACTCCGTGACACTCTGCAGACGGACATCACTCCCAGTGTCGGACGCTGCCATGCCAGCCCAGACTGCATACTTCAAACATCCCATATGGTCGGTGAGTGTTGCCGTGCACCAAATCTTGTGACATTTAAGTGAAATACCTTTGCCATTATACCACTAATGGATATATATCATTAATGGAACTATAACTTGTACTATTGCCAAACTTTGCACTGTACCATCGATGAATTCTCTCACGAGCGGGTGCACCATTTAATGACAACTGCATATCCTAAGAATACTTGGTCTAATATATATAATTACCACACAAACTCAGCTGTAATTAGTTTTATTTAAGTTGGTATATATGCACAAACCTTATTTTTATTTCTATTTTTTTCATTGATATTTAACAATTATCATATTTTATTCACATCTGTCTAACCCCTTCGTCCGATGCAAGGGCCCTGCTAGGGTGATAGGAGGCTGTTACCTTATTTTTTATAATAAATTGATACATTTTATCACTTTACTGGATCCATCTCCTATTCTTTCTTTTCTATGGTCTATAAACTAACCTTATTACAAAGTCCCTACGTATTATTGAAATTCCGCCTGTCTGCTTGCAAAAGTTCGGTAGAGTAATGTGATAGCCTGGGGGAGTAGGGTATGGGCAGTGTAGCTGTGCGGTTACTAAAGCTTGTTAACCCTTGCTATTCGTGATGCCAGGGTGAGGGCTCCTCTGTAATGCTTGTCCTATCGCCCCCTTCCCAAGAGCGATAGGGAGGTATTAAATAATTGAATGTCCATAACCGGAGAGTTTTGCAGAAACTTGTCAGAACTTTACTGAAGATTTTATGCAAGCTTTACAACCAGAACAGTCTCTATACATGCAAAGTCTCTTAGAGATTGACAGTGGTCGGGACCTTAAGCATTTTAGAGTCCGTAGACTGATATGCGCTTTTCCGCTGGATTTAGGGGATTTAGCTGAGGTCCAGCAGCCACGCTAACTTTAGTGGGGATTGAGATGTTAACTCACAGTTAGGTTGTATGCTGAGGCCGGCAGGCTTCTGGCCTAGCTTGTCATTGAAAGTTGCGCAGATCCGTTATATGGGCAGGGGCTGGACTAAAGCTGATTGGTCCAATACTTCTGTCAATCATCTTTACATAGAGTTATGGGTAATATGTGACCCAAGGACCCACATGTATATTGACTCACATGTATATTTTAGTAAGCAGAATTTCTGTCTGCAATATTGCACGTCTGAGACTGTGCCCTTTGTCTCAAAGTATCAGTTAAAGGAGTAGTGCAGTGAAAAAGAACTTATCCCCTTTCCAAAGGATAAGGGATAAGTTATAGATCACGGGGGGTCCAACTGCTGAGACCCCCCAGGAGCGACCGTTCCAACCCCAGCAGGAAGCAGCGGGCAACATGTATCCCCATAAGAAAAATGGAGGGGGCGTTTCGGCTGCCACTCCGTAAGGTGGTCGGCATGCCCCCTTCCAGCAGACTGCCGGGGTCCCATTCAGGAGTTCGCGGGGGGTCCCAATGGTCAGACCCCCCCCCCCCCCCCATGATCTATAACTTATCCCCTTTCCTTTGGATAGGGGATAAGTTATCTTTCACTACAGAACTCTTATAAAGGACACAGCCTCAAGCCTGCAACATGATGGAGACAGAAGCCTGGCAAATGCCAGGATTCTCTATTGGAAATTGTGTAGAGAATTGTGTATCACATATATACTGCTCCCTATGACCCCATATCACATATATACTGCTCCCTATGACCCCATATCACATATATACTGCTCCCTATGACCCCCTATCACATATATACTGCTCCCTATGACCTCCAATCACATATATACTGCTCCCTATGACCCCCTATCACATATATACTGCTCCCTATGACCCCCTATCACATATATACTGCTCCCTATGACCTCCTATCATATATATACTGCTCCCTATGACCTCGTATCATATATATACTGCTCCCTATGACCTCCTATCACATATATACTGCTCCCTATGACCCCATATCACATATATACTGCTCCCTATGACCCCCTATCACATATATACTGCTCCCTATGACCTCCAATCACATATATACTGCTCCCTATGACCCCCTATCACATATATACTGCTCCCTATGACCCCCTATCACATATATACTGCTCCCTATGACCTCCTATCATATATATACTGCTCCCTATGACCTCCTATCATATATATACTGCTCCCTATGACCTCCTATCACATATATACTGCTCCCTATGACCCCCTATTGTCACGATGCCGGCTGGCAGGTAGTGGACCCTCTGTGCCAGAGAGGGATTGGCGTGGACCGTGCTAGTGGACCGGTTCTAAGCCACTACTGGTTTTCACCAGAGCCCGCCGCAAAGCGGGATGGTCTTGCTGCGGCGGTAGTGACCAGGTCGTATCCACTAGCAACGGCTCACCTCTCTGGCTGCTGAAGATAGGCGCGGTACAAGGGAGTAGGCAGAAGCAAGGTCGGACGTAGCAGAAGGTCGGGGCAGGCAGCAAGGATCGTAGTCAGGGGCAACGGCAGAAGGTCTGGAAACACAGGCAAGGAACACACAAGGAACGCTTTCACTGGCACTAAGGCAACAAGATCCGGCAAGGGAGTGCAAGGGAAGTGAGGTAATATAGGGAAGTGCACAGGTGAAAACCCTAATTGGAACCACTGCGCCAATCAGCGGCGCAGTGGCCCTTTAAATCGCAGAGACCCGGCGCGCGCGCGCCCTAGGGAGCGGGGCCGCGCGCGCCGGGACAGAACAGACGGGGAGCGAGTCAGGTAGGGGAGCCGGGGTGCGCATCGCGAGCGGGCGCTACCCGCATCGCGAATCGCATCCCGGCTGGCAGCAGGATCGCAGCGCCCCGGGTCAGAGGACGTGACCGGAGCGCTGCAGCGGAGGGAGTGAAGCGAGCGCTCCGGGGAGGAGCGGGGACCCGGAGCGCTCGGCGTAACAGTACCCCCCCCCTTGGGTCTCCCCCTCTTCTTGGAGCCTGAGAACCTGAGGAGCAGATTTTTGTCAAGGATGTTGTCCTCAGGTTCCCAGGATCTCTCTTCAGGACCACAACCCTCCCAGTCTACTAAAAAAAAATTTTTCCCTCTGACCTTTTTGGCAGCCAAAATTTCCTTGACCGAGAAGACGTCCGAGGAGCCGGAAACAGGAGTGGGAGGAACAGATTTGGGAGAAAAACGGTTGAGGATGAGTGGTTTGAGAAGAGAGACGTGAAAGGCATTAGGGATACGAAGAGAAGGAGGAAGAAGAAGTTTATAAGAGACAGGATTAATTTGACACAAAATTTTGAAAGGACCAAGATAGCGTGGTCCCAACTTGTAGCTAGGGACACGGAAGCGGACATATTTAGCGGAGAGCCATACCTTGTCTCCAGGGGAAAAAACGGGGGGAGCTCTTCTTTTCTTATCCGCGAACCTCTTCATGCGTGAAGAAGCCTGTAAGAGAGAATTTTGGGTCTCTCTCCATATAATGGAAAGGTCACGAGAAATTTCATCCACAGCGGGCAGACCAGAGGGCAAGGGGGTAGGGAGGGGGGGAAGAGGGTGACGGCCGTACACCACGAAAAATGGGGATTTGGAGGAAGATTCAGAGACCCTGAAGTTATACGAAAATTCGGCCCATGGAAGGAGATCTGCCCAGTCATCCTGGCGGGAGGAAACAAAATGTCGCAAATAATCACCCAGGATCTGGTTAATTCTTTCTACTTGTCCATTGGACTGGGGATGATATGCAGAGGAAAAATTTAATTTAATCTTGAGTTGTTTACAGAGAGCCCTCCAGAATTTAGACACGAATTGGACCCCTCTATCCGAGACAATCTGCGTAGGCAACCCGTGAAGACGAAAAATGTGTACAAAAAATTGTTTAGCCAACTGAGGCGCAGAAGGAAGACCAGGAAGAGGGATGAAATGTGCCATTTTGGAGAATCGATCAACGACCACCCAAATAACGGTGTTGCCACGGGAAGGGGGTAAATCAGTAATAAAATCCATACCAATCAGAGACCAAGGCTGTTCGGGGACAGGCAGAGGATGAAGAAAACCAGCGGGCTTCTGGCGAGGAGTCTTATCCCGGGCACAGATAGTGCAGGCTCGCACAAAGTCCCCAACATCCGTCTCCAGAGTCGGCCACCAATAGAAGCGGGAGATGAGTTGCACAGATTTCTTGATGCCCGCATGACCTGCGAGATGGGAGGAGTGACCCCATTTGAGGATTCCGAGGCGTTGGCGTGGAGAAACAAAGGTCTTTCCTGGAGGAGTCTGCCTGATGGAGGCAGGAGAAGTGGAGATCAGGCAGTCAGGTGGAATGATGTGTTGCGGAGGGAGATCAACTTCTGAGGCATCCGAGGAACGAGAGAGAGCATCGGCCCTAATGTTCTTATCGGCAGGACGAAAGTGAATCTCAAAATTAAATCGGGCAAAGAACAGAGACCACCGGGCCTGGCGAGGATTTAGCCGTTGGGCCGACTGGAGGTAGGAGAGGTTCTTGTGGTCGGTGTAGATAATAACAGGAAATCTTGATCCCTCCAGCAGATGCCTCCATTCCTCAAGTGCTAATTTAATGGCTAGAAGCTCTCGATCCCCGATGGAGTAGTTCCTCTCCGCTGGAGAGAAGGTCCTAGAGAAAAAACCACAAGTGACAGCATGCCCGGAAGGATTTTTTTGTAGAAGAACAGCTCCAGCTCCTACTGAGGAGGCATCAACCTCCAATAGGAAGGGTTTGGAAGGGTCAGGTCTGGAGAGCACGGGAGCCGAAGAAAAGGCAGACTTGAGTCGTTTAAAGGAGTCTTCTGCTTGAGGAGGCCAGGACTTGGGATCAGCATTTTTCTTGGTTAAAGCCACGATAGGAGCCACAATGGTAGAAAAATGTGGAATAAATTGCCTGTAATAATTGGCGAACCCCAAAAAGCGTTGGATAGCACGGAGTCCGGAGGGGCGTGGCCAATTTAAGACGGCAGAGAGTTTGTCTGGATCCATCTGTAGTCCCTGGCCAGAGACCAAATATCCTAGAAAAGGAAGAGATTGGCATTCAAACAGACATTTCTCAATTTTGGCATAGAGTTGGTTGTCACGAAGTCTCTGAAGAACCATACGGACATGCTGGCGGTGTTCTTCTAGATTGGCAGAAAAAATTAGGATATCGTCCAGATATACCACAACACAGGAGTATAACAGATCACGAAAAATTTCATTGACAAAGTCTTGGAAGACGGCAGGGGCATTGCACAGTCCAAAGGGCATGACCAGATACTCAAAGTGTCCATCTCTGGTGTTAAATGCCGTTTTCCACTCGTCCCCCTCTCTGATGCGGATAAGGTTATAGGCGCCTCTTAAGTCCAATTTAGTGAAGATGTGGGCACCTTGGAGGCGATCAAAGAGTTCAGAGATGAGGGGTAAGGGGTAGCGGTTCTTAACCGTGATTTTATTAAGACCGCGGTAGTCAATGCAAGGACGTAGGGAGCCATCTTTTTTGGACACAAAGAAAAATCCGGCTCCGGCAGGAGAGGAGGATTTACGGATAAAGCCCTTTTTTAGATTCTCCTGGACGTATTCGGACATGGCAAGAGTCTCTGGGGCAGAGAGAGGATAAATTCTGCCCCGGGGTGGAGTAGTACCCGGGAGGAGGTCGATAGGGCAATCATAAGGCCTGTGAGGAGGTAGAGTCTCAGCTTGTTTTTTGCAGAAAACATCCGCGAAGTCCATATAGGCCTTAGGGAGACCGGTTACTGGAGGAACCACAGAGTTACGGCAAGGGTTACTGGGAACCGGTTTTAGACAGTTCTTGGAACAAGAGGACCCCCAACTCTTGATCTCCCCAGTGGACCAATCCAGGGTTGGGGAATGAAGTTGAAGCCAGGGAAGTCCAAGGAGAATCTCCGAGGTGCAATTGGGGAGGACCAAAAGTTCAATCCTCTCATGATGAGATCCGATGCTCATAAGAAGGGGCTCCGTGCGGAAACGTATGGTACAGTCCAATCTTTCATTATTTACACAATTGATGTAGAGGGGTCTGGCGAGACTGGTCACTGGGATGTTGAACCTGTTGACGAGAGAGGCCAAAATAAAATTTCCTGCAGATCCAGAGTCCAAGAAGGCCACTGTAGAGAAGGAGAAGGCAGAGGCAGACATCCGCACAGGCACAGTAAGACGTGGAGAAGCAGAGTAGACATCAAGGACTGTCTCACCTTTGTGCGGAGTCAGCGTACGTTTTTCCAGGCGGGGAGGACGGATAGGACAATCCCTCAGGAAGTGTTCGGTACTAGCACAGTACAGGCAGAGGTACTCCATACGGCGTCGTGTCCTCTCTTGAGGTGTCAGGCGAGACCGGTCGACCTGCATAGCCTCCACGGCGGGAGGCACAGGAACAGATTGCAGGGGACCAGAGGAGAGAGGAGCCGAGGAGACGAAACGCCTCGTGCGAACAGAGTCCATATCTTGGCGGAGTTCCTGACGCCTTTCAGAAAAACGCATGTCAATGCGAGTGGCTAGGTGAATAAGTTCATGTAGATTAGCAGGAATTTCTCGTGCGGCCAGAACATCTTTAATGTTGCTGGATAGGCCTTTTTTGAAGGTCGCGCAGAGGGCCTCATTATTCCAGGACAATTCTGAAGCAAGTGTACGGAATTGTACGGCATACTCGCCAACGGAAGAATTACCCTGGACCAGGTTCAACAGGGCAGTCTCAGCAGAAGAGGCTCGGGCAGGTTCCTCAAAGACACTTCGGATTTCCGAGAAGAAGGAGTGTACAGAGGCAGTGACGGGGTCATTGCGGTCCCAGAGCGGTGTGGCCCATGACAGGGCTTTTCCGGACAGGAGACTGACTACGAAAGCCACCTTAGACCTTTCAGTGGGAAACAGGTCCGACATCATCTCCAGATGCAGGGAACATTGGGAAAGAAAGCCACGGCAAAACTTAGAGTCCCCATCAAATTTATCCGGCAAGGATAAGCGTATCCCAGGAGCGGCCACTCGCTGCGGAGGAGGTGCAGGAGCTGGCGGAGGAGATGACTGCTGAAGCTGTGGTAGCAACTGTTGTAGCATAACGGTCAGTTGAGACAGCTGTTGGCCTTGTTGCGCTATCTGTTGTGACTGCTGGGCGACCACCGTGGTGAGGTCAGCGACAACTGGCAGAGGAACTTCAGCGGGATCCATGGCCGGATCTACTGTCACGATGCCGGCTGGCAGGTAGTGGACCCTCTGTGCCAGAGAGGGATTGGCGTGGACCGTGCTAGTGGACCGGTTCTAAGCCACTACTGGTTTTCACCAGAGCCCGCCGCAAAGCGGGATGGTCTTGCTGCGGCGGTAGTGACCAGGTCGTATCCACTAGCAACGGCTCACCTCTCTGGCTGCTGAAGATAGGCGCGGTACAAGGGAGTAGGCAGAAGCAAGGTCGGACGTAGCAGAAGGTCGGGGCAGGCAGCAAGGATCGTAGTCAGGGGCAACGGCAGAAGGTCTGGAAACACAGGCAAGGAACACACAAGGAACGCTTTCACTGGCACTAAGGCAACAAGATCCGGCAAGGGAGTGCAAGGGAAGTGAGGTAATATAGGGAAGTGCACAGGTGAAAACCCTAATTGGAACCACTGCGCCAATCAGCGGCGCAGTGGCCCTTTAAATCGCAGAGACCCGGCGCGCGCGCGCCCTAGGGAGCGGGGCCGCGCGCGCCGGGACAGAACAGACGGGGAGCGAGTCAGGTAGGGGAGCCGGGGTGCGCATCGCGAGCGGGCGCTACCCGCATCGCGAATCGCATCCCGGCTGGCAGCAGGATCGCAGCGCCCCGGGTCAGAGGACGTGACCGGAGCGCTGCAGCGGAGGGAGTGAAGCGAGCGCTCCGGGGAGGAGCGGGGACCCGGAGCGCTCGGCGTAACACCTATCACATATATACTGCTCCCTTTGACCTCCTATCACATATATACTGCTCCCTATGACCTCCTATCACATATATACTGCTCCCTATGACCTCCTATCACATATATACTGCTCCCTATGACCTCCTATCAGATATATACTGCTCCCTATGACCTCCTATCAAATATATACTGCTCCCTATGACCCCCTATCACATATATACTGCTCCCTTTGACCCCTATCACATATATACTGCTCCCTATGACCTCCTAACATATATATACTGCTCCCTATGATCCCCTGTCACATATATACTGCTCCCTATGGTCCCCTTCTCCCATTTTACACTGCTTCCTATGCTCCCCATATACTGCTACCTATACCCCCATATATTGCTAATTTTACCCCCTATATACAGTTTACATGCCCCTCATCACATGTACTGGTCTCCCCACATTCCTCACAGCCCCCTCCCCCAATGCTTTTCCCTATTACCTCCTCCTCCTCTTTGTACACTGTATGGTAAAGGACCTGCGATGACATCATCAGGAAGGTCCTTTACCATACAGTGTGCATTTCTATTCTGCTCTGTGGGCACTTTGAAGCCCGGGCTCCCACAGGGACACTCTCACATTATTGTAGTCGGCGCAATTTGCATAAGATGCAGTAATGTGCTTCTAGAGTTCAGGGGGCCATTTTGGACATGGGATGGGTGCCCAGGTTGCCCTGCCCCCCCCCCCCCCAAAAAAAAACGCCCCTGCCGCCCATTGGTCTGGCCTTTGACTAGGGTAACACACTATAACAAGCCCCCTCCTCATGTAATCAGCTTACTACTGGGGTGACACACTGTAACTAACCTCCTCCTCATGCTGCTTGCTTAGGCGAGTGGTTTGGATGCTGGTTGCCTAACTTTCTTATGGCAGGCAGAGTGGCGCCCCCCAACAAGTGGGCACGCTGCAGCTGCCTATTTTGCCTATAGACAGAGCCGGCCCTGTCTGGTTGAATTGCACAGTGCATGGGGGACTACAACCAACAATGGTCTCAGTGGTCTTACTGCACTTACCCCCTGCACCGGATTACCACACTATGTATATAATTATGTGGTGGTGGATTGTGTGGCAAGCCTTGTGGGGTTTAGGGTAGTTAGGGTGGTGTTGTTCGGGATAATAAAGGGCACTGTTAACCCTTGTCACTCGTGACGCCAGGGTGAGGGTTAAATACTGTAATTCTTGATAGGCCTATTGCCACTCTTCCCAAGAGCAATAGGTGATGCAAAAATAAAGGATTGTCCACAACCACTGTTAACTGAAAACTTGCAGGAACTTTTACTGAAGAATTTCTGTACATGCAGCAATGGTAACAGTCCAGATAACAGAGTCTCTACAGATATAGCTGAGCAGCGATTGACAGTTGGTTGGGATCAGATAAGCCCAATTTAGCTTCTTAGAGATTTTGTAGCAGAGATCCGCTGGATTTAAGGGTGCGTTTAGGTCCAGTGATCTTGCGGTGAGTAGCGGGGAATTGCTTAGTCTATCCGCTATGTTAGAGGCCGAGACCGCAAGGCTTTGGCCTAGTAAATCATCTTGTAAGCTGCGGAGGTCCTACCTCTTCCAGAATCAGCAACCCAAGAGAGGGATCAAGATGGCGCAGGTCCCTTATATGGGCAGGGGCTGGCCGTTTTGGATTGGTCCATAACAACTGTCACTCACTGTTACATTGCATTGTGGGTGAACATGTCATGAGAACCTCCAAAGGTCCTTTAGCAAAAACCATAGAGTTCTAATCTAATCACGTGACCCGCAGGTCCTGCTATGCTTGAACAGGTAGGCAATTACATATATACACATTTATATACTTATACTTATATGAACTTCTATATAGTCATTGACTAACTGAGGGGTGACAAGGGGATAACTACAGTAGAGGGACCCTTACGTCCTAGGGACTCTGACTATGGGGACCTCTACAAAGGTAACCTATCAAATACGGTACCGGGACCCCACAATTACATATGAATACACACAGTACTGTAACAACATTAGCTTAAGGCATTTGGCACAGTATAACACAGTCCCTCCAGGCAAGTACTGTATGTGCATCAGACAGCAGCTTGTTTAATCTTAGGCAGTAAAAATTAAACAAACAGAACAAAAGAACGTCTAGTCCGTTTGGCAATGGAACAAGTATCTAATGAGAGCTGAGCCTGGTGCAGAGCGCCCCCACAAAACATCCATCATTTACCCCCAGCATGGTGATCTCAGGAGCAGAGATCCCTCGGCAGGTCAGCTGTCTGCCCTTTTAGGCTGGGGCTACACAACCACTTTGGTCACGCAACATGAATATCATGTGACATCACACAAAACAGTGAATAATGTCACAGTGCAACATTGCAAGGCTGTGACAGTCACAAAAAATTCATTCTTGGGGGAATTTTGGTAACAGGTCAAAAGGCAATGAAGGCAAATGTGACTTTACCTCCATTGACCTCAATGCAAGTTGAATCGCACTGCGACCTGTTTGCAACTTTTGTGTGGGATTTGACAAGTTTTTCTTTTACAACAAATCTCAACTATATAAGTTGCAGCCAAGTTGCACAGATTATTTTGATTTTGTGACTTTCTCTCTTATGATCAAAGTTACTGTGTAGCCCCAGCCTTACAGCACACCTTAGTAAGATCAGCCACAATCATCCCAAGCCCTTGGAGTAAGAACCACCCAGCTCTACTTACTCCAAGCAGCCAGGCCCTTCTATAACCCTTACAGTGTTGCCTGAGCTCTGCTGGTGACCAAGGCCATGGAAGTTTTTCCCCAACAGAGCCAGAGCTGATTTCACTGAGTTCAATACACAGCCGGAACCCTGCTGCAACTGCTGGGAATAGAAAGGTGTCTGTTCTCGGATTAATCCTTTACCTGCTGTGATCAATGGAAACAGCAACATGTAAAGGGAATAATGGAGGGAGCTCCTACTGTCACTGCATGTTGAAGATTAAACTTTTTTTTCTCAAGGTGGAGTGTGATAGAGGGTGTTGGAAAAGGGCAGATGTTGTAACCCTTAGGACAGATGTTGTAACCCTTAGGACAGATGTTATTAACCCTTAGTATTTGTGACACCACGGACTGGCCGCTGGTTCCTGGGCCAGTCGCAGAGGCAAATAATCACTCCGATACAAGGTTACGGAACAATGGCAGCTTTACTGAGGCAGACAGATGTTAAGGTCTTTACAGCTCAGTTTAGGCCCAAGGAGATGACCATTGAACTTCAGGAGACTTATTGGCTCGCTGGGACTTGTAGTGGACTTGGACTCAATTGTGCAATCCACGATGACTTTAGACTTGACAGACTTGACTATGCTGACTAGACTTCTCCAATGTATTTGTGCTTACCAGGCTTTGACTTTCACCTGTAGGGGGTTCCACGGATAGTGGTTGCGCGGCAGCGTGACTAGGCCTTGGTTTCCCTCAGGAATACCAGACACACTCAGGTCTTCACTTGACTGTACCTCAGACTCATCTGAAGGAACCAGCTCCTCCCTACTATATAAGGGAGCAATTTGGAGGGGTCCCATAGGTCACCTGGTCACTTACACCTTCCTTGGTTACATAGGGCTTAACAACAGGATTTAAAGATACATTACCCCATAAATGAAATACATTAAAGGGGTTATCCACCATAAGGTGATTTTAGTGCATACCTGGCAGACAGTAATGGACATGCTTAGGAAGGATCTGCGCTTGTTTTGGGGATAAATGGCTAAGTCATGAGATTACCATAACACTGTGGCTAGATTTTTGTGAACTTGTATTTCCTGTTTGACTGTTCTTTTTTTGACTACAAATCCCCCAATTCTATTTTCCTCCTTCCCACACATCAGCCACCCCACCCATTGAAACATAAATGAGCTGCAGACCTGTGGTTTTCAATCAGGATGCCTCCAGCTGTTGCATTAGTTGCAGATTGATCCCTCCACCCATTGAAGCAGACAGGCTCCCTGTCATCAGCTGACTAGTGATGTCAGGTCTCGGCCGCATTGCAAACTAGGAAAATTCCGAGATAACAGTTATTTTGTATGCTGGTGAAAATAAATAGTGAGGTGAAAATCCCAGAAGAATTGTGAGAAAACAGTCGCACACAGGTACAGACACTATATTATGAACTACACTAACTTTACAGCTACAACTTTGTAGCATAGTCAAATAAAAAAAATTCCAAGAATACCCCTTTAACTCTGTATGGGCAATGAGAGTTCTGAAGAGTGTGGGGGCCAGGAGACTTGGACTGAGTCCACCTAATACTGCTGTACTGGGCCATCACAAACACCCCCTCTTAAATGAAGCCATCCTTGACGTACAGTCCTTGAGGGCTGACAAAGAACATGGCCACTGGCCAAAAATATAAACAGTTCCTGGGGCTGGTAACTGGGGAAGAATTCATGTGGCATAGTAAATGAATGTCCAGACATACTCATGTGCACAACGGGGTATTTACTGGAAAACATTTTTTTTTTTAAATCAACTGGTGCCAGAAAGTTAAACTGATTTTTAAATCAAAAAGACAAGAACTTCCTGTGGATCATAATAGCAGCTGATGAGTACTGGAAGGATTAAGATTTTTTAATAGAAGTCATTTACAAATCTACAATGTAAAGAGGTAGCGTGCACTCACCGCAGGTAAACAGCTGCAAGCCCGAGGTCCGGGATCACCACGACATAGACGAAGACGGTAAGGGGCGCTCAGAGGCAACATACTTTATCCCCCAACGAAACCTGGCTACAGAACCTTTCCCCAGTGGGCAATCATCACTGCGGATCCTGCAAATTTTGCAGATTTAACACAGGCGCTAAACATCTCACCCTTGGTGGTTATTCTATTACTGTCAAACAACTAATCACATGTAAAACCACTTTTGTCGTCTATTACATAGTCTGCCCTTGCCATAGATATTATATAGGCAAAACCAAGAGACAACTCTGTGCTAGGTTCCGCGAACATAAATACACGCTCTCCAGAGGAACAGGTCCCCCACGTTTAGCGAAACATCTACACGAAATGCATAACAACGATGTAGATGTATTGCGTTTTGGAGGAATAGAAAAAATTCCAGTCCTTAATCAAGGAGGAGATAGGGAGAATGTCCTTCTTCAATGTGAAGCACGTTACATTCTCAGATGTAGCGCTCAGGGCCCGGCTGGGGCCCCCTTCTTAAGTTAGAAGTAGTGTTGAGCGGCATAGGCCATATTCGAATTCGCGAATATTTGCGAATATATGGACGAATAGTCGTCATATATTCGCTAATATTCGCATATTCGTAATATTCTCGTTTTATTTTCGCATATGCGAAAATTTACAGATGCGAAAATTAGCATATACAAAAATTAGCGTAAACGGAAATTTGCATATGCAAAAATTCGCACACCAGTCTCATACAGTAGTATAAGAGCCTTCTTTACACCACACAAGCTGGAAGCAGAGAGGGGTGATCACTGTGATGTGTACTGTGTAAAAAAAAGAAGAAAAAAAAGAATATTCGTAATTACGAATATATAGCGCTATATTCGCGAATATTCGCAAATTCACGAATATGCGATATTCGCGAATAAAATTCGTATTGCGAATATTCGCGAGCAACACTAGTTAGAAGTACCAGTCTCTTTTCGCACTTTATAGTATTAATATATTCAATTATAAACAATACTGTTTTTTTCTATTTTTTCTATTATTTCTTCTTAACACTATTTATTTATTATTTGGTTCACTTTTCGGGTCTAACTTCCCTTTGTTAATATGATCTATACTTTTATTATAGTCATTACTATTTAGGTATAGTTCCCATTAATAGCTCTATTCTTTATTATTTGGTAATGGAGTTCACTTGATCTATTTCTGACTCACCTTTGCTTTTTGGACCATCTTTTTGATCCATACACTGACCCATAGTTTATACGTTACTATGGTTACTCACGTTATCCACGGATTTCCATAAAAGGGCAACGCTATGACGTGAACGTTGAGGCCGGAAGAAGGACGATCCTACGTCCGAAACAGCCGGCGTAGCCTCTGAGCGCCCCTTACCGTCTTCGTCTATGTCGTGGTGATCCCGGACCTCGGGCTTGCAGCTGTTTACCCGCGGTGAGTGCACGCTACCTCTTTACATTGTATTGTTTGATACTTTATCTAGTGTGTGCACCCCGCAGGTGCTGCGTTGTTACTTATCGGGTCCGGAGGCTGCCAGTGTACACCAGCAGTATCGTATATCTGCATGTTTAGCTGCAAGGTGTGCTCTCTCCCTTTCTAGTGGCTTAAGGTCATTTACAAATCTGTTTATCTTTCTGGAACCAATTGATTTAAAAAAAAAATGTTTTCGAGTGGAGTACCCCTTTAACCAGGACCCAACCGGATAAAATTGTCACAGTTTGTGTGAGGTCAGTTAACCTTGTAACTGCTTTAGTGCCTGTGATAATGGGGCCCATCGGCATGTAGGCTACTTCTCCCCATAACAGCAGTTATATGGACATTTTATATCTGACAATACATGACAACAGTATATATACAAGTGCTTTGCCACTTCTTTGTGCTACTTACACTTACCAGGTGCTCTCTCTGGCCACAAGAGAAAGCTATGCACAGTGGACAGTAAAATAATAAGCATTGGACACTTTATATTTGTATGGACAGACATGGACTTAGTAGGACTATACTGGCTATAAGCTAACAGTCCTATCTTAATATTACACATGACCATTTCCTATATACAAAATTTAATATGTACATTACTCACTATTTTACATTGGTGCTGACTCTCTGTATGTACACTAAATTAAGCAGTGGACAACATTTGCTGAAAACTAGACAATCCTAATGTAATAATATGTTTTACTATTGCTATTATTCTACTCTCTATATCTAGCAGGCAGTTGACCTTGAGTAGACCGTTGAGACCTGCACAACACCATCTCTTGAGTACCAGGATCTGGAGGTAAATCTGGAAGCTCAACAGGCACTTCTTCGTCAGGAACTTGAACTTCCTCTTGCATTTGTTCCAGAACCGGTTGAACAGAGATTGCTGGTACTGTAGGAGCTGATGCATAGGTTGGAGCTGCAGGGATAACCTACAGAGCTATTGGAGGCGGCACATAGACTGGAGAAAATGGACATAAGCCAGGAGCCGGAGGTTGACAGATGTTTGTGGGTTGAATGGGTAAGAACATAGGAAAATCCATAGAGGGATGTTTCCCTTCGCCAGGAACAAATTCATGGACTGGTCTGGCACATGGAGGCGGTGGTGGTGGAGCCACCTGGAGATTGTCACAAAATAACATCCGTTATCAATAACGCACTATAACGGATTAAAACGGATATTAGAAAAATACCATAGACTATAATGGGATTTTCTAACGGACGTATAGGATTTGGTTACTGCCGGTGACAGCTGATTTTAGGATGGAACTAGCAACGGAACTTGCTAAACGGAGTAATTTGCTAATGTGAAACAAGCCTTAGGCTCCGTCTCCCAGATGGAATCCAACTTGTCTGCCCTAGGGAATTTCCTTAGCCAAACTTTGTCACCCACTTGTAGTGGCTTGGCTGTGGCATGGCAGTTGTAATCATCTTGCTGCCTTTGCAGGGCCTCGCCCATCTTCTTATTGATGATCTCTTTGGCTTCTAGAATCCGCCTTTGGTGATCAGAAACCCCCTCATGGGATGCTTGGAGAATAGTTGATTGGGACTTGTAACCCAAATGTCCTATCCTTAGCCAGTTGCCCGTGCCGTCCCATCATCAAATAGAAGGGGGTATACCCAGTAGAACAATGTACTCTACTATAATACTGCCTCCTATGTACAAGAATATAACTACTATAATATTGCTCCCTATATACAAGAATATAACTACTATAATACTGCTCCTATATATACAAGAATATAACTACTATAATAATGCCTTCTATATACAAGAATATGACTACTATAATACTGCTCCTATATACAAGAATATAACTACTATACTACTGCTCCTAGATACAAGAATATAACTACTATAATACTGCTCCTATATACAATAATATAACTACTATAATACTGCTCCTATATACCAGAATCTAACTACTATAATACTGCTCCTATATACAAGAATATAACTACTATAATACTGCTCCTATATACAAGAATATAACTACTATAATACTGCTCCTATATACCAGAATATAACTACTATAATACTGCTCCTATATACAAGAATATAACTACTATAATACTGCTCCTATATACAAGGATATAACTACTATAATACTGCTCCCCTATGTACAAGAATATAACTACTATAATACTGCTCCTATACACAAGAATATAACTACTATAATACTGCCTCCTATATACAAGAATATAACTACTATAATACAGCCTCCTATATACAAGAATATAACTACTATAATACTTCTCCTATATACAAGAATATAACTACTATAATACTGCCTCCTATATACAAGACTATAACTACTATAATACTGCTCCTATATACAAGAATATAACTACTATAATACTGCTCCAATATACAAGAATATATCTACTATACTTCTCCTATATACAAGAATATAACTACTATAATACTGCTCCAATATACAAGAATATAACTCTGTTACCTTTCCTGGTTTCATATTTGGGCACCATATACATGTTCCACATTTGTAATTACCCGTGGGGCCGGCTTTCGACAACCAGTCAGTGGTTTTAGGTTTTGAAATGAAGTTGCTACTGGTTACCACATCTTTTAGATTTTTTTCTTCGTTTGAACGCTATCATGGGTCTTTCATGAACTAATTTCCCTAGTTCTGTGTCATTTTTGATTAGAGCCCAGTTATTATGGATAGCTGTTCTGATGGGCTAAATTTGAATGAAAATGAAAATCGAGGTGGACTTGTACTTGAACCCTTTGTTAATCTTCTTTTTTATTTTTTTCTAAAAGGATTTTTCTGTTTTGGGCAAATGCCCGACTTAGCGCTAATACTGCTCCCTATATACAAGAATATAACTACTATAATACTGCTCCTATATACAAGAATATAACTACTATAATACTGATCCTATATACAAAAATATAACTACTATAATACTGCTCCTATATACAAGAATATAACTACTATAATACTGCCTCCTATATAAAAGAATATAACTACTATAATACTGCTCCTATATACAAGAATATAACTACTATAATACTGCTCCTATATACAAGAATATAACTACTATAACACTGCCTCCTATATACAAGAATATAACTACTATAATACTGCTCCTATATACAAGAATATAACTACTATAATAATGCTCCTGTATACAAGAATATAACTACTATAATACTGCTCCTATATACAAGAATATAACTACTATAACACTGCTTCCTATATACAAGAATATAATTACTATAATACTGCTCCTATATACAAGAATATAACTACTATAACACTGCTTCCTATATACAAGAATATAATTACTATAATACTGCTCCTATATACAAGAATATAACTACTATAACACTGCTTCCTATATACAAGAATATAATTACTATAATACTGCTCCTATATACAAGAATATAACTACTATAACACTGCTTCCTATATACAAGAATATAACTACTATAATACTGCCCCCTATATACAAGAATATAACTACTATAATACTGCTCCTATATACAAGAATATAACTACTATATGTAATGTGGCACCATATGGCACTTGCCTCCTTATATACATGTCTCTGCACACAGTAAAGTTTTTTCCATTGCTCGGCGATAATATTTTCCACAGCTGCTTCCAAGTCCCGATCCCCTGTAATTCCGCGGTGTCACATACCAGATGATGTGTTAACCATATTGGCTCAGCAGAATTTTGCTTGATTCCCACCTCTCCCTATATACATAGATTTATGCCAAATAAACACAAGGGCCCAGATTTATCAAACTGTGTGAGAGAAAATATAGAGAGATTTTCCCACAGCAGCCAATCACAGCTCAGCTAACAAGCTGAGGTAAAGTGAAACCTGAGCTGTGATTGGCTGCTGTGGAAAAATCTCTCTATATTTTCTCTCACACAGTTTGATAAATCTGGGTCAAGGAGATTTATCACAACCTGTGCAGAGGAAAAGTTGACCAGTTGCCCATAGCAACCAATCAGATCGCTTCTTTCATTTTGCAGAGGTATTGTTAAAAATGAAAGAAGCGAGCTGATTGGTTGCTATGGGCAACTGGGCAACTTTTCCTCTGCACAGGTTTTGATAACTCTCCCCCACTTGAAGGATATTTGGGATCTGTAAGTCACATGTCTAACAACCAACAATATAGCCCCTGGATAAGGGGAAGGCTCCAAAAGTACCAATCAACAAAGTGCCCTAAGGCCTCAAAAACCTTAATCCATTAAGTAAGACTTGGCTTTTGTTCTTAATAACTAAATGCAAAAACGGGGATAATGGGGGAGATTTATCAAAACCTGTGCAGAGTAAAAGTTGTCCAGTTGCCCATAGCAACCAATCAGATCGCTTCTTTCATTTTTAACAAGGCCTTTGCAAAATGAAAGAAGCGATCTGATTGGTTGCTATGGGCAACTGGACAACTTTTACTCTGCACAGGTTTTGATAAATCTCCCCCAATATGATTAAAATCACGATTAGAGAAGCAAAGAAGAGTAGATAAAAATCCTAACAGGTGTGCAAATATGCAGGAGCAACCAATGCTTCCTAATGTACATTTCGTTTTATTTGCTTTATATTTTATTGCCTGTCAGTACTTGATGTTTTATGTATACTGTATTGGGCTTATATGAGCCTCATCCAAGACCAACATTGCAACACCTCACAGAAGAGCTAATGTATCTGCAGAATACACAGCTAAAACCTCCTGAAATACTGCATTTGGGGATTCATAACACTAGGGTGCGCAACAGGGTGTGAAGGTGAGGTGTGGGGGGCAGATGTTATAGCCCAGGGGCAGATGTTATAGCCCAGGGGCAGATGTTATTAACCCCTAACTGTTCGTGACGCCAGGGCATGGTTTTCCCGGAAACCACCCGAATGGTAGTACCGCTATCCCTAGGTTAGGCGGGGCAAATAAGAGTCCAAGACCAGGTTAGGGTTAATGGTAGCTTTACTGAGGTAGACAGATTGTAACAGTCTTTACAGCAAGGCCAGGGTCCCAGAGAGGTGACCAGTAACACAGAAGGACCTCGCAGCTTGCTGGGACTTGTAGTGACTTTGACAGACTTTCGGACAGCCACGCTGACTATAATAGACTTGCCTATAGACTTGACTGTAGGTAGTGACAGCAGACATAGATGACTTGACTTACTGACATGTGGCTGCTGGTTAGGCTTAAGGCCTCCAGATGTGCTGGACACTGGCTCTGAGACATCTGGTCTTTACTGTGCCTCAGGATCTAAGAGAGAGATTGTAATGGCTCCCCCTCTTATAAAGGGGGGCTGAGCCAGAATCCCATAGGGTCAAGCTGCAGGTCACCTGGTTAGCTAGTGCTCTCTGGGTAACAAACACATCATGTGGACACATTATCATGTGACTTACTCAAAGGTCCTTAAAGGTCCTTTATACATAACACACATAACACTATACATAATATATATTACCATGGGGGAGACACTGCAGGAGGGCCCCTAGGACACAGAGGGACTCAACCTGACAGGGACTAAGTACTGTACGGGATTATATCCTGTACTGGGACATCCCAACACCATTACATGCGCTCTGATTGCTGATTAAAATGAAAACGCTGCTACTTCGCTTCCAGGAAGTTACATCAGTCCTATAGGAACACTCAACATTCCACAAGGAAAGGTATGCTGCCTATGGCAGTGTTTCCCAACCATTGTGCCTCCAGCTGTTGCAAAACTACAATTCCCGACATGCCAGGACAGCCAACGGCTGTCCTGGCAAGCTGGGAGTTGTAGTTTTGCAACAGTTGGAGGCACACTGGTTGGGAAGCACTGGCCTATGGGATTACCAGACACGTACCAGGAGATCCCTCCTATGATAACGTATCAGTTACAACTCTCTCTGGCCCACGATCGTCGTCAGCGCACATCGCGCATGCGTGTATCGGCATATACAATGCGCAGCCGAACCACCAACAAACCGGAGCGGAACCCGTACACAATGGCACAAGCAGCTCACGTCAGTGGCACTGTGCGTCTGCGCAATTAGGATACCCATCGCGCAGCCGCCGATGCTGAATACTACTCGCACCAGGATCTGCGCTAGATGTATCCTATACGTCTGCGCAAGAATTTCATTGAACATCATACATTACAAGATTACATTGAATATGATCACATGCAATTAATAATCAAGGGGGAATAATAGAGGTGTTTATGAAGTTGATTTCCTAAATACATTTTTAATAATGAATTAACTCAGTTACCATCATAAGTACAATGTTATTATTAAAGGGGTACTCCGGTGGAAAACATTATTTTTTTTTTTTTAACTCAACTGGTGCCAGGAAGTTAAACAGATTTGTAAATTAGTGTGAATTCGGGTAGAAAAACAGACATGGTGAACATCTACAATCTTGTATAATGATCTGATTGCTTCTCAGCATAATATCAAAAACTAACAGGTTGTTAGTTTACATTTTTGATCAAAAAGTACAAGCCCACTCGCCAAGTAAAGGCCACCTATTTAGAGTTGGTCCCTAACGTCCCTAGCATAAAATGGCGCAGCACCGGGCGGCGACCACCACCGCCGCGACACCAATGCCCACAGGGGGAACGACCCACCGGCAGAGCGGCCCCAATGCCACTCAAACCAGTCAATGGGCCGCACCCCCTGCAGACACGGCGCCACGGCAGCAACGGATGCCGCACGGCACCACACCAGTGTGAACAAGGTGTAACAGTGTGAACAAGATTTGTAAATTACTTCTATTAAAAAATATTTATCCTTCCAGTACCTTTTAGCAGCTGTATGCTACAGAGGAAATTCTTTGCTTTCTGAATTAATTTTTTTGTCTTGCCCACACTGCTCTCTGCTGACACCTGATGCCCATCTCAGGAACTGTCCAGAGAGGGAGAAAATCCTCATAGCAAACCTATGCTGCTCTGGACAGTTCCTGACATGGACAGAGGTGTCAGCAGAGAGCAATGTGGACAAGACAAAAAAAAATTTAAAAGCAAAGAATTTCCTCTGTAGCATACAGCTGCTAATAAGTACTGGAAGGATAAATATTTTAATAGAAGTAATTTAAAAATCTGTTTAACTTTCTGGCACCAGTTCATAAAAAAAAAAAAAAAAAAAAAGTTTTCCTCCGGAGTACCCCTTTAAGTCTATGTATAAAGATCATCATTATTATTATTATCAGTATTGTCATTAGTGGGTAGGTATAAGGTAAGTATAAAAAGTCTTTAAAGAAATAATCTAAACGAGCGCCAGGTGCAGCTTAGGGGATCCTTTGGATAGGGGATAAGATGTCTAAAGGCGGAGGGGGGCGTGGCTGGACACGCTAGCGAGAGGAAGCATGGTGTGAGAGCTCCCGCTGGACCGGACTGAAATCGGGCTATTCTGAAGGTTATGGGCGGCAGATCTAGAGCCAGACAGAAGAAGAAGCGTGCTACACCCTCTGTGCCTCCTTCCGACACCATTACCCGCTATTTGCTCCCTCCACAGACCGATAAAACTGACCTGGCTGCGGCGCGGCCTCCGAAGGCACTGCCTCATCAGCTGCAACACGCAATGGAGCGGGGGATTGAGACGGCCGCAACCTCGGCGAAACAGACTCCTGCTGCTGGAGTGGACTGCACTGCCAGATACCCGTCTAAGACCGGAGACATCTCACGGGACTCTGCCGCCGGGGCTGCCTGCGTGACGCGCGCGACGCCAAAAGTAAGTGCCGGCGTCTCCCTCAGGCCTCAGAGCCTGGCTGTATTACAGCCTTTGCAGCAGGCCCTTGTTGCTGCGACACAGCTTAGAGACCCAGCGTGTGCCCGCGCTGCGCAGACCCCAGGCACTCCAGGAGATCAGCCAGTGACCTCTCCCCCTCCTACTACCACATACCCACCTGGGCACTTGCCTATGACTGCCAGCCCGCCCATGCCAGGACGCCAGTCTGCAAAGCAAGCGGACGCCATCCTGCTACCTGCCTGCAATCGCCCTTCAGTGACACAGATGGGGGCTACTTCCATGCCGGCTGCTGAACACCAGTCTGTGCGACATGCGAGGATATCCTCCTCTCCTGCTTCTGACAACCGCTTGGACACGCAGCCAGAACCACCGACTCTCCCTGTCCCCAATCACCAACAGGGGACACATCCTAAATCCCCCACCACCACAGTAGTGCAAACTAAAAACACGACATCTACTGTCAGTCAGCCCCCCGCTACCTTTGTTGTCCCCTGCCACCAGACAGCCTGCTCAAAGAGGGACTCAGTCCATGGACACTATATCTAAGCCGCCAACCCAACCTGACTGCTCTGGCCTGGTGGGTGAACCACATGGTGATGGCTGGTACCCTGTTGCAAGAAGTCATAGAGTACAAAAAGCAGCGAATGGGATACCGATTAAAGATGCACCAGTGATGACCCAGTCACCTACAATCCCAGACAAGGTCCCTGGCCCTCCCGCTCGTGATATAACTGAATGGGCTAATGAAATGTATTCTGATGGCTCTGACTCCGATAGAGACTCACAAGACTCTTCTGTTGATAGCGACGCCCCCGAATACTGGGGTAACAGCCCACCTGCAAAGAAAAAGCTGTTCAGAACCCCGTTGAAAATGAGACAGAACAGACGCCGCTCCCATGGCCATTCATCTTCTGAGGACTCTCACACCCCAACTGAGGATACCCCTCAACGCCATGAGGCCCCTGAGATGCTATCCTCATCTGCTGATACAACACATAGATTCAGTGGATCGGCCCCCAACTTTGCGCTTACTCCGGAGATGGCAATTTCGACTCTACAGGGGCACCCTGAATTGCAGGCCCTCTTGACCCTTATCCCCACCAAGGCTGACTTAGCCACTATGGCCGCGGATCTCAAACGTGCCTGGAACAGTGATCTGGAACCTGTTAAAACTGAGGTATCTACCTTGCACCAAAAAGTCCAGAGTTTAGAGGACTTCCGATCTAATACTATATCCCAACTCCAGAAACTACAAGACGCTACGGCGAAATTGACACTGCATCAAACCCAGACAATAGATCATTTGGACGATATAGATAACAGGAACCGACGCAATAACCTCAGGATCAAGGGTCTCCCAGAGTCGATCCTGCCCCAACACTTATCAGACACATTGCAGCGCGTCTTTAATGAACTACTGCAGAAGCCGCCTGACTCACCTATAGAACTGGATCGGGCACACAGGGCCCTTAAAGCTAAGCATCCTGATCCTAAAAAGCCCAGGGATGTTATTTGCAGAGTTCACCACTTCCACCAGAAGGAAGCGATAATGAAGCATGCTAGACAGGCTAAAAATCTCTCATATAATGGGTCCCCGATACAAATTTATCCTGACCTCTCTCTCCGAACCCTCTGCCTGAGAGCCTCCTTGAAGCCGTTGCTGTCTCTGCTACAGAATGCTAAAATAATTTACAGATGGGGCTTCCCCTTTTCTCTGATTGCAAAATATGGATCCACGATGTCCACACTTAGGAGGCCTGAGGACTTGCCTGCTTTCCTTGGAACCTTCCGTCTCCCACCAGTCAGCTTACCTGAGTGGGAAGCTATGTTCCTGTCCCCTTTACTTGCTACAACACAGCACCCTGCTGACCGATCTCCGAAAGACCGTTCATCCAGCACCCCTACCACTGCTCCGCTGCAGCACAGCACAAAGCGTAAAACTTGAATTGTCATATATGATACTGATGTTACACTGTCTGCAATGTTCTCTACTATTGTTTGTAGTTTCTCTATGACATACCTACCCGATATATGATGTTACTGAACTATTAGTGGTTTGCACCCCTGTGGTTACTGATTTCCCACCCTCTTAGACTTACACTTCTACTGTGTTTAAAGAAGCGCTTCTACATCTCACTGGTTGTCACACTCACTACTTGTGGTTTCCAATCTATATCCAACATGCCCATGGCCACAAGTTATAATTGTCCCCTCTTTTGACTGTAGTTTTGTTGTATTTAGCCCGTCCCATAAGCGCTTCTCCCCCTCCCAATGGGATGAAGCTTTTTTAGTTGCCAATAGGTCCACGACATGGTCCCTAAATGCTAGCCTCTCTGGCTTGTCTATTGCGTTACCCCACTAGCATGTGCTTCGGACTGGTTCCGTTGTCACTTCTGACCCTTATGGTCTACTCTTTTAGTTCCTCTGTTCCTGTGCCTGTGCAGGAGCTTTTCTTTTTTCTTTATCTCCCTCCCCACTCCTACCTTACTTACCTCTTCTCATTGATGCTTCCTCTTCCATGCAGATCAGAGACCTCGGACGCTTTCTTGCCTGGCGGACCGGACCCTCCACCTGTCCATAGACGAAACGGTGAGTCTTGGCATATCCACACTGATCCTGATGGCGGTTGACCTCCACATTACTACCCTTAATGTTAAGGGTTTCAACACCCCTGAAAAGCGTGCTCAAATATTGTACTCCTTACATAAACAGAGATCCCATATTATAGCCCTACAGGAAACACACTTCAAAAAGGACCACCTCCCCACTATACCTTCCAGACACTACGATAACTGGCTACACAGTGTTAACCCTGATTCTAGGACTAAAGGAGTATCCATAGCCTTCCATAGAACTCTCCCCATCACAATCCAGTCTTCCCTGATAGACATTGATGCGAGATTTGTCTTTGCCAATTGTCTCCTCTCAGGACGTAATCTGACAGTGGCTTCTATTTACGCTCCGAATCATAATCAAATCTCCTTCTTATTGAGGACTTTAGAAATACTCTCTTCCTTTGCCACTGGTCAGATCCTCCTGTGTGGGGACTTTAATATCCCTCTTTTCCCCCAAGTGGACACCTCGTCGGGACACTCGTATATTTCACACAGTAAACTCAGGGCCCTTAGACATAAATTGCACCTACTGCACATAGCCAATGCTTGGAGAGCCTTTAACCCACAAGGCCACGACTATACCTTTTTTTCGCACCCCAGACAAACTTACAGCAGAATAGACTACATTTTTTGCTCGCACTCCCTACTCCCCTCCTTTAATAAGATCATGATTGGTGTTGTCTCTCTGTCTGACCACGCTCCAGTCCAGGGCACATTTACACTTCCGGCGTTGGCCAAGCCCATTGCTTCTTGGAAACTCAACGAAACGCTACTATCCGACGCCCTCTGCATCCATGAGCTGAAGTCGGCGATCCCCCTATTTATTCAAGACCACTCATCAGACCCATCTTCACCGCTGCTCAAGTGGGAGGCTTTGAAGTGTGTCTTGAGGGGCATATTGATGAAGCATGGGGCTAGGCTGAAGAGGGAAGCCTCGTCTAAACTTGCATCACTACACCTAAAACTCCACTCTCTAGAAACACAACACAAACAACGGCAACAAGACTCGATCTACCGAGAGCTTATCAGAGTCAGGAGTGAACTGTTAGAGTTGCTCGATAAAAAACACTGTCACTATAAGCAGTTAACGGGTAAAGTATTTTATGAATGGAGCAATAAATCGGGGAAGATGCTGGCGAGGGCCCTCAGGGCAAAACGCTCGACCCTCTTTATTCCCTCCATTCACACTCAGAGGGGCGATCCTACTCACCTCACGCCAGAAATATTAGAAACTTTCAGAAAATATTACTCAGACCTTTATAACCTTCCCAAACCTGCCGCTCTCACCTCCTACACTAGTTCCCAACTCTCCTTACAGGACTACTTAAATGACACGGCATTGCCCACCCTGACTGCTGATACCATCTCGGATTTGGAGGCTCCGTTCACCCCTGGGGAACTTCACGCTGCAATTTCTGCCCTGCCTGCTGGTAAGAGCCCGGGGCCAGATGGCTATACTGCCAAGTTCTACAAGGCCCTCAGGGATGATCTGACCTCCACACTCCTGACGACGTTCAATACCATCTCCACCACCCCCTCAATACCTCAGGCCTTTCTTGATGCCTACTTAACGGTCATCCCAAAAGATGGAAAGGACCCTTTGCAGTGTTGTAACTATAGCCCCATTTCGCTCCTTAACACTGACACAAAACTCTTTGCAAAATTACTGGCTAATAGACTGGCCCCCCACATGGGCTCCCTTATCCACTCGGATCAAGTGGGCTTCATCCGGGGAAGAGAGGCAAGAGATAACACTCTACGTGCATTCTCCGCAGTGCATTACGCACGCTTACAAAACTCTCCTCTATTCTTGCTCTCTCTCGCCGCAGAGAAGGCCTTTGACCGAGTGGATTGGGAGTTCCTGGAATCGACATTGCGACAAATAGGGCTGGGCCCATTGATGCTTGCCAGAATTATGGTGCTGTATTCTTCCCCCCAGGCTAGAATCAGAATAAACGGACAGTTGTCGGCCCCTTTCAGCATTTGCAACGGTACGAGACAGGGGTGCCCGTTGTCGCCTCTCCTTTACGTCCTCTGTATGGAGTATCTACTCAATGCTATACGCTCGAACCCAGATATTAGGGGCCTCTCCTCTCCCTCGTATGGTTGCAAATGCTCAGCGTACGCTGACGATGTCCTTCTGTTCCTCTCTTCTCCACTCACAACTCTTCCCTCTCTTCTTTCCACGATAAGACAATATTCGAATTTTAGCAACTATAAGCTGAACCAATCCAAGAGTGAAGCTCTGAATATCACGCTGCCCCCCCATTTGGTCACTCATATCTCATCCACCTACCCTTTCAAATGGCAGAAATCATCCCTCAAATACCTTGGTGTCCTTGTCCCGAGGGACCTGGCTACTACTTTCCCCCTGAATTTTCCCCCATTACTCCAAGTTCTGAGATCGGACTTATCAAAATGGGACAAAAAAAACTTCTCATGGATAGGCAGGGTGAATATTTTTAAGATGAACGTCCTACCCCGCTTACTTTACCTATTCACCTGTATCCCCTGTCACATCCCCCGTTCATTCTTTAAAGACCTCTCTACAATGCAGTCAGAATTTGTGTGGAACAGGAAGCACCCCCGACTGGCGAGGACTGTGTTATATAGGCGCAAGAGAGAGGGTGGCCTTGCTTTGTCAGATTGCCTCTCATACTACGCAGCAGTAATATTAACCAGAATACTTGACTGTTTTCACGGTCAATCCACTAAACAGTGGGTAGATTTTGAACACATGGTCAGTGGTGTGGACATTAGGTCGACTCTGTGGACTAGAAACCCACCTTCTTCCTTGCGCCCATTCGATCTCCTCCCGCCGGTAACGTCCTCGATACTGCGAGCACACCAGACCTACTTAAAACATACACCACACTTTTCCCCTGATGGCCCACTTATGCCCCTGTTTGGCAACGAGTCCTTCCCACCAGCACTAGCATCCGCTACCTTCTTGACGCTTAAAAATTCAGACTATACTCCACTAGCCTCCTTGCTTCAGACCACTGGCCTGAAGCCTCTCTCGGAAATTCTAGGTGACAAACTCCCTTCTGCTTTACACAGGTTCCAATATAATCAACTACTACATTTCTATAACGCTAACAAAACCGTCTTACGCTTTCATAGACAATTGACCCCATACGAAACCCTCTGCTCGGCCTCCGCTCCTGTCCCACATGCGGTCGGAACTCTCTATGCATTGCTTATTGAGAAACACTCTGATGCCCCCCTGCCGTATCGAGCGGCATGGGAAATGGAATTGCAGTGTGCTATTCCCGATGAGGACTGGTCTCGAGCCCTACGCTATTGTCATAAATCTAGTGTCGCATGCAAGGCACAGGAAACTAATTATAAAATCCTCACAAGGTGGTACAGGGTTCCGTCACTCTTGGCACGTATGTATCCTCAGGTTTCCGACACATGTTGGCGGTGCGGACGTTTGAAGGGGACGATGTCTCATATTTGGGTGACATGTCCGACGTTGAATATGTTCTGGACACAAGTGCTGTCCACTATAAATAGGCTGACGTCCCTTTCCATTGACTCCGACCCGCAACCTATCCTACTCTCTATATTTCCTCGCACACTCCCCCAAACATCAGTTGCTCTAGCTCAGCACTTACTTATCTCGGCCAGAGCCGTGATTCCTCGCCTTTGGAAATCCCCACTTCCCCCAACTTACTCCTCCTGGCTGAAAGAAGTTACCTATGTTTGCAGGATGGAGGAGCTCCGAGCAGACTCTGCTAGGCAAATAGACAAATACTATGCTACCTGGTCTCCATGGCTATCCTACGTAGCCTCCCAGGAGTTCACTAGTGACAATTTAGATCTGCCAGTACACACGCTTAATCCCCTTCACTCATCCCCACATTAACTCACCAACGATTAGGACTCGCTATGTGGACAGGTGGAGTGGTCTCGTTCGATCAGGTAAGACTCTATATAGTCGGATGCTACGACTACTGCAACTTCCCTCTCCTCATCCCCCCACTACCCCCCTCTATCCCAAACTTTCTCTCTCTCTCTCTCTCTCATTTCACCCCTTCTCTCTCTCCTTCCACCATACAGTATGTTGTCGATCCTTTTGTGCCCTTCCTGTCTTCCCTGGCTCACCGCCTTACTGCTAGAGATTGTACCTGCTTTTTTCTTATTGTTGTCGAATTGTTATATGGCTACAAGCCCAGTTGGTCAATTACCGACCTACCTTTTAGAGTTCTCATATGAAGTAAGGCACTGTATACAGTAATGTCTACTTATTGTTGGTTGACTAGGATGCTTAGCATATTTGTGTCTTGTTGGCTTACTGGCCCCGCCAGTGCCGACATTTCATATACTGTTTATTTCTTGTATTATTGGAAAATCTTCAATAAATCTTTTACTTTGAAAAAAAAAAAAAGATATCTAAAGGCGGAGTACCCTTTTAAGGGACCTGTCCATGTGGAAGATGCAGCTTTTGCAGCTGTATTGTGACAAGAAAAGAGTTGAAGAACCCAGTAGATCAGAGAGTTTATAAATTGTAGGATTTTGTGAATTGCAGAAGCAAAGGGCTTGTGTATGCCGCCACATGTGCATGTCCTAAAATCTACAATGGCAAGACTATTCAGGAACTAAGGCGGAGAGTGTCAAAACATGTCAGTGGTATCAACACATGTGCTGAACCTCCTCTTTCCAGACATGTGCAGGAAAAGCATCATGGGGATGCCAAAAATCTTCACTGTTCTGTACTCACTGCTTTGCTGCCTACACTTACAGCCTTTACTCACTGCTGTGCTGACTACACTTACAGCCCCATACTCACTGTTGTGCTTCCTACATCTAAAGCCTGTACTCACTGCTGTGCTGCCTACACTTACAGCCTGTACTCACTGCTGTGCTGCCTACACTTACAGCCCCGTACTCACTGTTGTGCTGCCTACATCTACAGCCTGTACTCACTGCTGTTCTGCCTACACTTACAGCCCTGCACTCACTGTTGTGCTGCCTACATCTACAGCCTATACTCACTGTTGTGCTGCCTACATCTACAGCTTGTACTCACTGCTGTGCTGCCTACACTTACAGCCTGTATTCACTGCTGTGCTGCCTACACACACAGCCTGTACTCACTGCTGTGCTGCCTACACTTACAGCCTGTACTCACTGCTGTGCTGCCTACACTTACAGCCTGTCCTCACTGCTGTGCTGCCTACACTTACAGCCTGTACTCACTGCGGTGCTGCCTACACTTACAGCCTGTACTCATTGCTGTGCTGCCTACACTTACAGCCTGTACTCACTGCTGTGCTGCCTTCACTTACAGCCTGTACTCACTGCGGTGCTACCTACACTTACAGCCCTTTACTCACTGCTGTGCTGCCTACACTTACAACCCCAAACTCACTGCTGTGCTGCCTACACTTACAGCCTGTACTCACTGTTGTGCTGCCTACACTTACAGCCCCGTACTCACTGTTTTGCTGCCTACATCTACAGCCTGTACTCACTGCTGTGCTGCCTACACTTACAGCCTGTACTCACTGCTGTGCTGCCTACACTTACTGGGGGGGTTGAGGAGTCAGCGCAGCCAGACTTCAGGTATTGGAGGAAGCCTTCCTTTCTAGTGCCCGCTCCCTGGCTGCGCTGACTCCACCTTCCCAGCACCAGCATTGCGGCTCCCTCCTGGACATCAAGTAGCGGAGCGATGCTTCAATTCCAATGGGAACGTAGTGACCACATTTCTGTCCCTGTGGGATCTCAGCTTGTACAGGCTGTCTTAGAGTGATAGGAGACTGATCGAAGCAACCACAGTACTATCACCCTCATCAGACTGTACAGGGGAAAAACAAAATATATTGTATGTGGGTGTCTATAAAGGGTGGGCACACGGGGGGCCCCATGATACTGCATTGTCCGGGAGCCCCATAAGGTGTTAGTCCACCCCTGTTTAAGACACTAATTATCCTAATGCAAGCAGGCAGCAATGCGGGGGCCCAATCATGGTCTAATCCATACAATACAGGAGGGCACTTTCAGTATCTAATCCATATGGGGGGGGGGAGGGCACAGTATCTAATCCACATGGATCCATCTATGGGTTGGATACTGTGCCCCTCCTGTTTGAATTAGATACTCTGTTACCCCCTCATATGGATTAGATATTGTGCATTTTCCATATGGATTAGTAGTATCTAATCCATATTAAGGGTCACAATGTCTAATCCTAACAGGGGGGCACAGTATCTAATCCATATAGGGGATCACAGTACTTAATCCCTACAGTGGGGGCAGAATACAGCACCTCGCCAGGGGCTCAATGGGCACTAGATACACCTCTGGTGATGTCATCATTTCCATATGGAAGGACTATGTGATGTCATCATGTTCGTATGGAGGAACTGTGTGATGTCATCATGTTCGTATAGAGGAACTGTGTGATTTCATCATGTCCATATGGAGGAACTGTGTGATGTCATCATGTTCGTATGGAGGAACTGTGTGATGTCATCATGTCTATATGGAGGAACTGTGTGATGTCATCATGTCCATATGGATGAACTGTGTGATGTTATCATGTCCATATGGAGGAACTGTGTGATGTCATCATGTCCATATGGATGAACTGTGTGATGTCATCATGTCCATATGGAGGAACTGTGTGATGTCATCATGTCTATAAGGGGGAACTGTGTGATGTCCTCATGTCCATATAGAGGAACTGAGTGATGTCATCATGTCCATATGGAGGAACTGTGTGATGTCATCATGTTCGTATAGAGGAACTGTGTGATTTCATCATGTCCATATGGAGGAACTGTGTGATGTCATCATGTTCGTATGGAGGAACTGTGTGACGTCATCATGTCTATATGGAGGAACTGTGTGATGTCATCATGTCCATATGGATGAACTGTGTGATGTCATCATGTCCATATGGAGGAACTGTGTGATGTCATCATGTCTATACATTTGGTATCGCTGCGTGCGTAAAAGTCTGAACTATTAAAAGATATTGTTAATTATCCCGTACGGTGAACAGCATAAACGTAAAACATTTTTTAAAAAGTCCAAAATTGTTGTTTTTTTTGTTACATTTTATTTAAAAAAAAAAAATTATTTATAAAAAATTTATAAAAAGTGAAACCTAAGCAAGTGGTACTGATAAAAAATACAGATCATGGCGCAAAAAATTAGCCCTCATACCGCCCCATATACGGAAAAATTAGAAAGTTATAGGTGGTCAAAATAGGGCAATTTCAAACATATTAATTTTGTAAAAATAGTTTGAGATTTTTTTTAAGCGGTACAATTATAGAAAAGCCTATAACATGGGTATCATTTTAATCGCATTGACCCACAGAATAAAGAAAACATTTCATTTTTACCATAAAGTGTACAGCGTGAAAACAAAACCTTCCAAAATTTGCTAAATTGAGTTTTTCTTTTCAATTTTCCCACATAAATAATATTTGTTTGGTTGCGCCGGACATTTTATGGTAAAATAAGCGATGTAATTACAAAGTACAATTGGTGACGCAAAAAAACAAGCCCCATATGGGTCTGTGGATGGAAATATAAGAGAGTTATGATTTTTAGAAGGCGAGGAGGAAAAAACGAAAATGCAAAAATAAAATTGGTCTGGTCCTTAAGGGGTTAAGAATATGCTACACTAGGCCTGTGATTACTGACAAAGTGCAAGGAATAATTATGAGGAACAATAGAATAACATCACTGTGCAATTCTGAACCTCTAATATTAGAATAACATGTTATGGCTGATACTGTGTATAGCTAATTATATGCACAGAGTGTATCTGTGATACACCATTTCATATTCAATTAAATAACATTTAGTATTTAATTAATCTTTGCATGCATCTGCTTAAACATGAATGCCAGGGTCACAATGCAGACTCATGTCTCTCCACTTCATTCTGACCCAGAACCCCTAAAAACGTATAATAATTTCTGATACCGATTCTGCATATACAGCAAAACAGCCAGTACCATAGATTTGGCACTAGGGGGCAGTGTTTCTCTTCACATTGGGAATTGTAGCTGACATTTATAGAAGTAATCTCCAAACTGCGGCCCTACAGCTGTTTCAAAACTACAACTCCCAACATGCTGGGAGTTGTAGTTTTGCTACGACTGGAGGTCCACAGTTTGGAGATGATTGTTTTTTAATAAACAAAATAAAAAAAAAATCCAGTTATATTCAAATTTTGCAATCTCACCAATGGGGCATTGAGCGGATTCACATAAAAGGACCCATATCTTCCGCATTTTTATGGGGGAAAAAGAACAACTACATGCTAGGAGTTGTTGCAAAACTACAACTCCCAGCATGCCCGGACAGCCAACGGCTGTCCGGGCATGCTGGGAGTTGTAGTTTTGCAACACCTAGAGGCCCACAGTTTGGAGCCCACTGCCATATGCCATAATATACGGAATACATCTACAATCTTAGACTCTCCAGTTGCCGTAAAGGGCCATTCAGTTATGCTGGGAGTTGTAGTCTTACAGGTCTCGGTAGGCCATCTCATAGAAGCCATGGTTCAATTCAATGACACTTTATCCTATTTGTTATCGAATAACGTATTGCACAGATTAACCGGACGCGTTCATGTTTTTCATTAGCAAATCCGCTGCCCTAAACATTACATGTATACATTTATACGCATCAATTATTCACATCCTCTATACGTAACGAAAAACCGTCCTCCGCACGCATTCTACATCTCCACCAGTTGGTGGCACTGTTTCACTTCTACAAGCCCTGGGAAGCTTCCGATCCCTGAGACCAGACAAATCTTTTCTACACAATTAAAAACTGATATAATTCTAAAAATATATGGTGCATTCATTCCATCAGCATAAAAGCGACTCGGACCCATTCATTTTATTTGTCGGATGTATTTTTTCATGAAGGGATGTCATTGGGTTATAAACCCACAGGGCGATAGAGAAATAAAAATGTTACATTGGCACGGAGTTGCTGTGTGTAGAATTGGAGTGCGGCTTGGTATCGCTGCGTGGCTCTTCCCTTAAAGGGGTACTCCCATGGAAAACTTTTTTTTTCTTTAAACCAACTGGTACCAGAAAGTTAAACAGGTTTGTAAATCTCTTCTTTTAAAAAATCTTAATCCTTACAGTACTTTTTAGGGGCTGTATACTAAAGAGAAATCCAAAAAATAAATGCATTTCCTCTGATGTCATGACCACAGTGCTCTCTGCTGACCGCTGCTGTCCATTTTAGGAACTGTCCAGAGCAGGACAAAATCCCCATAGCAAACATATGCTGCTCTGGACAGTTCCTAAAATGGACAGCAGCGGTCAGCAGAGAGCACTGTGGTCATGACATCAAAGGTAGTGCATTTCTTTTTTGGATTTCTCTTTAGTATACAGCCCCTAAAAAGTACTGGAAGGATTAAGATTTTTTAATAGAAGTGATTTACAAATCTGTTTAACTTTCTGGCACCAGTTGATTTAAAAAAAAAGTTTTTCACAGGAGTACCCCTATAAATCCTTTGATGAAGTGCCAATTTTGACAGTCAGCAGAGAACGTGATCCGCACATTGTGGCAACAGGAACATAGTTTCTGGATCTCTCCAACTTGCTAGCAGATTCCTCTCAGCTGCTACAGCACTTTTGGAGCAAAATCCTGATAAGCTGCTTCCTCTGTATCCTCTCTATTTTCTGGCTCTGCTGGAACTGAAAATTCCAACATGGCTATAAGCACATGTCCACAAAACTACTCCTTCCCCAGCTATAGTCACAGCTCAGTTCATTTGTTTGTGCAGCCTGCCATCTACTGGACACTTCATGTAATTTCAGTATGAAACCAACAATAATCCAGGGGGTTACAAGTGCAACTTCTCGGAATCTTTTCCTGACCAAACTTGCCGGAGATTCGTGGGTTAATGGAAACTCTATATATAGGAAAAAGCATTGTAAATGGTCCCCAGGGCACAATGCATTATGTTGAGATATAGTTCGAATAGTTTAGGTTGGGTTATTTCAGTCTGGGCCATGCTTCACTGTAGAGATGGTATTGGGCAGGTGATGGGCAGTGCCTGGTCTCCTCCAGACATGATGCTGCCCCCACCATGATCACTGTAGGGATGGTATTGGGCAGGTGATGGGCAGTGCCTGGTTTCCCCCAAACATGATGCTGCCCCCACCATGATCACTGTAGGGATGGTATTGGGCAGGTGATGGGCAGTGCCTGGTTTCCCCCAAACATGATGCTGCCCCCACCATGATCACTGTAGGGATGGTATTGGGCAGGTCATGGGCAGTGCCTCGTTTCCTCCAGACATGATGCTGCCCCCGCCATACTTCACTGTAGGAATGGTATTGGGCAGGTGATGCAGTGCCTGGTTTCCTCTAGACATAATACTGCCCCCACCATGATCACTGTAGGGATGGTATTTGGCAGGTGATGGGCAGTGCCTGGTTTCCTCTAGACATGATACTGCCCCCACCATGATCACTCTAGGGATGGTATTGGGCAGGTGATGCGTAGTGCCTGGTTTCCCCCAGACATGATGCTGCCCCCGCCATGATCACTGTAGGGATGGTATTGGGCAGGTGATGGGCAGTGCCTGGTTTCCTCTAGACATGATACTGCCCCCACCATGATCACTGTAGGGATGGTATTGGGCAGGTGATGGACAGTGCCTGGTTTCTCCCAGACATGATGCTGCCCCCACCATGATCACTATAGGGATTGTATTGGGCAGGTCAGTGGCATTGCTATAGAGGTCACAACGTTCACTATGGCGACCGGGAACCCTTCGCCACTGCCACTGATCAGCCACTGCCATCACTACTTATGTTATTATCCAGCGCGGCCTCTGCTGCCAGACGTTCACGTATGGCAGCTGAGTCCAGATGAGGGCCTGGCCCCGGGCATCTAACATATCCCGGAATTAGTGTTGAGCGGCATAGGCCATATTCGAATTCGCGAATATTCGCGAATATATGGACGAATATTCGTCATATATTCGCGAATATTCGCATATTCGTAATATTCTCGATTTATTTTCGCATATACAAAAATTCGCGTATGCGAAGAATTAACATAAGCGAAAATTAGCATATACGTTAATTAACATAAGCGGGAATTCGCATATGCGAATATTAGCATATGTAAATTTTCGCATATGCGAACATTTGCACGACAGTCTCATACAGTAGTATTAGAGCCTTCTTTACACCACACAAGCTGGAAGCAGAAAGGGATGATCACTGTGATGTGTACTGTGAAAAAAAAAAAAAAGTAAAAATAAAAAAAAATACGAATATTCGTAATTACGAATATATAGTGCTATATTCGCGAATATTCGCGAATTCGTATTGCGAATATTCGTGAGCAACACTACCCGGAATGGGCGTGGACAGCGCAGAGCCATCATCATGCCTAGACCCCGACTGTTCCACCCCTGCCTTGCCGCTTTGTGAGGGGAGAGGAGCGGCAGTGCTGTCCAGTGCCATCTTACTTTATTGTGGTATGCAGTGCATTGCAGCCGCCCACCCATCCTATACTGACAGAGTAGCCGGCACTTCATCCAGGTGACTGCTTCCCTGACCAGTCCACGGTGCCCCTGTCCGGTATGACTCAGCCATAGACGCTGCACCCGCTCTAAATAACAGTGGGGTGTCACCGCACTCAGAGCAGTACATTTATTGCATGGCTATTAAGTTAGCGCAGGAGATCCTGCTCTCACTTCATAGTCCTTGCCGCAAAGTGACATGCAGTGCTTCCCAACCAGGGTGCCTCAAGCTGTTCTAAAACTACAACTCCCAGCATGGCCAGACATCCTTTTGCTGTCTGGGCATGCTGGGAGTTGTAGTTTTGCAACAGCTGGGGGCACCCTGGTTTGGAAACACTTCATTATTGTATATGTACCACTTGTTAATTAATAGAAAAAAAATAAAGTAATGGAAACTCCCAATAAAAGATTTATGATAAAACATCTTGTATGGATTAAAGTATTATTCCCATAATGTAGTGGTCTCCAAACAGTGGCCCTCCAGCTCTAGCTATCAGCTAGATAGCCTTTGGATGTTCACAGTTTGGAGACCACTGTCATGAAGTGATACTGCATCAAGTGTAAAGCCCAGTGAGGTAGTAGCTATAGAAGTCCCAACAGTTGCTATTGCGACCAGGCATCGAGTTCATTCAAGGGAGGGTGTCTCATGATGATCGACATCAGCTATCATTCTGATGTCTGCCATTTACCCTATAGATGCCATGATCATTGCTGATCATGGCATATATATAGTGAGAGTGGAGGTGCAGGTTTAGGTGGGCTCATCCAAGCGGGATGTGTATGATGGATGTGTGTATGGCGGGTAGCGGGATGTGTATATGTATGATGGATGTGTGTATGAAGGATTTGTGTATGTATGATGGTTGTGTGTGTATGAATGATGGATTTGTGTGTATGATGGATTTGTGTATGTAGGATGGATTTGTGTGTATGTATGATGGATGTGTGTGTATGTAGGATTGATGTGTGTATGATGGATGTGTGTGCATGTATGATAGATGTGTGTCTATCATACATACACAAATCTATCATACATATACAAATCTATCATACACACATCTATCATACATACACACATCTATCATACACATGCACACATCAATCATACATATACACAACTGTCATACATATATACACCTGACATACCTATCATACATACATACACACCTATCATACATACACACACACCTATCATACATAAATACAAACACATCATTCAGGGGCCAGGGGGCGATGGGTTACGGGTCGACCTTGGGCAGCACAAAAGTAGAATATACCACTGATGGGTTGGGGAATATCAGTTTAGATTGGTGTTATCCAATCTGTTGCTCTTCAGCTGTTGCACAACTACAACCATGTTCTGACAGCTTTCTGGAGCAGGACTGGGTAGGGGAGCAGAGGACCATGGAGGAGGGCTTAAAGCGTACCTGTCATAGTGCAAAAAAAAAAAAGAAAAAAAGTGATATGTTACTCAGGACCCAATCCTGATCATGTGCATATAATTTTATGTGTCTCAGACCTATATATCCAGAGATATAAGCATTTATCTGCTGGTGAGTTACTTTTTCATTGTGCAGGCTGGAGGGGGCGTGTCAGTCTGTCTCCCTCACAGGAGCAAGACTGTGCTGTCAGCCAATCAGTACTCTCTACTCTGTAACCTTTCCTCTCTGGTTTTATGCTGTGTCATGTTACACAGAAAAAGATACTTGGAGCTTGCCGGCAGTAATCAGAAGAAATTATGGTGAATTCATAACAGGATAAAATGTATAAATATAAGAATAGATCTTTATAAAATTAGTGCAAGGATTTTTTAGATAAAAGGACAGCATTTTTATGAATTCATGTTCTATCTGTTTTATCTTCTCCTAGTAAAGCTGGATGCTAATCAGAATAGCTGTCACTATGGGTGTCATTCATCTTTCACAGACTCCTGAATGTCTGATCAACTTCTTTGTCATTCAGGAGTTCGAGAAAGCTTTGACTATTTCAGCATGCTGGGAGTTGTAGTTTAGTACCAACTGAAGCTGCAATGTTTGTAAATAACTGTGTTAAAGCAGTGTTGCCTCCAGCTGTTTTAAAACTACAGCTCCCAGCATGTCCACACATACTTTATCTGTAGTTTTGCATACACAATACAAATCTCCTATACTGGATACTGGTATGCTTTATGGCCGGTATCCAGTATGCTGTAAAATCTAGACTAGTCTGTCTGGCTAAAAGACAGGCGACCCCTAGTGGTGGCTATTTGGGGCTTGAATTTCAGGTGAAAATTTTTATTTTTTTTAACAGGTGTATATTGTGAAATGTCATATTATAATGAGTCCTGCAATATATGAAAAGATTTTAATAATTTAATAATGACTGTGCCTCTTTAAGGTTCCACGGAAGGGGGCAGAGAAGCCAGGAGGGGGACTTAGGGGTCCACGGAGGGGGGCAGAGGAGCATTAAGGAAGACTTAGGGGTCCACAGAGGGGGCAGCGAGAATGAAGGAGGACTTCGTGGTCCACAGAGGGGGGCAGAGAAGTATGGAGGAATATTTAGGGGTCTTGGTGGTGGTTTGGGGTGGGGTGTGGAACAGAGGAGCCAGGAGAAAGACTTAGTGGTCTGGGGGGGGGGGGGGCAGAGAAGCCTGGAGGAGGAGGAGGACTGTGCAGGGGTAGGATGCTGCTAAACTGAGAAGAAACAGTGTGTGACAGTATTATATTCAGAGGGTACAGTGTGTGGTAGCATTATTTTCAGAGGATAGAGTGATAGAGTGTGTGGTACTATTATATTCAAACGATTTAGTGCCTGTGGTAGCATTATTGTAGAGGGGTTGAAGAGTGAAGTAGAAATCTTTGCAGATGATACTAAACTCTGTAAAGTGGTAAACACTATAGAAGACAGTGCACTGTTACAAATGGATCTGGATAGGTTGGAGGTTTGGGATGAGAAGTGGCAGATGAGGTTCAACACTGATAAATGTAAGGTAATGCACATGGGGAGGAAAAATCCGGGCTGGGATTATGTATGAAATGGGAGAACACTTGGAACGACCGACGTGGAAAAGGACTTGGGAGTCTTAGTTAACAGTAAATTTAGCTGTAGTGACCAGTGTCGGGCAGCTGCTGCCAAGGCTAATAAAATCATGGGGTGCATCAATAGGGGCATAGATGCCCATGACAAGGAAATATTTCTACCACTGTACAAATCACTAGTCAGACCACACATAGAATACTGTGTACAGTACTGGTCAGACCACACATAGAATACTGTGTACAGTACTGGTCAGACCACACATAGAATACTGTGTACAGTACTGGGCACCAGTGTAGAAGAAAGATATAGTGGAGCTGGAGAGGGTTCAAAGATGGGCAACCAGAGTAATACAGGGAATGGGAGGACTACAGTACCCAGAAAGATTATCAGAATTAGGGTTATTTAGTTTAGAAAAAAGAAGGCTTAGGGGCGACCTAAAAACTATGTATAAATATATCAGGGGACAGTACAGAGATCTCTCCCATGATCTATTTATACCCAGGACTGTATCTATAACAAGGGGGCATCCTCTACGTCAAGAGGAAAGAAGGTTTCTACACAAGGACAGATGGGGGTTCTTTACTGTATGAGCAGTGAGACTGTGGAATTATCTCCCGGAGGAGGTGGTCATGGTGAACTATGTAAAAGAATTTAAAAGGGGTCTGGATGCATTTTTGGAGTTATTCATTACAGGTTATGGATTCTAGATCTATAGGGACAGAAGGTTGATCCAGGGATTTATTCTGATGCCATATTTGGAGTCGAGAAGGAATTTTTACCTCCAGTATGAGGGTTTTTTGTCTTCCTCTGGATCAACTCAGTAGGGACTCATTAGGATTATAGGTTGAACTTGATGGACTCTGGTTTTTTTTCAACCTTATGAACTATGTTACTATTTTCAGAGGATACAGTGTGTGTTAGTATTCTATTCAGAGGGTACAGTATGGGGCAGTATTATATTCAGAGGGTATAATGTGTGGCAGGGTTATTTTCAGGTGCAGTGTGTGGCAAGGTCATAATGATTATTGTCTTCATATAGAGTATAAGGATCTGCTGACAAAGTGGGGAACCAATAATGTCCGGGGCATCAGACTCTGCTGAGAAGATGTAGCAGAAGAAGTCCTGGTGTCTGGACCTGATGAAAAAGAAAAGGCAACGGAGAAGACAACACTCAGGTCATGGATATCATTGTTTATTCTCCTGACTTTACCATTACTGCTGAAGTCACTTGTACGTTCTGCAGGGATGATGGGTGAAACTTTACCCCAATCTGAGGCTCTACAGCTGTTACAAAACTACAACTCCCATAATGCCTGAGGATCTCCAGATATGATGGGAGTTGTAGTTTTCCAACAGCTGGAAAGCCTCTTGAACTGAGGTGATCACTGGGGGTCTGCTTAAATTGGTCCCAGTCTGGCCCTGTGTGTGAGTCACTTATAAAATTGTATATTCTTCTGGCTGTGCCCCATCAGTGCTGTAGTCACTAATATCTTTGTGTGGTTGGGGAAGGCGGTCGTTCGAGGTTGGGGGTCATCGGGGGGTAGGGGAGCCCCAGGAATTTTTTTAGCACGGGGGCCCTGTGGTTTTAAGCTACGCGCCTGGGGCAGGTGATGGGCAGTGCCTGGTTTCTCCCAGACATGATGCTGCCCCCACCATCCTTTACTGATAACCAAATCTCGTCCATTCAGATGAATTTACCACAGGTGACTCAACAAAAGTGGAGCAAAATCTCAGAAAGGATCAAGAGAAATGGGAGGAGCCAGAGCTAAATATCACATGTCATAGCAAAGGGTCTAAATACTTATGTCCATGCAAATTTTAGTTTTTACAGTTTAATAATTCTGCAACAATTTCAAAAATTTCCCACTAACATTTTCACATTCTCATTATAGGGTATTAAGTGCAAAACTATGGGGATTTTTTTTTATATGCTTTGTGCGCAAGGCCGCAACATAACAAAATGTGAAAAATGTCTGAATGTGTTGTATGTAAATGGTTTACGTCATCCTATAGAAACCATACTGTGCAGAGATCTGTCTCATAGCAGCAGCCTAAGGTCTATTGTTATTAGCAGCATTTAGACTTTCTTCGTAATATGAGGTTGTAGCACATTACGTGTATATATGGATTGTGTGTGGGGATGTGGGCCCACGCCATGTGTAGGCTTACATTGTGACTCTGTGTAGGGGTTAAGGTAAGAAAGTCACTCTAACAAGTACAGGAGTGTGTCAGGGTTTATAGCACAGTACATTTTCTATATAATGTCCACTGTATATATTATTGGTTAGAATGAGCTAGTTGCTACACTGCCTGCAGTTTATTCTTGTTCTGGAGCTGAGAGATGGCATTTTCTAGGCCAGTGTTTCCCAACCAGGGTGCCTCAAGCTGTTTGAACTCTCAGCATGCCCGGAGAGTGGAGACCGAGATAAGCTAACACAGCGGGGAAACACCCACCAACATCAAGGGCTGGACTCCATCACTTCCTGGTCTCCAGGGCAGGGCTGGACTCCATCGCTTTCTGATCTCTAGGGGAGGGCTGGACTCCATCGCTTCCTGGTCTCTAAGGGAGGACTGGACTCCAACACTTCCTGGTCTCTGGGGGGAGGGCTGGACTCCATCACTTCCTAGTCTCTGGGGAGGGCTGGTCTCCATCACTGCCTGGTCTCTATAGGAGGGCTGGACTCCATCATTTCCTGGTCTCAATGGGAGGGCTGGACTCCATCACTTCTAGGTCTCTATTGGAGGGTTGGATTCCATCACTTCTAGGTCCCTGGGGCAGGGCTGAACTACATCACTTCCTGGTCTCCAGGGCAGGGCTGAACTCCATCACTTCCTGGTCTCCAGGGCAGGGCTGGACTTCATCCCTTTCTGGTCTCCAGTGCAGGGCTGGCCTCCATCACCTTCTGATCTCTAGGGGAGGGCTGGTCTCCATAACTTCCTGGTCTCTAAGGGAGGGCTGGACTCCACAACTTCCTGGTCTCTACGGGAGTGGTGGACTACATCATTTCCTGGTCTCTAGGGGAGGGCTGGACTCTATCACTTCCTGGTCTCTTGGGGAGGGCTCGACTCCATTACTTCTTGTTCTCTAGGGAAGGGCTGGACTCCATTCCTTCCTAGTCTCTATGGGAGGGCTGGACTCCATCACTTCCTGGTCTCCAGGGGAGGGCTAAATTCCATCACTTCCTGGTTTCTGGGGGAGGGCTGGATTCCATTGCTTCCTGGTCTCTAGGGGAGGCCTGGACTCCATCACTCCCTGGATTCTAGGGGAGGACTAGATTCCATCACTCCTTGCTCTCTAGGGGAGGCCTGGACTCCATCACTCCCTGGTCACTAGGGGAGGGCTGGACTCCATCCCTTCCTGGTCTCTATGGGAGGGTTGGACTCCATCACTTCCTGCTCTCTTCGGGAGGCCTGGACTCCATAATTCCCTGGATTCTAGGGGAGGGCAAGATTCCATCACTCCCTGCTCTCTAGGGGAGGCCTGGACTCCATCACTCCCTGGTCACTAGGGGAGGGCTGGACTCCATCACTTCCTGGTCTCTAAGGGAGGGCTGGACTCCATCACTACCTGGTCTCTAGGGGAGGCCTGGACTCCATAACTACCTGGTTTCTAGGGAAGGACTGGACTCCATCACTTCCTGGTCTCTAGGGGAGGGCTGGACTCCATCACTACCTGGTCTCTAGGGGAGGGCTGGACTCCATCACTTCCAGCCAAAGGCTGTCCTGTCATGTTGGAAGTTGTAGTTTTGCAACAGCTCGAGGATCCCTAGTTGAGAATCACTGTTTTAAAAGGTTTATATGTATATATGAGTAACTTTGCACAAGATTTAGCGCTCCAGACTTGTCAGCTTACGACAAAGCAAACCTAACAAGCTAAACAAATATTCAGAGTTTAATCTGTACAAATTATCCTTTGGACATCAGTGTACGTGGATAATAAAAAGACGTCCCATGTAATGTGATTATTCTCCAGCCTTCGGTCCCACACCGCCACCACCATACATTATTAATACAGAAGTAAATGAACAAACAAGAAGTTGATGTAAATTTCAGGCATGACTCACGCCAATACTTTGTATATGTACTCTCATCCGCAGAGAACATTTAATTTGCTTTGAGCCTGACATTTTAACTATGTTCAAAGTCAGTGAAACACGATGCCGATGTTTTTTTCTTCATATAATATTTCCATAGTAAACAAACTAAATCCTGCTGTCGTAAGGATCGCTTTCCTTCCTGACCATGTATAATCAATATGTCGTCAAGTTTTATATGCTAAACATATTTTTTGAAAGCATTTGTGATGATGTTTTTTTTTTTTTTTTTTTTTCAGTTTCCAATTTTGCTATCTATACTATAAAAAAAATAATCCTGAAAATTTGCAGTTCTCATTTTGGCCATTAGGGCTAAAACTAAGCTGAGACTTCCTGTTCTGTCTGTGATGATAAGGAGGAGGCTGCTGGAAAGGGATCAGTACAGGATTACAGTGAAAGGCGACACCAGAAGAAACTAAACACTTACTGCCACTGATAATACAGGGAACTCAGCAGGAGGACTGGGGGTCTTAATCCACGAACCCCCACATATGAGAAATTCTGCCCATACTTTGTGATTTTTGATTGAAAGAGCTTTATTTTCCGTTCAGTCATTACAGACCATACTTTGTGATATTTCTGCAGTTTACAATAACTGGAGGCTTATGGTAGATAGTTGTCAAAACTTCTTTAAAAACTAAATGCAGCCATTGCATCCGTCCTATCAGTATTATGTCTCCAAAATATGGGACAGTTTGAAACTTAAAGGGGTACTCCGGCGCTAAGACATCTTATCCCCTATCCAAAGGATAGGGGAGAAGATGCCTAAGCGCGGGGGTACTGCCACTGGGGACCCCCGTGATCTTGCACGCAGCACCCCATTACCATCAGTCCCCGGAGCATGTTCGCTCTGGGTCTGATGACTGGCGATCATGGGGCCGGAGCATTGTGATGTCCCAGCTCCGCCCCTGTGTGGCATCATGCTCCGCCCCCTCAATGCAAGCCTATACAAGCCTTTGGATAGGGGATAAGATGTCTTAGCGCCGGAGTACCCCTTTAATTTAGCTTGAAGCATATGGGTCTGGATGGGGTCTACTGAATGTGTGAATGGTTGGGGTGGTTGGTGTCTTATATTTCCTATGGCTCCTTTCCGTAAAATATTTGCTTTTGGCCCATAATTTATAAAATTGTCCAGTACCCAAATATTAATATTTTTGGACATTACATACGTTTTAATAGAGCAAGTAGCTAAAAAAGTTGACTTTTCTTTTTTACACCAACTTTTGTTTCATATCTTCTAGTCCTTTAAGGTCAAGGTGAATATAGAGATGGAAGAATGGAGTGGTATAAGTGTATAAATATCAGATAGATAAGGATAAGGTTTGGCGGTATGGAATAATAGGAGCAGCGCTTCGGAATAATAAAGCTCACCCTTCACAAAACACCGAAAATGAAAAGCTCAGAGGTATTAAAACATGTGCAGCCGAGATGAATGTTATCAGCAAAGTGATATTATAATTCACTGCCGAGCGGCCGAGCCACCAGATACACATCTAGTTCTTACTTTCTTTTGCTTGTTTCTATACCATTAAATCTGTAGCAAAATAAAAGTAATAATGTGAAGTGGGAGAATGTAAAATGTAGAAGTTTAGCTCACATACAGAGGTCTATGCCGGATGCACAGCAGCATATATACATTTGTACAGCACATGCATATATACATAAAAAGAACATACACATATAGATACAAATATTCACACACATACACACTGTGACACACATATACATTTATTCACACCAGGGGCGTTGCTAGGTCTCCAGTAGACCGGGGGCCAGAGCGCATAGCCAAAGCCACGCCCCTAACCACACCCTCAGTCAAGCCCCAAACTACACCCTTATCCACGCCCAATCGCATCCTGCCTCCTTATTCAATATACTCACTACTACCAGTGGACAACTGTACAGTGTGGTTTCAGCAATCACACTCCTAACACCATCATACTGTTACTGACCAAATCCTGTATACTTGGACCAATAATACCAGCAGGGCAGACTGACAACACTCAGGGCCCCCGGACCAAAAAACAGTAAGGGCCCCCTGCAATGCTCTGCTGCTGGTCACACTTCTGCCCCTATTCTACCATAATCCCTCCACCAGCCCTATACACAAAATAAACAAAATTTTATATGTTAGAAATACTTTAAGGTAGGTAAAATAATTTTCCATGACCAATAATACCAGTATACAAGGAGTAAATATATACCACCTCACAATAACTGGATAATACCGCCATACTGTACTGAATAAAACCACTATGCAAAGACCAGTACTATACAGGATCTGTATACAATATAAGTGATTATATACAGGACCATATGGCGGTAGATACCAGCTGTACAGAGATCTACGGTATATACAATATGTGATTATATACAGGACCATATGGAGGTAGATATCAGCTGTACACAGGATCTGTATACCATTTAAGTGATTACAGTTACAGCAAGGGACTTACAATTACTTAACAACACTGTTACTGTATTCTGCAGGATACATAAATAACAACACTGCTACTATATTCGGCAGAATATTATATCTTTCGCATGTGTAATCAATATAATCCGATAGTCCAACTGCTGGTATTCCCCCAGTTGAAAAAAAAAATTCTGCTCACATGATGTCCCACGCAGCGATCTTCTCCTCCGTAGCGCAGCAGGGGCCCGCGTCTTCCTTCCTTCACAGTGCAGGCGCCCATAAGTGAGGTCATCGGCACCTGTGCTGCGGGAGGGGGGAGCGGAGGTCACGTCTCCTCTGTGTAGGCGCAGATGTGACTCACACAGAGGGGGAACCTTCTCCTGTATGTGCCGCACATACTGGAGAAGGCAGCACTGTTCGCTGGGGACAAGTGACCTGGATCCTCAGGAGCGGTGGCAGTGGCGGACCCTGTACCCAGCCGGGCTCTTGGACAACGTCCGATCGGACCGGCCAGTCAGTCCACCCCTGAATGCCAGTATACAAGAAGGAATATTATCACCATACATCTTACCATCACACTGTTACTGACCAAATCCTGTATACTGAGACAAATATTACCAATAATATCAGTATACAAGGAGGAATATTATCATCCTACATATTACCATAATACTGTTACTGAGCAAATCCTGTATACTTGGAACAATATTACCGATAATATCACTATACAAGGAAGAAAATTATCATCATACATATTACCATCATACTGTTACTGACCAAATCTTGTATACTGAGACCAATATTACCAATAGTACCAGTATACAAGGAGGAATATTATTAACATACATATTACCATAGTACTTTTACTAACCAAATCTGACCAAACAATATGAAATGCATGCACAGGTGCACATTGCTAGTTGTGTGTTACCAGTAAAGGACAAATAATGCCGCCATATCATGACCACCACCACCATTATCCCTGACTAATACTGCAATATTTTTACTAAATTAAAGGGATACTCTGGTGGAAACATTTTTTTTTTAAATCGACTGGTGCCAGAAAGTTAAACAGATTTGTAAATTACTTCTATTTAAAAATCTTAATCCTTCCAGTACTTATCAGCTGTTGTAAGCTCCAGAAGAAGTTCTTTTATTTTTTAAATTTCTTTTCTCTTTGACCACAGTGCTCTCTGCTGACACCTCTGTCCATGTTAGGAACTGTCCAGGGCAGGAGCAAATCCCCATAGAAAACCTCTCCTGCTCTGGACAATTCCTGACAAGGACAGAGGTGTCAGCAGAGAGAAATGTGGTCAGATGGAAAGAAATTAAAAAATAAAAGAACTTCCTCTGTAGTACTGGAAGGATTAAGACTTTTAAACAGAATTTTTTTTTTTTCCCTTTATATCAGTGGTCTCTATACTTTGGGCCACAACCTTATCTGTAGGGTTACATTGACTCCCTGATCTATTAATGAGAAGACGTTACCTTAATCCCGCTTAGTTATCTGTGGAATGAAATGACCTCTGAGATGCATTTCCCTTAAATACCTGGAAAGGTCAAAGTGACTCTCATTCTAGGAACGGAAACAATTCTTGGAATCAGCTTGAATTAGTCGTAACAGCGTTGGTTATGAAATAAGTGCAGTCTAATCGGACCTTTAACTTATATTTATTTGGAAACTAAAAACTAACAAACATTTTTTAATGTCATTTTTAGTTTTATGAAATGTATTAAAGGGGTACTCCGGTGAAAAACTTTTTTACATCAACTGGTGCCAGAAAGTTAAACAGATTTGTAAAGTACTTCTATAAAAAAAAAAATATTAATCCTTCCTGTACTTATCAGCTGCTGAATACTACAGCGGAAATTATTTTCTTTTTGAAACACAGAGCTCTCTGCTGACATCATGAGCACAGTGCTCTCTGCTGACATCTCTGTCCATTTTAGGAACTGCCCAGAACAGCATATGTTTGCTATGGGGATTTCCTTTTACTCTGGACAGTCCTAAAATGGACAGAGATTTCAGCAGAGAGCACTGTGCTCATGATGTCAGCAGACAGTTCTGTGTTTCAAACGGAAAAGAATTTCCACTGTAGTATTCAGCAACTAATAAGTACAGGAAGGAGTGAGATTTTTTTAATAGAAGTAATTTACAAATCTGTTTAACTTTCTGGTACCAGTTGATTTAAAAAAAAAAAAGGTTTTCACCGGAGTACCCCAAGAAGAAGAGACAAACAACATTGTAAAAATCAAACAAAGTAATACAAAGTCTGAACTCCATGGGATGCAAATATTAGGTAAATAGTTGAGCTCACCTTGAAGGGTTTATCCAACAGGGGACTTGTTACCTGTCAGCCAGTAATTTATATGCCTACTAAGGAACTGTGCTTGTGTTGATGGTAATTGGCCGTGTCCTATGCCTCCCATTACGCTGCTGGCTTGGTTGTGTGAACTATTTTCTGTTTTTGTGCCAACCCTCCTACTTCAATCCCCAGGATCCCTTGTTACTTGGTGGGAGGTGACTTATTTCCCTTCCACACATCAACCACTCCACCCATTGCAGCACAGCTATGCTCCCTTCCATGCTGTGATGTGCTTGAAACTACAATATCCTGCAGCCCTGTGGAGAATGATCTCCCTCCCACCTAGAGGTCGCTCCACCCATTGAAGCACAGACATGCTCCCTTTCAACACCTGACTTTTGATGTATTGTCTTGGGCTGCACTGCAACCTGGGAAAGGCCTGAGACAACATTAATTTTGTATGCTGCTAAAAATAAACATCCAGGGCAGTGTTTCCCAACCTTTTTCGGGTCGGGGCACACCTCGGAAATTTTTTTTTCCTCGGGGCACCGCTACCGAGGTTGACAAGCAAGAAAAAAAAAAAAAAGGAAAAAACGATAAAAAACGCAATGCACTATATCTATTTATGTAGTTTAAAGTGCTGCTTTATACAGCAACTCACCAATGACGTCTTCTCTAATTTGCATTGTTGCCTTCTCTTCTCCATCTGGTCTGGGCCATCATCACGATTTCTTCCACACACAATTCTTCACCTTTAAACCTGCAAAACAAATCTATTAGGCGCCAAACTTTTTTTTTTTTTTTTTTTTTTTTACATGGGTGACAGAGGGGTGTAGAAGAGTGGATATGGGTGACAGAGGGGTGGACATGGGTGACAGAGGGGTTTAGAGGGGTGTAGAGGAGCGTACATGGGTGACGGAGGGGTATAGAGGAGCGTACATGGGTGACAGGGGTGTAGAGGAGTGTCCATGGGTGACAGATGGATGTACATGGGTGACAGAGGGGTGTAGAGGAGTGTACATGGGTGACAGATGAGTGTGCATGGGTGACAGAGGGGTGTAGAGGAGTGTACATGGGTGACAGATGGGTGTACATGGGAGACAGAGGGGTATAGAGGACTGTACATGAGTGACAGAGGGGTATAGAGGAGTGTACATGGGTGACAGAGGGGTGTACATGGGTGACAGAGGGGTGTAGAGGAGTGTACATGGCTGACAGGGGTGTAGAGGAGCATACATGGGTGAAAGGGGTGTAGAGGAATGTACAAAGGGGTGTATAGGAGCGCACATGGGTGACGGGTGTAGAGGAGTGGACAGATGGGTGTAGAGGAGTGTACATGGGTGACAGATGGGTGTACATGGGTGACAGAGGGGTGTAGAGGAGTGTACATGGCTGACAGGGGTGTAGAGGAGCATACATGGGTGAAAGGGGTGTAGAGGAATGTACAAAGGGGTGTATAGGAGCGTACATGGGTGACAGGGGTGTAGAGGAGTGGACAGATGGGTGTAGAGGAGTGTACATGGGTGACAGATGGGTGTACATGGGTGACAGAGGGGTGTAGAGGAGTGTACATGGGTGACAGATGGGTGTACATGGGTGACAGAGGGGTGTAAAGGAGTGTACATGGGTGACAGAGGGGTGTAGAGGAGCATACATGGGTGAAAGGGGTGTAGAGGAGCGTACATGGGTGAAAGGGGTGTAGAGGAGCGTACATGGGTGACAGGGGTGTAGAGGAGTGTACAGAGTGGTGTTGAGGAGTGTACAAAGGGGTGTAGAGTAGTGTACATGTGTGACAAATGGGTGTAGAGGAGTGTACATGGGTGACAGAGGGGTATAGAGGAGTGTACATGGGTGACGGGTATAGAGGAGTGTACATGGGTGACAGAGGGTGTAGAGGAGCATACATGGGTGAAAGGGGTGTAGAGGAATGTACAAAGGGGTGTATAGGAGCGTAGATGGGTGACGGGTGTAGAGGAGTGGACAGATGGGTGTAGAGGAGTGTACATGAGTGACAGAGGGGTGTAGAGGAGTGTACATGAGTGACAGAGGGGTGTAGAGGAGTGTACATGGGTGACAAATGGGTGTAGAGGAGTGTACATGGGTGACAGAGGGGTATAGAGGAGTGTACATGGGTGACAGAGGGGTATAGAGGAGTGTACATGGGTGACAGAGGGTGTAGAGGAGCATACATGGGTGAAAGGGGTGTAGAGGAATGTACAAAGGGGTGTATAGGAGCGTAGATGGGTGACAGGGGTGTAGAGGAGTGGACAGATGGGTGTAAAGGAGTGTACATGAGTGACAGAGGGGTGTAAAGGAGTGTACATGAGTGACAGAGGGGTGTAGAGGAGTGTACATGAGTGACAGAGGGGTGTAGAGGAGTGTACATGGGTGACAGAGGGGTATAGAGGAGTGTACATGTGTGACAGATGGGTGTAGAGGAGTGTACATGAGTGACAGAGGGGTGTAGAGGAGTGTACATGGGTGACAGAGGGGTATAGAGGAGTGTACATGGGTGACGGGTATAGAGGAGTGTACATGAGTGACAGAGGGGTATAGAGGAGTGTATATGGGTGACAGGGGTGTAGAGGAGTATAAATGGGTGAAAAAGGGGTATAGAGGAGTGTACATGGGTGACAGAGGGGTGTAGAGAAGTGTACATGGATGACAGAGGGCTGTAGAGAAGTGTACATGGGTGACAGAGGGGTGTAGAGGAGTGTACAGAGGGGTGTAGGGAGGTGTACAAGGGTGATAGATGGGTGTAGAAGAGTGAACATGGGTGACGGGGGCATAGGGGTGAAAGAGGGGTGGACAGGGGGTGGACATGGGTGACAGGAGGGTGGACAGGGGGTCAGAGGGGTGGACAAGGGGGTAAAAGAGGGACAGGAGTTACAGAGGGGTGGACTGGGGTAACAAAGGGACAGATGGGTGAACAGGAGGGTGGACATGGGTGACAGAGTAGACAACGGGGGTAGACAGGGGGGTAAACATGAGTGACAGGGATGGACAGGGGAGTGGACAAGGCAGACGTGGATGACAGGAGGGTGGACATGGGTGAGAGGGGGGGTGGACATGAGTGACGGGGATGATAGGTGGGGGGACATGTGTTAGTGCGGGTGGACATGAGTGATGGGGGGTGGACATGGGTGACAGGAAGGTGAACATGGGTGACAGGGAAGGGTGGACATGGGTGACAGGGAAGGGTGGACATGGGTGACAGGGAAGGGTGGACATGGGTGACAAGGATGTGGTCAGAGGGGTGGACAATGGAGGGTGAACATGGGTGACAGGGATGGGCAGGGGTGACAGAGGGTTGGATGGGGGTGGACATGGATGACAGGAGAGTGGACATGGGAGACAGGGGGTCAGAGGGGTGGACAAGGGTGACAAAGGGACAGATGGGTGAACAGGAGGGTGGACATGGGTGACAGGGTAGACTACGGGGGTAGACGGGGGGGGGTAAACATGAGTGACAGGGTTGGACAGGGGAGTGGACAAGGCAGACATGGATGACAGGAGGGTGGACATGGGTGAGAGGGGAGGTGGACATGGGTGACGGGGATGACAGGTGGGGGGACATGTGTGAGAGGGGTTGGCATGAGTGACAGGGGGGGTGGACATGGGTGACAGGGGGGGGTGGACATGGGTGACAGGGGGGTGGACATGAGTGAGAGGGGGTGGACATGAGTGACGGGGAGGGTGGACATGGGTGACGGGGAGGGTGGACATGGGTGACGGGGGGGTGGACATGGGTGACAGGGGGGGGTGGACATGGGTGACAGGGGGGGGTGGACATGGGTGACAGGGGGTCAGAGGGGTGGACATGGGGGTAAAAGAGGGACAGGAGTGACAGAGAGGGGTGGACTGGGGTGACAAAGGGACAGATGGGTGAACAGGAGGGTGGACATGGGTGACAGGGTAGACTACGGGGGTAGACGGGGGTAAACATGAGTGACAGAGATGGACAGGGGGGTGGACAAGGCAGACATGGATGACAGGAGGGTGGACATGGGGATGATAGGTGGGGGGACATGTGTGAGAGGGGGTGGACATGGGTGAAAGGGGGGGTGTGGACATGGATGACAGGGGGAGGGTGGACATGGGTGACAGGGGGAGGGTGGACATGGGTGACAGGGGGGGGTGGACATAGGTGACAGGGGGGGGTGGACATGGGTGACTGGGGGAGGGTGGACATGGGTGACTGGGGGAGGGTGGACATGGGTGACTGGGGGAGGGTGGACATGGGTGACTGGGGGAGGGTGGACATGGGTGACTGGGGGAGGGTGGACATGGGTGACTGGGGGAGGGGAGGGTGGACATGGGTGACTGGGGGAGGGTGGACATGGGTGACTGGGGGAGGGTGGACATGGGTGACTGGGGGAGGGTGGACATGGGTGACTGGGTGGGATTACATGGGTGACTGGGTGGGATTACATGGGTGACTGGGTGGGATTACATGGGTGACAGGGGGGGGGAAGGGTGATAGCGATGGACAGGGAGGTGGACAAGGCGGACATGGCTGACGGGGGGGGGGGCGACAGGGGTAGGCAGACATGGCTGACAGGGTGGGGACAGAGGGTGGACCTGGGTGACGGTGGGGGGGGTTTAGACAGGGTTGAGAAGGTGAACAGAGGGGTGGAAAGGGTACGGTACCTTAAGCAAGCCGGCCCGCGCAGCTTGCAGTTCCACAGCAGGCACGGGAGTCCGGCACAGGTGCAGCTCGTTCCGCCCCAGGCAGGGACCCATTTTCGGCTCCCTGCGCCGTAAGGGAGAGGGGGACGGAGGGTGAAGGAGGGGGACGCGGGGGACACAGGGAACAGAGGAGGAAGGAGGGGGGGGAACACGGGGGACGCGGGAGACGGAGCGGAACACAGGAGACGGGAGGAGATGCAGGGGGACGCTGTGCGCGCAGTGCGCACGCAGACTTCCCTTCCCCCCTGCGCCATCAGGCCGGGGCGGGACATTTAAAAAAATAATAATAATAAAAAATAAAAAAATCACGGCAAAATCCCGCGGCACCACGGGCAGTGCTGAACGGCACACACGTGTGCCGCGGCACCGCGGTTGGGAATCACTGATCCAGGGAAAAGAACACATAAGAGACCAGCCATTACACACGAGAAGGCCCAACATGTTGGATATCTAGTACCCAACACTATTGTTGTGGGAGAGAATATCTGCCGCCATAGTTGTCTGGTTGCTGCTTCCCCTTTTCCTTCCCAGAAAAAAAATGAATGCTAAGCTGTGCCGAATGTTCATGAGTATAGGGAAGGTAGGCCAGTGTAGGTTCACCTTTAGGCTCTGTTCACACATGTATCATGGCTTCTCTTTATAATAGAAGCCACTGCATTGTGCCACATCCAATAGAACCTGATGGACTTCACTGATTTATAACTGGGCCTGTTGGTGCTCTTATGCAGTTTCTGTCAATTTTGGGCAACCCAAAAAATGGAATAAGTGGACTACAGCAAAGATCTCCATCCCAGTCCTCAAGGCCACCAACAGTCCATGAATACAAATATTCCCTGTTCTATTCCAATGGAGTAACTGAATAAACCCAGAATGTTGGTGGGCCTTGATGACTGGGTTAGGGACTGTAGACCATCCATAATTTTATTTTATTTTTTTTTAAATTAGCAATTTCTATTCTGTTTTGACAAAAAGAATAGCACTGTTCTCCTATCAAATCTGGTAGAATTGCTAATAGAGGAACAGCTAACCCAAATATGAACATAGCCTCGCAGGTACCTGGGCAGGATTGTCCTTGTCTATAGAGACTAGAAACTTTTCTTGTGTGGCAATTACCTTTAAAGGGGCACTCCGCCCCTAGACATCTTATACCCTATCCTTTGGATAGGGGATAAGATGTCTAGGGGCGGAGTAACCCTTTAAAGTCGACCATTTGGCCATCTCTTAGGGCACTTGCTGTGTTATTCAATGGCCAATCTCATGGGAAGCCAGTTACTCTATCAGTATGTTCTATGGAGTATAGGAGGAAATTGGAGAACCCATAAAAAAAAAACAAAGAAGACACAAAAAATGCCTATTTGACATGGATCATATTTATTTTAAACAGCACACCGTGAGGTTAAATGGGGTACTACAGTTGACATGTATCAATGGCTTCAATGCAAAGCATTACTTATAATCATAAATGGACCATGGAAAACAAAGGGCAATAAGCATTTTTATACTTTTTGCCCATTTTGATATTTGCTATACAGACACCTTTCTTCTATGTACATCATTGACTCCTACTTATAATAAATATAAATGTATCTAAAGCCATAGGTACCTTGAATTAAAGCCCTATTATTATTGTGTTGCATTGTAAGTCTATTTATAATGACAACAGTGAAAAACCTACATTTGCTTTTCCTGAGAACAAACATCTCCACGTACATGGCCGGTCTCCTGTTATCAGGTGGAATTGATATATTCCTATAGTATCTTCATAAAGTGCCCTGTATTCACATCAGTCCCTGAGCATCAAAGCAATTTGCATTAGTCAAATACTTAGTTGTTTTTTTCCAGATGAAACAATACATCCCGCCACCCGCTCGGCAATTAACTTCACGACTTCTCTTTAACATTTCCCACATAGTTACATGTGTAATTAGCAGTCAGAGGACCTGTCGATCCCCCCGCTAACTGTTCATGAGGATGAATACAATGACTTCATTAGGATCTGTCGGGAATGTCGCCATCTTATGACCTTTTGTGATTGTTTATTACTTCGGAGGGACTTGGAGAAGTTTCTGTCATGTGGTGAACAAAGAAAAGTTGCATCTCCGTCACCTTTTTTGCTTCTTTTAATTTTTAGTTAATCACGGGGTATCTAATAGTAAACATAATTATATATATATATATATATATATATATATATATATATATATATGTATGTTTTTTTTTTTGCATATATCAAGCTACGGTATACAATGCAGTCTATGGAAGATATAACAAAGGTTCAAGGTCAGGAAGAGGAATTTATCATTTATCTGGTACCTTTATTTTGGCATAATTTTGTGCAGTTTTTGTCTTTTAGGGTTATCTTGTTTTTTTTTTATCATGCATTTGGGCACATTTGCATCTCGGCTTGCCAAGTGTAAACAATGAAGGGGCGTCAGTGCTCGTTTGAACCCCATGGCCCCTAAAATGGTTCGGCAATGGAGGTGTGAAAAGTTGAATGTCTACAGATCTAATACTGCTGGACTACCCTGAGAAAGGGCGTATGTACCATACTGGCAGACCATTCAGATGCTACGGGGCCCTTGGAGAGAGAGAGGGCCACATCCTGGTTGGTCCCATTACTATTTCTTATGCTAATTAACTGTGCAGAACTCTCCAGAAGAGAAATATTGACCAATGGTTTATGCAAAGTAAGGGGAAAAAACACCGGACACTTCTGTCCTGGGGGGGGGGGCAAAATCAAATGCCCCTATAATAGGAGACCCATATGGATATTTGCAATGAGGCCCCCTTTCTTTTATGTATGGCACTAACCCTGAGGACTGGCTATGATTTGTAAAATTCCCATATTAGACCTGTTTTGGTTCAGTGTAAGGCATTTATGCAATATCTAATCTAAATATCTAGATACTTTTTTTTGAGTCTTTGAGTTCTTAAGTAAAAAAAAAATAATAATAATAATGTCTGAAGCTCGATGAAAGAGATTAGAGTCATATATTATCAGTTGGGATGAAAAGATGAGACGTCCTTATCTATCGGCGGTCCGACTTACCAATTAGATGGGGCGGATTAAGTGGGAGATATGAAAGAACAGAGGAAGTGATATGATATGACTTTGATGTCATTCTAAAATATTGGAAGACGTGTATAGAGTATTAAATACTGTAAACCATCTGTCTCAATGTAATTTATTTAAAATGACACCTACAAAGTAAGGTGTGAGAAGGTTAAAGGTTAGAGAGTTTATTTAGGGTCAAGATGGAAGTGGTGACCAGTGGTACTCAGCGAGGAGCTGAGTATCCTATATTATCATTTTTATTTTCCACGGGACAATCTCTTTATGTCCTGTCCCCCATTGTTATAGAGAGTGGCAGGGCCAGATCAAATCTGTGGTGGCCTCTGGGCAAAACAAGGGTGGACCATCAGTATTACCATCAGCTATTTCCCCTTCTGACTGAATCAGTGTTTTGACCTTACATTTTTACAAGAAAAATTTAAGGGGTATTCCGGGCAAAAAACATTTATCCCCTATCCAAAGCATAGGGGATACGATGTCTGATCGCGGGGGGCCCGCTACTGGGACCCCCCGCGATCTCCCTGCAGCACCCGCATTCTATGCGGGGACTGCGTCTCTATTTTGAGAAACCTCAGAGTTTCCAGGACTGGGGACGTGACGTCACGCCACGCCCCCTCCATTCATGTCTAAGGGAGGGGGCGTGAATGGAGGGGGCGTGGCGTGACGTCACGTCCCCAGTCCTGGAAACCCGGAGGTTTTAGAAACTAGAGACGCAGTCCCCGCATGGAATGCGGGTGCTGCAGGGAGATCGCGGGGGGTCCGAGTAGCGGGCCCCCCGCGATCAGACATCGTATCCCCTATGCTTTAGATAGGGTATAAAATGTTTTTGCCCGGAATACCCCTTTAAGAATAATACTGTCTTGACCATATGGCTAGTGCTACATTCTGACTTTGGCCATCACACATTGAGCTGTCAAGGATCGCATTATGGCGCTGCCTTACGACATGTGAGCTATCCTGAAAATTGACAGAAATTAAGCAGGCAGGCATGTAACCCAAGCCTTACGTGTACATCGAGCACAGCTTTCAGCTTCTCTGAACTTCTGTACAGGTCTTCTTGCTGACATTCACAGAACCTCTGCTTTGTTCTTGTTGCAGAATATTTTTCCAGACAATTAGCATCTGCAGATAACCGTATGCATTACAACACGAAGCAGCGGCGCCGGCAGCACGGTGGCCTCCTCTGGTTCTGCCTCATCAGAGATTAAGTTACCAGTCTTAATCTTTTTTTTTTTTCTTTCAGATTTCGGAACTGCAAACAAATCTGAAATACGGTGATCGGCCTATAGTTGTGTGGTGGCCCAGTACAGGAGTTGCTCTCCTGTACCCTTTTTTGTCCTGAGTGGTGGACTCTATTGCGGTGTCCCCTGAGTCCACCTTCATTATGTGCACCTTACATGGTTAACAGTGTCCTATGTTCTCTATTGAATTGCCTTAAAATGTTGTTATCAAGTCATGTAACCAGGAAAGGTGTCAGTGACCAGATGACTTGTGTGGTGACCTATGAGATTCCTTAAGAAAATTGCTTTCTTAAATACCAGGGAGGAGCTTGCTAGTTTCAGTTTAGACCTTGCTAAGCTACAGTACAGTCAAGACCTGAAAGTGTCTGGTGCCCCTTCAGGTGAATGTCAAAGCCTGGTAAGCAACCACAGCGGTGAAGTCTAGTCAGTCCTAGTCAAGTCAGTCAAGTCTGCTAAAGTCAGCATCGGTGTGCTTCATTCAATCCAAGTCCACTACAAGTCCCAGCGAGCCCGTAAGTCTCCTTGAGTCACTGATCATCTCCTTGGGCCTAACTGAGCTGTAAATACTATTCCATCTGTCTGCCTCAGTAAAGCTGCCGTTGTTCCGTAACCGTGCATCAGAGTGACTATTTGCCCCGTGCCTGGCCCAGGAACCAGCGGCCATACCTCGGGTGGTGTAGAGGATAGACCCTGGCATCACGAACACAAGGGGTTAATGCCATCTGCCCCTAGGCTAATAACATCTGCCCTTACATTGCACCCTCACCACATTTGAATGAAGAGAGAAGAGAAAGCCACTGTAAGACTCCCGTCCCCAAGAACTAAAAAATTGGGCATGATATAATTCAACATGCACAACATCTCTTGTCGGGGGCCCATAGTCTCTCCCTATAGCAGAGCTTTCCAAACTTTTCATGTTGGCAACATGCTTTTTAGACATGTATAGATTGGTGACTGACTCCTCACCATACTGGCAATTGCATGTATCACATGAATCCAGGATCAGCATTTCCAATGTAGCTGCTACCCCCTGGTGCCATGTCATCAACCCCTGTGCCACTTCTTCATTCCCCATGCCATATAATTCCCTCCTTCTCCTCACCCCCCCTGTAACATTTCATCAACCCCCCCCCCCCCCCCCTGATCACTTCGGGGTTAGCTTTTCCCCCTTCATTACCCCCTGTGCCACTTCATTCCTTGTCTTGATCCCCCTGTGCTGATTTATTCCCCCTTGATCACACCCTTTACAATTACATTCCCCCCTTTATCCCCTCTGTGCCATTTCCACCCCCCTATTGACCCCCCTGTGCCACTTCATTGCCCCTTCATGCTCCATGTGCCATTTTAACCCCCCTTGATCCCTTCTGTGCCACTTTATTAGCTCCTTCTTCGCCATTTCATCCCCCCATCCATCAATCCCTGTGTCACTTCATCACCACTTCATTCCTCCTGATCCCCCCTGATCCTTTTTATTCCCCTCCCCGATCAACTGTGCCACGTCATTGCCCACTTCATCACCCACTGTGCTGCTTCATTCCCCCTATCATGACTTGCACCATTTAATCCTTCCCCCCCCTTTATCAACCCCTCTGCCATTCCTAGACCCCCCCCCCCCCTTCATCACCCCCTGGTGCTGGCATCTAACAAGTGATGTCCTCCTGTTTTGCTCCTCGGATGGGACATCAGGGCCCTCACTCGTCAGAAGTCCCAGCAGCCACAACTGCTCCCTGATTTAAAGTGGCCGCGACACCGGATTGCCAGTTCTAGATCAGGCAGCATGGGCCGTGGCCACTTAAAAACATTGACCAGTGGCACCATGCTTTGACACCCCTGGAGACTGCCACCGGTACACTAAGGTGTCGTGGCATCCAGTTTGGAAAAGCTCTGCTCTATGGTTTCCATGTCCTTGATCCAAGCATAGAGATCCCAGCAAGGAATTCCCCCCACAGCCTATTACATGGTGACAAGGAGCATGATGGATATATATTACTCACTTCATATACACAGGCGGTATTTGTCATTTATGGCGGGAATATTGCAGTTTTGCACATGGGCCCAAGGTCTATGCTCCTCAGGCAGCAAACTCTTACAAGTCAAAATCCAAGAATCTAGTTTAGTAGCTGATTTTTTGGAGGAGGTAATCTGGTGACAATTGATACTAAATGGAAAATCAATATAGCCCAGTGTTTCTTAACTAGTGTGCCTCCAGCTGTTGAAAAACCTACAACTCCCAGCATGCCCGGACAGCAAACGGCTAGGTCTGATTTACCAAGCAGGTCTCAGGCTATGCTCACATAATATTCATTTTAAAACGTAAATTGTTAAAAAAAAAAAGATTTATATTTTATGCTTTAAAAACATCCAAAAAATACTATTTAGTTTTTTCCACAAAAATTTCATTGAATAAAGAGAGAAAACGTCTGACAGTTCACATGTTTAAAGGGGTTATGAACCATAAGGTGAATTTAGTACTTAATACAGAAAAAAGGGTTGTGGGAGCTCAACATGGATCAAGAAACATCCCAACCGAGGATACTGTGTTACACACCACCCTATGTGTCCAATAATTATACCTAAAACAACAATACTATACAGTCCTACTAGGTTGAGAATAGAAAAGGAATAAAGGGAAAGATATACAGTAGAATAAGTCAGATGTGGTCTAAAATTATTTATTGGTTAATAATTAAAGGGGTATTCCTGGCAAAAACATTTTATTCCCTATCCAAAGGATAGGGGATAAGATGTCTGATCGCGGGGGGCACGCTGCTGGGACCCCCGCTATCTCCCTTCAGCACCCGCATTCTATGCAGGGCTGCGTCTCTAGTTTCGTAAACCTCCAGGTTTCCGGGACTGGGGAAATGACGTCATGCCGCGCCCCCTCCATTCATGTCTATGGCCATCACGCCCCCTCCCGTAGACATGAATGGAGGGGGCGTGGCATGACGTCACGTCCCCAGTCCCGGAAACTGCAGGGAGATTGCGGGGGGATAGCAGTGGGCCCCCCGCGATCAGACATCTTATCCCTGATCGCAGCCAGGGACCCGCCGGTAATGGTGGACATCCGCAATCCCGCGGATGTCTGCCATTAACCCCTCAGATGCCGTGATCAATACAGATCACGGCATCTGCAGCATCGCGGTCACTAAAATGGTTGATCGGATTGCCCGCAGCGCTGCCGCGGCCATCCAATCATCCAGCTCCGATCATCCAGCTCGGATAATCCAGCTCCGCTGCCTTCCCGGCGTCTTCTGCTCTGATCTACCTTCCCGCAGACCAGAGCAGAAGATGACCGATAACGCTGATCAGTGCTGTGTCCTATACATAGCTCTGAACATCATTAGCAATCGAGTGATTGCTATAAATAGTCCCCTATGGGGACTATTAAAGTGTAAAAATAAAAGTAAAAAAAGTAAAAAAAATCTAAAGTAAAAAAAATGTGAAAAACCCCCTCCCCCCAATAAAAACTTAAATTGTCCCATTTTCCCTATTTCACCCCCACAAAGTGTTAAAACAATATTTTATATACATATTTGGTATCACCGCGTGTGTAAATATCTGAACTATTAAAATAAAATGTTAATGATACCGTACGGGGAAGGGCGTAAACGTAAAAATAAAAAAAAAGTCCAAAATAGATGCTTTTTTGTAACATTTTATTCCCAAAAGAATTTATAAAAAAATTGATTAAAAGTTCAATATAAGCAAATATGGTATCAATAAAAAGTAAAGATCACTGTGCAAAAAATAAGCCCTCATACCGCCGCTTATACGGAAAAATGAAAAAGTTATAGGTCTTCAAAATAGGGGGATTTTAAAAGGACAAATTTGGTTAAACAGTTTGCGATTTTTTTTAAGCGCAACAGTAATAGAAAAGTTTGTTATCATGGGTATCATTTTAATCGTATTGACCCAAAGAATAAAGAACACATGTAATTTTTACCGTAAATTATACGGCGGGAAAATAAAACCTTCCAAAATTAGCAAAATTGCGGTTTTCTTTTTTATTTCACCACACAAATAGTATTTTTTTGGTTGCGACATACATTTTATGGTAAAGTGAGTGATGGCATTACAGCGGACAACTGGTCGTGCAAAAAACAAGCCCTCATACTAGTCTGTGGATGAAAATAGAAGAGATTATGATTTTTGGAAGGCGAGGAGGAAAAAACGAAAACGTGAAAATTAAATTGTCTGCGTCCTTAAGGCCCAAATGGGCTGCATCCTTAAGGGGTTAAGCTACAGTGTCCTTTGCAGGGCCCTTGCATTGGACATATAATAGACAGTTTAAAAGCAAAAAAAAATGGCATTAATAAAAAATCATGAACTTGATTGAATAGCAAACAACTAGTTCCCCAAAAGGTAAACAATTACTTATAGAATTAGCGATGTCTCTTTGATGGGTCGCGCTGTAAATACACACTTTCGTGTCTCGCTGTAGTGTGATTACGTTTAAGTCAATATGCAGCGCTGCAGGTACACTCTTTTTGTCCCACACTAGTTTACTAGAGATGTCGTGACCATGTGTCTGATGGTCGTCTCTGATGTTAATGACCCGGGCGGCGCCGGGCCGCAAGTCTATGGCTGAGATCAACTGGTATATAGCAGGGTAAGTGCGGTCTGCAGCGCTGTAGCCCCCCTGTTTGCAGCCCACTCTACCCTGGCGGCACAGGACTAGTGTGAATATAAGTCACGAGTGGGGTGGGGATTGGTACCAAGTAACTCTTACCCATGGTGCCAGTGAGAGGAGCTCCTTCTTCCAATCTGGAGGATCGATGTCCGGGATGAGTCTCACTTTGTTACTCAGCAAAGTAAGTGGGGATCCAGGGAGCGCGCGCTCCGCTGGTGGGATGATGTTCTCTAAAGTTTACAGTATTGCAGTAAGGGTGAATAGTGATTCAAGTTTGCCTGTACTGGGGTGCTTGTGATAATAGGGTGGCTGGTTAGACGCGTTTCGTGGAGCCTGGTCCCCTTTTTCAATAGCTGATGGCTAGTATGAATGAAATGCCCAGGAAAACTATGGCTTTATATAACCCCTGCATCAATTTGTTTGCCAGGTAACAGGTGCAACCTGGACTGGATCTTGATGGGGTATGTATGTATTTCCACTGGAAATATATAAGACCAAATAGTGTCAATAGATGGGAAAGAGAAAATAGAAAAGGAAAATATAAGAATGGAAAATAGATTCTAAGGTTTATAAGATTATATATATTTAAAAAATGACAGATTAAAATATTTAGTCGTGCGATTGAAGAATCATTCTATAATAGACAGAGGCTGCCCGGGTTCGGTTGACCTTCCTGGGCACAGGGACCCTCACCTACCCCTGGCTGACAACCGGGTCTTTGACTTTTTTTTGGTCTCGCCTCCAGGGGGTTTGGCGGGGCTCGCGCGCCGCGCATGCTGCAGGGGAGGTCTGGAGGAGGAGCATGTCCATCCTACACTCTGCGGCGATATAGTGTAGGAGGAGTGGATCGGCAGGGAAACAAATGCACAGCAAGACAGTGCAGCACGGAGGTGATAGAGCCTCAAGTTTGAGGCTTGATTAGGGTGTGTCCAAGCACACCCGGCACACCCCGTGTGAACGCCTATGGTTGTAGGTTTTATTGTTGGTCTGACAAGGGTATACAAGGACACACACGTACTTGCCCGTCACTTACTGTACCCCAACAACATGGTTAGTGCCATCATAACTGATCCTGTAAATCTGCCAATAATAATGTCCTGACAACCCAAGGTCAGAATGAACGAAGATGCAGATGGAGGATTGTAAAACATGACCGCAGGGATCAGACTACACGCAGGGTTTGTTTGTTGTCTGTAACCATGGAAACACCAAGGTCTCCTCAGAAGCAGCATACACAGAATCTCAGGAGATTATTAATCAAAGTTGGAAATTTGCTTCATTTGTTTATTTTAGACGCAATGACGCATAGAAATAACTATACATACCCTACAAATGGCGGATAGAAAAATTCCAGATGAATGGATATACATGACTGACACCATGAAATCTTTTGTGTTTTATTAGATTTTATCCATTTTGCATTTGATTTACGCTCAGTATTCTACACACATTTAGGAAGAGATGGAAACTCAGTAAAAGCTCATTTTGCTGGTTCAGTGTGACATATGTCCCATCACACGATACGTGTAAGAGCAGATAATGGATCGCTCCGGTATATTAACACCTCATGAAATATTTCTTCTCCCCCTTTAATGAAAACCTTGGGTACAAGTCGCTGCCTGCATACTCGGAACTCATTTCATCGTTCCATATGGTGCCGGAGTGTTGCTGTTTATTGCCTGATGAAAAATAAATGATTCTCCTAAAAGAAAAAAAAAAAAAAGCCATCTTATTGAAAATTTATCCGGGGAACAGACCGCGAGCAATAGCTGTCACTCCTAAAGAAACGCTGATAAAATTAGAATTCTGATCTGTGTATTATGGAGGAGTACTGTGGAACGCAATGAAGGAAGCCGCTCACCTGTAGGAAGAGGTTAAACAGCCTGTGGACATGTCGACCAGGCGGTGATTTGGCGCAATGCCAGGGTTATATTATCTGCTGTTACCTTTGGAGATGAAATCATCCGCATACAATGCCGAATGGATAACAGCAGGCGCCGGTGGACTGGCATCTGCTACAGCTGTCCCTTCAATACAAAGGCAAGATCTTAAAGGGGAGGTCTCCAGGATTTCTGAAGCCCATTACACCCATTGTATTATACATGTACTAAAGTACTTTAGTCTTGTCAGTAGTATAGAAGTAAAAACAGGTCCAACCTATAGGATGTACAACATAGGGGGGCAAACCATAGCCAGAGCACCCATTGAGTCCATCACAGTGCCCTACAAGAGCCAAGTGTCAGCCACAGCAATCCCATATGTACCAGCCATAGTGATCCCATTAGTATCAGCCACAGTCGGGGTACCAGCCATAGTGATCCCATCAGTATCAGCCACAGTCACCCCACAAGTACCAGCCATAGTGACTCCATATTGGTCACAGTTACCACATATATATATCAGCCATAGTGATCCCATTAGTATCAGCCACAGTCACCCCACAAGGACCAGCCATAGTGATCCCATCAGTATCAGCCACAATCACCCCACAAGGACCAGCCATAGTGACTCCATATTGGTCACAGTTACCACATATATATCAGCCATTGTGATTCTATAAGTACAGGGTTGAGCATTCAATATGTGCAAACAGGGAAGTTATAATAGGTCCAGTAAGTAAAGGGCCCGTTACCAAGTTTTTGCCTGTTCACAAGATAGGTGATAACTATCTGATTGGTGGGAGGTCAGACGGCTAGGATCCCACCACCGATCACAAGAATGGAGGTCAACTGTACAGAATGTCAGCACACATGCTCGCCCCGCACTTCATTCACTCTCTATAGGGCATCCAAACATAACTGAGTACATCACTTGGCTATGCCCAGAAGTTTCATAGATCTTTATTGGAACCTGAATGTCCACCATGGGAGTAGTCCTAGGTAGTAGTGCAGACAAGTGGGGCATCAGAGCTCCAAACAAGGGGAACATTGTACACTTCTCAAATTCCTATGTCTTGTGTAAGAAGATATGGAGGGAACTCTAAAGTAAAGGCTCCTAGACAATTACTTTTATCTAACCCTGGTTTAGCTTTATCCTTATAACACATCTGTACCCTGTTCCTTGAACAATTTATGGTTAACCCTAGGAATGCCAACCCCACCTCCTACAAATGCCCAGGTGGGGCACATTTAAATGGGGTAAAGCAGGATATTTAAAGTGTTCCATAACTTTTCACAGGTCCTAGAGACATATCAAAGGTTTTCATAGGTTGGGTCCAAAGTGTTCAGACCCATGCTAGAAGCAGTCGGGAGAGGCATGTGGCTGGACACTTAGCTAGTACATCTCCTATATCACAGAACGGAACATTAGGTGTGATCTTCTATTCTAAGAGCTGTAATGGCGGCCATATTGGTTGTCACCAAGCTCCTCCAGATACAAATATACACTGCTCAAAAAAAAAAAAAAAAAAAAGGGAACACTTAAACAACACAATGTAACTCCAAGTCAATGACACTTCTGTGAAATCCCACTGTCCACTCAGGAAGCAACACTGATTGACATTAAATTTCACATGGAACAAACAACAGGTGGAAATTATAGGCAAATAGCCCCCCCCCCAATAAATGAGTGGTTCTGCAGACCACTTATCAGTTCCTGTGCTTCCTGGCTAATGTTTTGGTCACTTTTAAATGCTGGCGGTGCTTTCACTCTAGTGGTAGTATGAGATGGAGTCTACAACCCACACAAGTGGCTCAGGTAGTGCAGCTCATCCAGGATGGCACATCAATGTGAGCTGTGGCAAGAAGGTTTGCTGTGTCTGTCAGCGTAGTGTCCAGAGCATGGAGGCGCTACCAGGAGACAGGCCAGTACATCAGGAGACGTGGAGGCCGTAGGAGGGCAACAACCCAGCAGCAGGACCGCTAGCTCTGCCTTTGTGCAAGGAGGAGCAGGAGGAGCCCTGCAAAATGACGTCCAGCAGGCCACAAATGTGAATGTGTCCACTCAAACGGTCAAAAACAGACTCCTTGAGGGTGGTATGAGGGCCCGACATCCACAGGTAGGGGTTGTGCTTACAGCCCAAAACCGTGCAGGACGTTTGGCATTTGCCAGAGAACACCAAGATTGGCAAATTCGCCACTGGCGCCCTGTGCTCTTCACAGATGAAAGCAGGTTCACACTGAGCACATGTGACAGACATCACAGAGTCTGGAGACGCCGTGGACAACAGTCTGCTGCCTGCCTGGGTCAGTAATGGTGTGGAGTGGCATTTCTTTGGGGGCCACACAGCCCTCTATGTGCTTGCCAGAGGTAGCCTGACTGCCATTAGGCACCGAGATGAGATCCTCAGACCCCTTGTGAGACCATATGCTGGTGCGGTTGGTCCTGGGTTCCTCCTAATAAAAGACAATGCTAGACCTCATGTGGCTGGAGTGTGTCAGCAGTTCCTGCAAGAGGAAGGCATTGATGCTATGGACTGGTCCGCCCGTTCCCCTGACCTTAATCCGATTGAGCACATCTGGGACATCATGTCTCGCTCCATCCACCACAGACTGTCCAGGAGTTGGTGGATGCTTTAGTCCAGGTCTGGGAGGACATCCCTCAGGAGACCATCCCCCACCTCATCAGGAGCATGCCCAGGCATTGTAGGGAGGTCATCTGGGCACGTGGAGGCCACACACACTACTGAGCCTCATTGTGACTTGTTTTAAGGACATTACATAAAGTTGGATCAGCCTGTAGTGCGGTTTTCCACTGTGATTTTGAGTGTGACTCCATATCCAGACCTCCATGGGTTGATACACTTGATTTCCATTGATCATTTTTGTGTGATTTTGTTGTCAGCGCATTCAATTATGTAAAGACGAAAGTATTTCAGACGATTAGTTCATTCATTCAGATCTAGGATGTGTTATCTTAGTGTTCACTTTAGTTTTTTTGAGCAGTGTATGTAAGAAATGTAATGGGATATTTTTGTCTGTACTGTAAAGAGGCCAATAACGTCTTTATGATTGGGTCTGCATCCTACACGGAACCCATAATCGCTCTGCACATTATAAGTCCTCTTTATTGCAAAGTGCCCCTGAACATGATGGTAAAGTTCTGTCATCCTAAGCCTTAAGCAGAATAATGGCACCCTGTATACCTAATACATCTGTATATATATATATATATATATATATATATATATATATATATATATATATATATAGAGCGCCGTGCACATCCCTCATACAAGGCTCTTCTCTGCCGCTGTCCTTATTACGTAGATTTCATATCCAATCTGTACTACACTTCAGATCCGTCAGGAATATGGATGCGTCTTCACAGCAGGGTTACGGTTTACATTTCATACATAACATTAGCATCTCAATAGCTGCTGCCGTTCCCTGTGTATATCTGAGTATATAAAAGCAATTGCTGAAATTGTATACAGGCATCTCAGTGCAATCTGCATCTATATACTCCTTGGTCTAATGCACATTTACTGTATGACTAGCAAGATACTTAGTAAGAGAAGTGAGGCTGGAAAGTCATTTGTTGCCCCTCGCTACCTGCACGCAGTCACGTCTACTCATGTAGCAGAGATGAGTAAGAGTTATAGCCAATGCCCGATTCATGAAAAGGCTCTGTAAATGTGCGCCGATCTATGAGGTTGGTGCTCATTTACAGCGTGCATAGGGTTAAAGGGGTTATCCAGGAAAAAAATAAAAATAAAATTATATATCAACTGGCTCCAGAAAGTTAAACAGATTTGTAAATGACTTCTATTAAAAAAATCTTAATCCTGTCAGTATTTATGAGCTGCTGAAGTTGAGTTGTTCTTTTCTGTCTAAGTGCTCTCTGATGACACCTGTCTCAAGAAACCTGTCTTCGGCTCACCCTCTTTGGGAAACACTGGTCTATGTAGAGGACAGAAGCTTCTTCAGGGTCCTGTACAGAACACGCAATGTCCTAAAAAAAAGTAATATGGAGTCGCCCTCACCTGTTGTCCAAAGGAGCAGCTAACCCTGGCCCAGGTAAAGAGTACAGAACATTTAGTACCTCCCTGTACTGTAGGGGGCGCTACCAGACACCAGTCAGTGCATACACTTCAGTAATACAGGTAAAGAGTACAGAACATGTAATACCTCCCTGTACTGTAGGAGGCGCTACCAGACACCAGTCAGTGCACGCACTTTAGGGATACAGGGGTTTTACCAGTGAATGCCCATTCTGATTGGTCGGTTCTTCCAGTCATTGACACGTTTCACAGATCTGGACTGTCTGTACATTGTATGTTGAGTCTGGTTTCAAGTTACAATGGTCCAGAAAAGACCATTGTATGTTGAAACTATTGTATGTTGAGGCCATTGTAAGTTACATAGTTACATAGTTAGTACGGTCGAAAAAAGACATATGTCCATCAAGTTCAACCAGGGAATTAAGGGGTAGGGGTGTGGCGCGATATTGGGGAAGGGATGGGATTTTATATTTCTTCATAAGCATTAATCTTATTTTGTTCCAGGAATGTATCTAATCCTGTTTTAAAGCTGTTAATTGTTCCTGCTGTGACCAGTTCCTGAGGTAGACCGTTCCATAAATTCACAGTCCTCACGGTAAAGAAGGCGTGTCGCCCCTTGAGACTAAACTTTTTCTTCTCCAGACGGAGGGAGTGCCCCCTCGTCCTTTGGGGGGGTTTAACCTGGAACAGTTTTTCTCCATATTTTTTGTATGGGCCATTAATATACTTATATACGTTTATCATATCCTCCCTTAAACGTCTCTTCTCAAGACTAAACAATTGTAACTCCTTTAATCGCTCCTCATAGCTAAGATGTTCCATGCCCCATATTAGTTTAGTCGCGCGTCTCTGCACCCTTTCCAACTCCGCAGTGTCCCTTTTATAGACAGGTGCCCAAAACTGAACAGCATATTCCAGGTGAGGCCGTACCAATGCTTTATAAAGGGGGAGTATTATGTCCCTGTCCCTTGAGTCCATGCCTCTTTTGATACATGACAATATCCTGCCGGCTTTGGAAGCAGCAGCCTGACATTGCATGCTATTCTGAAGTCTGTGATCTACAAGTACACCCAGATCCTTCTCTACCAGTGACTCTGTCAGTTTAATCCCCCCTAAGACATACGATGCATGCAGGTTATTAGTACCCAGATGCATAACTTTACATTTATCCACATTGAACCTCATTTGCCAAGTGGATGCCCAGACACTTAGTATATCCAAGTCACCTTGTAACTTATGCACATCATCTATAGACTGTACTGTGCTACAAAGCTTGGTGTCATCTGCAAAGATAGAAACAGAGCTGTTAATACCATCCTCTATATCATTGATAAATAAATTAAACAACAGCGGTCCCAGTACTGAACCTTGGGGTACACCACTAATAACCAGGGACCAATCAGAGTACGAATCATTTACCACCACTCTCTGGATATGATCCATGAGCCAGTGTTCAATCCAGTTACAAACTAAAATTTCCAAACCCAAAGACCTTAACTTACCTGTCAGACGTCTATGAGGGACAGTATCAAACGCTTTAGCAAAATCCAGAAACACTATATCCACAGCCATTCCTCTGTCAAGGCTTCTACTCACCTCTTCATAAAAGCAAATTAGATTGGTTTGACAACTTCTATCCTTAGTAAACCCATGCTGGCTATCACTTATAATACAATTATCCCCTATGTATTCCTGTATGTAATCCCTTATAAGTCCTTCAAACAATTTACCCACAATGCACGTTAAACTTACCGGTCTATAGTTTCCTGGGGAAGACCTAGAGCCCTTTTTGAAGATTGGCACCACATTCGCCTTGCGCCAGTCCCTTGGCACAATACCGGACACCAGAGAATCTCTAAATATCATGAACAAGGGTACAGATATTCCTGAACTTACCTCTCTAAGAACTCTTGGGTGTAGTCCATCCGGTCCTGGGGAATTGCTTACATTTATATCACTTAACTTACCTTGTACCATCTCTACATTAAGCCAGTTCAGTACATTACATGATGTGTTACCAGCACTGACCTGTACATGATGTGTTACCAGCACTGACCTGGCCAATGTCAGCTCCTTCTTCCATAGTGTATACAGAACTAAAGAACCCATTCAGTAGCTCCGCCTTCTTTTGATCGCCTGTGACAACCTCCCCATTATCATTATTAAGGGGTCCTACATGCTCTGTCCTTGGTTTTTTTGCATTTATATATCTAAAAAAATATTTAGGATTAGTTTTGCTTTCTTTGGCCACCTGTCTCTCATTTTGAATTTTTGCTGTTTTTATTACATTTTTACAGATTTTATTAAGCTCCTTGTACTGTTTAAATGTTATAGCTGACCCATCAGATTTGTATTTTTTGAAGGCTATTTTTTTGTTGTTTATTGCTCTTTTAACATCATTTGTCAGCCATGTAGGATTTAGTTTTAATCGTTTATATTTGTTCCCATTTGGTATATATTTAGCTGTATAGTTATTTAGAGTTGATTTAAAGATGTCCCATTTACCTTCTGTATCAGTATTTGAGAACACCTCCCCCCAGTCTATGTCCTGTAGTGCAGCCCTCAGCCCAGGGAAATTTGCCTTTTTAAAGTTATATGTTTTTGCCTTCCCCGTCTGTCTTTGTTTTCTACATTTTAAGTGAAAAGTAACTATATTGTGGTCGCTATTACCAAGGTTTTCCCGCACAGTTACATTACCAACCAGCTCTGCGTTGTTGGAAATGATCAGATCCAACAAGGCATCACTTCTTGTTGGGTCCTCCACAAACTGGCCCATAAAATTATCCTGCAATAAATTTAGGAATTGTCGCCCCTTTGTAGTTTTAGCCAACCCCGGACCCCAATCTATGTCTGGATAGTTAAAATCTCCCATTACCACTGTACCTGCCCGGGCGGCCCTCTTTATTTGTTTATGAAGCCGAACTTCTATCTCTTCAGTGATATTAGGGGGTCTGTAGATTACACCAAATACTATTTTTTCAGTATTTCCCTCCCTCCCTGAGGGATCACTGTATAGAAAACCTGAATCAAGGTTAAGAATAATATGAACAATATTTATAAAATATCAGACCTCACATCTGGGCAGGGCCCTTGCACCAGATGTTAGCATAGAAAAAACATGAGAATAGAAAAACCACCTAAAAAATGAGTACATAAAAATGGCCTGAAAATGTCCGTATATATAGAAAAAACTATGAATGTCCGTATATATAGAAAAAACTATCAATGTCCATATATATATATATATAGAAAAAACGATGAATATCCGTATATGAGAAGGTTCAGGGAGGGATAAATTGCAGTCTAATAAGTTCAGGGAGCGGTAGTTTGCAATGTACTTGGTATATTCAATAGTATTAGATGGTATCTGAGAGCCGGGATATGGTTCACTTACTGACAGTATGCAGCCGGCATCCTGGAGAGTGGCAGTCTCAGAGTGAGGGCAGGTATCGGCGTTGGCACGGAGTGGCGTCCGGCCTCTGTACAGGTATGCAGTCTCGGTGGAGTGGATGATCTCGGCAGTGTGCAGGCTGGCTATAGCATCCGGCTATTTGAGGTAGATGTAGCAAGGTGATAGATGAACCACAATTCCTGGCGTCCTTATGTTTTGGAGGAAAGAGGATCGTGCGCGCGATCAGCAGTGGTCCAATAAATGGGGTATTGCAGCGCTGCCCAGATTAAAAACGAGCTATAAAAGTCAAATAAAGGTGGTTATAATAAATAGTTGGTTTGTCTCATTCCTCAGAAGCCATAAAAATGTATACGTGTAAGAGGATGTCAGTCTTGGGTCAGCTGACTACCTCATCACCCATCAGAACCCACCTGCTAGATTCCAGGCACCTCCCCTCCCAGATCTGTATCCTGCTGCTACCTCTAGAGTAGTTGTACACCTCCCCCTTCAGCTCTATCTGTAAATTTCTGCTTCTATCTCTATGGGATTAGGATATTTAGTAGTTATTAACGTTCCCTCCAGCTCTATATGTATATTGCTGCTGCTATCTCTATGAGATCAGGATATGTAGTAGTTATACACCTCCCCTCCAGCTACATCTGTATACTGCTGCTATCTCTATGGCGTCAGGATATTTGGTAGTTATACACCTCCCCTGCAGCTCTATATGTATACTGCTGCTATCTCTATGGTGTCAGGATATATAGTAGTTATACACCTCCCCTCCAGCTCTATCTCTATACTACTACTGCCATCTCTATAGGATCAGGATATATAGTAGTTATATAACTCCCCTGTAGCTTTATCTGTATACTGCTGCTATCTCTATGAGATCGGGATATATAGTAGTTATACACCTCCCCTTTGCTCTATCTGTATACTGCTGCTAAAATCTCTATGAGATCAGGATATATAGTAAGACAGAAAAACTTGGCACTCGGTACTGTGAATGTGTAATTTATTTCATGCTCAATCCAAAAAATTGATAACGTTTCGGTCAAACATTACCCTTAATCAGATCTAGAATCATATGACATAAATACCAATGAGTGTGTAAATATACATACATATACAAAAAGATGTCATAACAGTAATATACAAGACAGTATAATGGCATAAACAAAAGGAAGTCGAGATATTACATACAAAATCGTGTAATCAAAGTTATGTGAACGAGGTAATATCTGGAGAAAATGTCAAGGGAAAAAAACGTAGAAAGCAAAGCGTCAGGTCAGAATTTGGAAATCCGAATGACCTTGAAGGATATGGGAAAATCAAAGTGACCAACTTAGTAAGGCATGTGGAGTGGACAGATCAACATAATAAGTAGCACACAAGGGTGGTACAGTACAATAATGTGACCAAACATATGGATAGTAGTATAATGAACATAAGGCTGAGATGTACAATCTAACCTCATTAGTAGTATACAGTGACCCCCCGACCGACGATGGCCCCGACATACGATCATTTCAACATACGATGGTCTCTCAGAGGCAGCATCAACATACGATGCTTTTGTATGTCGGGGCCATCGTATAAACGGCTATCCGGCAGTGCAGACTGCTTCAGCTGCCACCGGATAGCCGTTTACGGTGCCCCGTGTGGTCCGGTGACGATCACTTACCTGTCCTCGGGGCTCCGACGCGTCCTCTTCGGGATCCCCTGTATCGTCGGCGCTCTCCATCGTCGTCATCACGTCGCTGCGCACACCGTCCCGTCACCCAATAGGAGCGGCGTGCGTAGCGACGTGATGGCGGCGACGGAGAGCGAGGATGCCGGGGAAGCAGAGGCCTTGCCAGAGCGTCGGAGACACCCCGGGGACGCGGCGACAGCGATGGACGGCGACATCCAGGGCAGCGGTGACGGTCCGGAGCGGTGGGGACGCGTGAGTACAACTTTTAATACCAGTGGTCTTCAACCTGCGGACTTCCAGATGTTGCAAAACTACAACTCCCAGCATGCCCGGACAGCCGTTGGCTGTCCAGGCATGCTGGGTGTTGTAGTTTTGCAACATCTGGAGGTCCGCAGGTTGTAGACCACTGTCCTATACTTTACATTGCACGGATCCCTCAACATACAATGGTTTCACCAAACGATGGTCCATTTGGAATGGATTACCATCGTATGTTGAGGGACCACTGTATAGGTGTATGGTAACAGACTAGGGCAACACAGCATGAAGCTATGGCCAAACACATGGGCAGCAGTATAAACTAAAAGCATGACACTGGGGTATACAGTATAATTGGCAGTAAGCAGGCACAAGGAATACGATGGCAACTGCTGAGAAACACAGGGACAAAGGCTGGGGAAGATTACAAGCTGGTAAAATACATAATACATGCTGCCTGGTGAACAGGATGGCTTACCAAGGATTGCTGCAGGTAGGTAGGAGGTGTAGGTAGGAGAAAACGGCCTAAAGCCGTGAAGGAGGCATTTGGAGAGCGACCTCAGGTGCGTGACGTCACTTCCGGTACGGGTCCATGTATGAAACCAGAATGGGGGGATGAAAAAAACCAAACAACAGAGTGGACTGTGGAGAGCCGAGGCATGGAGATAGGCAGTAGAATGAAGAAAATGAGAAAATTGGTACAGTACAAGGTGGATCGAGAAACGGAAGTGAATATGATGCGTTCCACCGTGACGTGATGATATCACGTGGAACGCAACGGCACCGACAGTGTGACATGGTTGGAATGAGAGCCTAAAGGGGTGGTGTGGAGTAAATAAGGAATATAATGGAATGAAAAAGATAATAAAAGTGGAGACAGGAGAAATGAAATAAGAACTACAGTCATGGCCGTAAATGTCGGCACCCCTGATATTTTTCAAAAAAATTAAGTATTTCTCACAGGAAAGGATTGCAGTAACACATGTTTTGCTATACACATGTTTATTCCCTTTTTGTGTATTGGAACTAAATCAAAAAAAGGAGGAAAAAAAGATAATTGGGCATAATGTCACCAAACTCCAAAAATTGGCTGGACAAAATTATTGGCACCCTTAACTTAATATTTGGTTGCGCACCATTTGGAGAAAATAACTGAAATAAGTGGCTTCCTATAACCATCAATAAGCTTCTTACACCTCTTAGCCGGAACTCTTCCTTTACAAACTGCTCCAGGTCTCTTATTGGAAGGCGCCTTTTCCAAACAGCAATTTTAAGATCTCTTCACAGGTGTTCAATGGGATTTAGTTCTGGACTAATTGCTGCCACTTCAGAACTCTCCAGCGCTTTGTTGCCATCCATTTCTGGGGGCTTTTTGGTGCGTGTTTGAGGTCATTGTCCTGCTGGAAGACCCAGGATCTCGGATGCAAACCCAGCTTTCTGACACTGGGCTGTACAGTGGGATCACCAGTGAGTTGTCTGTAAACTGACTGGTCAGACAGTTGTTTTTTAATCTCGGCGATGTAATCTTTTGTGTCCTGAATCACTATTGCTCCCCCTTTATCAGCGGGTTTAATAGTGATACTTTTGTCATTGCGTAGGGATTGGATAGTCTGGAACTCAAAACCACTAAGGTTACGTGGAAAGTGTGATTGAACTTTTTCAATGTCAGCTCTCAATCTGATTATATCATCCTAAACCAATTTGATGAATGTTTCTAATGGTGGAGACCCTTTGGGAGGACTAAATCTACTGGGAATCCGAAGACCAAGGTCTTTCAGGTAAATAGGTGAAGGTGTTTTCTGTCTTCCGTTTAAACCCCAGCAATGCATTTTCCAGTGGCCGGACTTGTTACAGTAAGTACAGGAGGGTCTGTTACTCTCAGAATACATAGCGGGTGGAGGAGCACAGTAATTGGGATTACATGGGGCAGGAGCAAAAGGGGATTTTCTAGGCAAGGATTGCTCACGGGAGAGTAGAGCAGGCCGGGTGGCGAGCTCCTTGATAGTCTTAGTCAATTGTTCAATGTCTTGTTTAACACTCTGTAAGTCTTAAGCCATGGGGACTGACAGGGTTGTTTAGATTGGGGCCAGGACAGTTGCACAGGGCGGTATAGGCCTGACCGTCGCCCCAGAGGGCTCCTGAGCGGGCAGACTAGATGGGCCAAATGGTTCCCATCTGCTGACACATTCTATGTTTCTATAATATATTATTCTCTCAAAATGTGATGTGAATCCAGCTTAACATTCCGCTGCATAAACCCATTCAGCTCTGCTACATTTCCAGCACCATCTTATTAGTTGCGACTGAAAGAGCGTGTAGTATCCCGGACCACGTGGCGCAGAGCCGCTTCATTAAGCAAATTACGAAGCAGAGGGACTTCTTCATTTTCTTTCCAGTGATTCTTATCCACTTTATGAATCTCATCTAATTACATTCGGGACGCCAGTCAAGCTCGAAACATTTGTGCGCGGATGAGATTCGCCCGCAGCTGGCAGCTTCATTGGACAAATTTAGAATCCGAGCTGCGTTGTGTTCCTCCCGGTAGCTAAATGAGAACACATGAGGGAGACAGCATATGTGCAGTGGCCAAAGGAGATAGCTATTGAGAAGGGATACACAGGGAAGGCAGAGGAAGTGATATGAGCGCAATCTGGAGGCAACGTGGTATACTGTAGGATACAAATTAACTCATTAGGGGTGCGGCACGATTATAGGGTTAATTATTCATCTAACCTATACAAACGTATTATGGGTGTAAATGGTGATAAATTATGGGAAGCAAATATACAGAACTGATGCAATGTTCATCATACATCATACATACGTGCAAAATACTTCCTCTAGATCGGGGCTTCCCAACCAGGGTGCCTCCAGTTGTTGCAAAACTACAACTTCTAACATGCCCTTACAGCCTTCGGCTTTTACTCTTAAAGGGACATTACTGTAATGATAAAACAACGGTCTAGATCAGTGTTTTCCAACCAGGATGCCTCCAGCTGTTGCAAAACTACAATTCCCTGCATGGGGAGTTGTAGTTTTGCATCAGCTGGAGGTACCCTGTTTGGGAAACAATAAGCTAGACCGTTGTTTTATTATTATAGGGATGACCCTTTAAGAGCGAAGAGGTTTTTTACAATTTTAACTGGTAACAAAAAAGTGCATTAAATATTAAGATCCAATTTTAGGCTAGCCGCGGCGGATGATGCGATCACATGACAAGACTTGTTTGCTGGGTTCCCGGCAGGGCTCTGCGTGATGGAAGTTTAGTATTTGCCATGTTGTTATCCTTCTAAAGAGCCTGTAGAGATAGAAGCAAAATTGCTGATCTGACACTTAACAAATGAAGATAGATAGGGAAGGGGGAGAACTCCGAGCATACACTCTCTGCGAAATACAGGGATGAGCAATGGGGCCGTATGTAGACATAAAAGAATCTGTGTATGACTGGAGGATATATGGAACATGTTTTCATATATAACCACAGTGCAGTAGAGTTAAAGAGAAAACTTGTTATAATAAATGTTACCTAGATCCTTTGGTTGACCTACAAGAATACTGCTCCCTATGTACAAGAATATAATTACTATAATACTGCTCCTATATACAAGAATATAACTACTATAATACTGATCCTATATACAAGAATATAACTACTATAATACTGATCCTATATACAAGAATATAACTACTATAATACTGCTCCTATATACAAGAATATAACTACTATAATACTGCTCCTATATACAAGAATATAACTACTATAATACTGCTCCTATATACAAGAATATAACTACTATAATACTGCCTCCTATATACAAGAATATAACTACTATAATACTGCTCCCTATATACAAGAATATAACTACTATAATACTGCTCCTATATACAAGACTATAACTACTATAATACTGCCTCCTATATACAAGATTATAACTACTATAATACTGCTCCTATATACAAGAATATAACTACTTTCTTCTTCGACTTCCGGCAGCACAGAAGGAATAGGCCTGGCCTCTTTTATTCTTCCTAGGACCGCCCACCTAAAAAAAAAACTCCACAATAGTCAGCCAATGGCATGACAGCATACCTTATAATTAGTCACATCTCATACATTCAAACTGTGTTTTTTTCTGTCCTCTTTTCTTCATAACAGAGGTGTTAATTCACCTTTGCCCACCATTAATCATATTTTCTTTTTTATTTTAGATGTTATTCCCTTGATGTTTTGTATTACACCAGTGTCACCAGTCAGATCTGAGGGCCAATGTGGGTAACCCTGGCCTACCTGGTGTCTTGCAGTCCCTTTTGACCCATGCGGGAAACCCGGGTTATATGAGGAGGTCTTTTTAGATTTCTGCAAGTTTCTCCCTTCTTATCACTGGTATGGTGAAAAAGGAGGTGTTCTGCCTTGGGGTGACGGTTCCCCCATTGTCGGCAGTCATACAGTCCATTCCCGCGGATACCAGGCGTCTCACGTGCGATCCCGGCATTTGCATGGACGTCTATGGGACTTCCGGTTTGGGCGCCATCTTGTGAATGGCAGTACGCGCATCAGGCGCAGTCAGCGGAGACCGGAAGCGGATGTGGAGCAACCGGATGTGACGTGTCTCTGGTTTGCGGGCGGGTAAGCGCATTTAAACGGAGCAGAGACGGCGGTGCCTTGCCTTTCTGTGCAGGCAGCCGGATTTCTCTGCTCCAAAGGTATGACCTGCTCCTCAGTAGCCAGGGCTGAGCGCTCTGATCTTATGTGCGGACTGTTGCTCATATTATGTACTATTACATTTTTAGATGTCAAGCCCCGCCTCCTCTAAGAAAAAGAAGATGAAGACTAAACACAGGGAGTGTGTCTCTTGCCAGCAGCCCCTGCCGGATGAATTATCTGGAGATTTATGTGAAATATGCAGATCTCATTTGACTCCATCTTCGAGTAAACGGAAGTCTTTATGCATCAGTTGTCTTCATCCGTTGCCATCAGGCTCAGTTTCTACAGTTTGTAAAAGATGTACTGAACCACAAGAAACCTCTGCCTTCCTTGAGGATGCAAGAAGCTTTTTTTCTTGGTTCAAGTCTGAGTTTAGTTCTAGCTCAGGAGTCAGTCTGAAAAATAAGAAAGAAGAACGTAAAGCAGAACCCTCTGCTTCTTCCTCATCAGAAAACGCTTCAGCTCAGTCTGACTCCTCAGATTCTGAAGAGATTATTACAGAAGATTTTTTTCTTTTCAAGAAGGAGAATGCGGGAAAATTAATTAGAGCAGTAAAAGATATTATGGAATCTTCAAAGCAAAAGTTCAGGGAAGATAAGGAGAGTCTCTTCTATTTCCCCAAAAAACCTTCTGAAGTTTTGACAGGTCATCCAGTCTTAAAAACTATAGTGGAGAAAGAATTTAAAAAACCAGACAGTAGGCTGGAATTAGGTTCTAGATTTAGAGCAGTATATAAGTTGGATCCATCTGAGTCTGAATCCTGGGAGAACCCTGCTAAAGTGGATCGACCTGTAGCCAGGTTATCTAGAAGAACACTGCTACCCTCTGAGGATTCTTCTATACTTAAGGATCCTATGGATAAGAAGACAGATATTCTGATAAAACGTGCCTACTGTAATACAGCTGCTTTAATGAAAGCATCCCTTGCTTCTGTACCTGTAACCCGGGCTATTCGAGTCTGGCTGAGCCAACTTGGAAGAAATATTCAGGAGGGAATTTCTAGAATTGATCTCTTGGAGGAAATTGATACATTAAAGACTGCGGCGGATTTCGCATGTGATCTCCCCCTAGACGTGACAAGAATATGTGCGAAGAACCTTGCAGTATTAAATTCAGCCAGAAGGGCTATCTACCTTAAGCCATGGCCAGGCGATGCCTCATCTAAAATTAACTTCTGTGCACTACCGTTTGAAGCTGGTTTTCTAGTAGGATCACAACTGGAAAGTATCCTGGAAGCAGAGAAAGGAGAGAAGGCTCTGGCGTTTCCCTTCGCCAGACAGCGGAAGCAGTTCCAGCCCTTTAGATTTCGCAAGACTGGTTTTAAAAGAAGACCGTATCAAGAAAGAAGATACAATAAAAGATTCCAAGAAAATAGGAGAAGACAGCCGGATCAAAAGCAACCAAAAACAGAATTCTGACTACCTCGGGTCAGGTTCAGTAGGAGCAAGGCTGCTGAATTTCTTTCCAGCCTGGCTGGAGATGACTACAGACAAGTGGGTGCTAAGAATTATTGCAGAAGGTTACAGTCTAAATTTTGTGTCGATACCCCCCGAGAGGTTCATCGTCAACAGAGCGAATTCAATTGTTCAGCTTCTTCTCAGAGATTTTCTAAACAAAAGAGCCCTAGAACCTGTTCCACCAGAACAGCAAGGTTACGGAGTCTACTCACACGTCTTCCCCATTCCAAAATCAAACGGCAAATGGAGATTAATCATAGATCTGCGATACCTAAATCGCTATTTAGCAAAGGAAAAATTTCGCATGGAAAATGTAAGGTCCGCTACTCATCTAATTCAGCCTCACGACTGGATGGTTTCATTGGACTTAATGGACGCTTATTTGCATGTCCCCATAGAAGAAAAATCCAGAAAATTTCTGAGAGTTGCCGTGTTCCTAGACCAAAGAATTCACCACTTCCAGTTTCGGGCCATGCCCTTTGGCCTGACTTCGGCCCCAAGGGTATTTACAAAGATCGCAGTTACAGTCGTAGCTACCCTAAGACTACAAGGAATACAAATAATACCATATTTAGACGATTGGTTGCTTGTTGCAACCACCCAGGAACTCCTCCTACAACACTTACAGACAGCTCTGAATCTCTTGAACAGGCTTGGGTTTATTCTCAATCCCCAGAAATCAGAACTTTCACCAACAAAAACAAAACGTTTCCTAGGCATGATAATCAATTCAGTATGTCAGAAAGTCTTTCTTCCGGCGGAGAAACAGGACAAAATCATCTTTCAAGTAAAGACTCTGATAAAGTCTCCCTCTACATCCATCAGGAGAGCGATGCAGACACTGGGTTTAATGACTGCAGCAATAGACGCAGTGCCTTATGCCAGGGCACACATGAGGGATTTACAGAGGGAAATCCTTACAGTTTGGGACAGAGTTCCCAATTCTCTGGACTCCACCATCTCATTGTCAGGGCACACCCGACTGAAGTTACGTTGGTGGCTGCAGAAGAACAACTTGAATATGGGGAAAAGTTTCAAACCTCAGAACCCTGTGGTGATAACTACAGATGCCTCCAGATGGGGTTGGGGGGCCCACCTCGGAACCCAATGGATTCAAGGAGTTTGGTCAAGAGAAGAGTCTCATTTATCATCCAACCTAAGAGAACTGAAAGCGATCCGGTTAGCCATAATGCATTTCTCTCCACAGATTTCAAACGCGTCAGTTCTGATTCAGTCAGACAATCTGGTCTCGGTGTATTACATCCAAAAAGAAGGGGGGACAAGATCTACAGCTCTACAAAAAGAATGCAGCAGGATAATGTCCTGGGCAGAACATCATCGCATCTCTCTGATGGCGACTCACATAAAAGGGTCTCTAAATTATCAAGCCGACTGGTTAAGCCGACGGAAGTTAGATCCCAACGAATGGGAACTGAATCCCAAGTATTTTGCTCAGATAACCCGCAAATGGGGGTTACCTGTATGGGACTTGATGGCCACGAGACGCAACAAGAAGGTTCTGAAGTTTTGCTCAAGATATTGCACAGACCTTCCAGATCATCTGGATGCCTTCACCATGAGCTGGAAAGACCTCTTTGTTTATCTCTTCCCTCCAATTCCATTAATCAACAAGATTCTGAACAAGATCATCATAGACGAGCCGGCAGCTCTACTAATCGCACCCTTTTGGCCCCGGAGGGCCTGGTTTCCTCTATTATTTCGTCTCTCGAGGGGAGAATATTGGAAGTTACCGCTAGAGAAGGATCTCCTCCTGCAGAACGGATTATATCACCAACATCTCGACAGATTACATCTGACTCTCTGGATTTTGAGAGGGAAAAATTCAGACAGAGAGGGTTATCAGATGAAGTAATAGAGACCTTACTAGCAGCTAGAAGACCTTCTACTAACTTATTGTATGCGAAGCTCTGGAAAAAGTTTAGCTCCTGGAGAGAAGAGAAGGGGCTGACAGAGATCTCTGTATCTGTTATTTTACAGTTTCTACAAGAGGGATTTCTAAAGGGCTTGAAGCCTAATACTCTTCGTGTTCATGTCACAGCCATCAACGCTTATACTGATGGAGAATTTATGGGACAACCCCTTATTGCTAGGTTTTTCAAAGCTTTGAAGAATCTAAGACCTACAGTAAAACCTCCGGTTTCTGCATGGGACCTATCTCTAGTGCTGTCCAGACTTTCCCTGCCTCCCTTTGAACCATTACAGGAAGCGGAAATAAAGTGGCTATCCTACAAGGTTCTTTTTTTGGTCGCCATCACGTCGGCTAAAAGACTAGGTGAATTGCAGGCCTTGTCGGCATATCCCCCTTACACCAAGTTCACTCCGGGGGGAGTTCTTCTCCGTACAATTCCATCTTTTATCCCAAAAGTAGCTTCAATGGAGAACATCAATAGAGAGATCTTCCTTCCTACCTTTCTACCATCCGAATCTTCCTCGTTGGATGTCAGATCTGCTCTGCTAGTGTATTTACAAAGAGTGAAATCTTTCAGAATTGATGAAAATCTATTTATTCAATTTTCTGGAATGAGGAAGGGAAAGAAAGCGGCTAAAGACACCTTGGCGAGATGGCTGAAGTCAGTAATACTGGAGTGTTATAGGTTGGAAAACAAAGAACCCCCCTTTCAAATCAGAGCTCATTCCACCAGAGCCACTGCTACTTCTTGGGCGGAGAGAGCACAAGTACCGTTGACAGATATATGCAATGCAGCCTCGTGGTCAACCTCCTCCACCTTTGTCAACCATTACAGGCTTAATCTTCAAGCAGAGAATCCAGCCTTTAGCACTGGGGTACTATCTGCAGTATTTCAGCAATAAACCCTACCCCTGTTCTCTAAGCTAGCGAGAATTCCTTCTGTGCTGCCGGAAGTCGAAGAAGAAAGTTGAAATTGTATACTTACCGTAATTTCTCTTTCTTCGAGACAGAAGGCAGCACATATAACCCACCCAATAAAATCAATTAAGCATCAGAGAAAAGAGTCTAGTTATTTACACAGTTTGAATGTATGAGATGTGACTAATTATAAGGTATGCTGTCATGCCATTGGCTGACTATTGTGGAGTTTTTTTTTTAGGTGGGCGGTCCTAGGAAGAATAAAAGAGGCCAGGCCTATTCCTTCTGTGCTGCCTTCTGTCTCGAAGAAAGAGAAATTACGGTAAGTATACAATTTCAACTATAATACTGATCCTATATACAAGAATATAACTACTATAATACTGATCCTATATACAAGAATATAACTACTATAATACTGCTCCTATATACAAGAATATAACTACTATATTACTCCTCTTATATACAAGAATATAACTACTATAATACTGCTCCTATATACAAGACTATAACTACTATAATACTGCCTCCTATATACAAGATTATAACTACTATAATACTGCTCCTATATACAAGAATATAACTACTATAATACTGATCCTATATACAAGAATATAACTACTATAATACTGATCCTATATACAAGAATATAACTACTATAATACTGCTCCTATATAACTACTATATTACTCCTCTTATATACAAGAATATAACTACTATAATACTGCTCCTATATACAAGACTATAACTACTATAATACTGCCTCCTATATACAAGATTATAACTACTATAATACTGCTCCTATATACAAGAATATAACTACTATAATACTGATCCTATATACAAGAATATAACTACTATAATACTGATCCTATATACAAGAATATAACTACTATAATACTGCTCCTATATACAAGAATATAACTACTATATTACTCCTCTTATATACAAGAATATAACTACTATAATACTGCTCCTATGTACAAGAATATAACTACTATAATACTGCTCCTATGTACAAGAATATAGCTACTATAATACTGCCCCTATATACAAGATTATAACTACTATAATACTGCTCCTATATACAAGAATATAACTACTATAATACTGATCCTATATACAAGAATATAACTACTATAATACTGATCCTATATACAAGAATATAACTACTATAATACTGCTCCTATATACAAGAATATAACTACTATATTACTCCTCTTATATACAAGAATATAACTACTATAATACTGCTCCTATATACAAGACTATAACTACTATAATACTGCCTCCTATATACAAGATTATAACTACTATAATACTGCTCCTATATACAAGAATATAACTACTATAATACTGATCCTATATACAAGAATATAACTACTATAATACTGATCCTATATACAAGAATATAACTACTATAATACTGCTCCTATATACAAGAATATAACTACTATATTACTCCTCTTATATACAAGAATATAACTACTATAATACTGCTCCTATGTACAAGAATATAACTACTATAAACCATCGAGGAGGAGAAGGTAGAAAGACCGCACTCACCCACTGTACTTGCTGGTAGATTGCAGATTTATTCAAAATGCAAAAAACAATTCCATATGGTGGAGGACGTGGAGGGAAAAAAAAGCCAAACGGACTAGTTTCGCGCCAGCCGGCGCTTTCTCTGACTGGGCTACATCAGCTGGCAGGAAGGGGAGGGAATTTCAAATGCCAAAGCTGATGACGTGGGAATATGCAAAAAAATTGAAGAAAATGAACACCTGGGCATATATTCAAAATAATTATCAAAAAGTGAAAAAAACACAAAAAGGGGGAGAAAAACGAGGACAAGAAAAACAGGGGCATGCTGGAAGAAATAATAATGCGAATTCACAAAAAAACGCTAAGGTCTTGCCGGTCATTCAGTCCCATTCCTTCTAATGCCTTACTGCGCATGATCCAGCGCTCTTCGCAACAAAGTAAAGTCCTGTGTCGGTCTATTCCAGGTGAGTTTGTTTTAACCCTTTCGATGCCAAAAAATCGCATGGTGTCTGCTTCTCCTTTGTGGGCTGATCTCATATGCTCAATTAACCTGGCACAACCGTGCCCCGTGTGAATGGATCTGAGGTGTTCGCGGAATCGTATCCTTAAGGGTCTGATAGTAGACCCTATATAGAAACACATGCACGGGCAGACGATAGCATAAACGACATAGTCCGTACGACAGCACATAAAATCTCTTATTCTGACATCTGTGCTTCCTAAAGTAAAGAATTTTCCTGGCAGGAGATACTTGCAATGAGGGCAGTTGCCACATTTGTGGTTGCCCAGGGGAACGGTGGAGGATAACCAGTCTTTTTCTTTCCGAGCTGGGGGTAAAGCGCTACGTACCAATAGATTATTAATACTTTTACTTTTTCGAAAGGAGACAAGAGGTTTTTTAACTGCCGCATCCTTGAAAACCGGATCGTTTTCGATAAGGAACCAGTTATTTTTTATTACTTGCTTGATGGTGTCAGCTAGCACATTATACTTGAAAGAAAAAACGAAACGTGGGCGATCAGGGGTAGTCGCAGATTTTTTCTTCTTTTTATATGTTTTTTTCACTAGATCCAGTCTGGGGATGGCGGTGGCTTTTTTCAGAGCTTTATCAAGTTCGTGAGGGGGGTAACCTCTTTTTAAAAATCTACTATATAGATCTTTTGCTTGTGCCAAGAAATCTTCGTCTCTTTTATTAATTTTACGTAGTCTCAAAAACTGGCTGTACGGGAGGGCTTGTTTAGTATGTACGGGATGAAAACTGTCATAATGTAACAAGTTACTGGAGGCAGTGGGTTTTCGATAGCCTAGTGTGAAAAAATGCCCATTTTCCACTGTGAGCATAACGTCCAAAAATTCCATGGAGGATTCGCTGAATTTTTTAGTGAATCTCATGTTCATTTTATTATTACTTATGTGATTTATGAAATCGTCAAATCTATCAGGAGTGCTGTCCCAAACGATCAGAATGTCGTCCACATAACGGTAATATTTTATTATGTTGGAGAGAAAGGGATTTGTATTATTGAGTATGTATAATTTTTCGAAAATGGCCAAAAAAATTTTATTCACTTTATTCACTGTTTTTTTCACTTTTTGATAATTATTTTGAATATATGCCCAGGTGTTCATTTTCTTCCATTTTTTTGCATATTCCCACGTCATCAGCTTTGGCATTTGAAATTCCCTCCCCTTCCTGCCAGCTGATGTAGCCCAGTCAGAGAAAGCGCCGGCTGGCGCGAAACTAGTCCGTTTGGCTTTTTTTCCCCTCCACGTCCTCCACCATATGGAATTGTTTTTTGCATTTTGAATAAATCTGCAATCTACCAGCAAGTACAGTGGGTGAGTGCGGTCTTTCTACCTTCTCCTCCTCGATGGTTTATGTTATCTGACATTACACCTGCACCCCCAGGTACGGCAGTACTTCAAATCTTCTGGATAGCCCTTTATGCATTGCCTCAGGATTTCATTATTGTACAGGGATATTTACTCTTTGGTGCCACTTTTTTCCCTTCTCTCTTTGGATATTGATATTTTCATTTTTTGAAGTGAGCACATTGATTGTCCTGTGTCATCCTCATTTGGCATTTATACAGATTTTCCATTTTTTACCTTTATGGAAGAAATGGAGGCTTCCGCACAGGATGATTTTGAGAATTTTTTATCCACAGGAAGGGAGGACGTGGAGGGGTTTTTTGATAAATGCAATCTGAAAGATAGTACGCAATCATTAAGTACAAGAACACTTGAATTCAAAACTATGCAACTGGCCGAAAAGGAAACAAAACTTTTTTGGTCGGTTCACTCACTAAAATCGTACAAGAAATGTAACCGTGTGCCAAGAGGCCTCAGAGTTTTTAAGGAACCTTCACAATTTTTACAGGACGAAGAATTTATAAAGGAATGGGAACAAGCCAATTTGAGTCATTCATTCACACTCCTTTCCCTTACTTTAAAACGCAATGAGAAAGAATATGAAAAAACTACCAGGGAGCTATGTAGAGCCCGGACCGAGTTAAAAACCAGACATACTGAGAGCCAATATACCGCTTTCATGAAAAAGATTGAAAAACGCTTGATTCCAATTCAATCAGAATTAAAAGAAAGAAAGAAAGACAAATACATCCGTGACAAACAGGATTATGAGGAAAATAAAATATTTACTTGGAATAAAAATCAACAAAAGAAAAATCTTAAAAGACGCACTCACCCATTCCAAAAAAAAGCACGGGATTACTGGACTACAGAATCCGAGTTCAGCAACTCAGACGACCACGCAGAACCTAAAAAAAGCTTCAAGAAAAAAACAGGACCATACAACAAAAAAGCACAGCAACCAAATGAGAATGCCTCTACTTCCGACACAGCTTCAGGAAAAACTACCGGCCCTTTAGAAGAAGAACAAGGAGAGGAGGAGGAGGACGAAACCGCAACTACCCGGGCAGCCAGAAAGCGCAAGCAAGTGAAGTGGTTTCCCCAGAATTAGAGACCTATTCAGTTATAAATCTAACTCAGGAAAATTTAGATGAAGCAACTTTGAGTGCCTTGACAAAAGGACTAAACTTCTGCATCCCATCTGATTTTGATCCAGTTGAATTTGAAATTGATCTTTATAAAAACATAAGAAAAATGAATCTCTTTCGTTTTTTTAAGAAAGACCCTACTCTCGTCCAGCCGACAATCAAAAAAAACACCTCAGCAATAGTAAAAGAAAAAATTGGAAAATTGGGATTTTTTGCACAAAATACTCCTATGGATATAGACTGGGAAGGAGTGGCTTTACTAATGAGCTTAACAGAGGAGGACGAGGGTGAACCACATGAAGAACCTACAAAATCATTTTTTTCAGGAGGTGTAAAATCAGTGTTTAATCCACCTATTCAATATGGCAGTAGCCTTGATATTTTTTCAAAACAAGTTCTAAAACAAATGAGAGCATTGATATACCCAAAATCAATTCCTAATCTACCTGCAGAAGAAATATTAGCCCTCAAAAATCTCCAAAAAAGAGAAGATTTAGTGATTAAAAAGGCAGATAAAGGCCAGAATGTGGTCATCATGTCGAAAGACTATTACTTGTATGAAGCTCACAGACAATTACAAGATGCTGCAACATATACTTTGTTAAAGTCTGACCCTACGCCTAAAATCAGTAATAAAATTAAAAACCTTCTGAGAAAATATACCGAAAATGGCTTTCTTAAAAAACGTGATGCCGAAAAATTATTACCTATGCATCCAATCAATCCTAAATGGTATTTTCTCCCTAAAACACATAAAAATCTTGAGAAACCTCCGGGCAGGCCCATTGTGGCCGGAATAGGAGGTATCACGGAACCACTGTCTCAATATATAGAGTGGTTGTTACACCCTCTTTTAGTAGACATTCCTTCATATGTCAAGGATACGGACGACTTGTTGTTGTCATTGGAAACACTCAACTGGCAAGATTCCTATAAATTGACATCAATCGATGTGGAAAGCTTATATACACGAATTCCTCAGGATACTGGTGTTCTAGCTGTCCAAGAATTTTTGGAAAACGCCGGGAAAGAGAATATTTTCGTGTCCTTTGTCTGTGAAGCTCTAACCCTCATTCTCCAGAATAATTGCTTTGTTTTTCAAGATCAATGGTATGCCCAATGCACGGGCACGGCCATGGGGACACCCGTGGCATGTTCTTTCGCCATAATTTTTTTGGCCATTTTCGAAAAATTATACATACTCAATAATACAAATCCCTTTCTCTCCAACATAATAAAATATTACCGTTATGTGGACGACATTCTGATCGTTTGGGACAGCACTCCTGATAGATTTGACGATTTCGTAAATCACATAAGTAATAATAAAATGAACATGAGATTCACTAAAAAATTCAGCGAATCCTCCATGGAATTTTTGGACGTTATGCTCACAGTGGAAAATGGGCATTTTTTCACACTAGGCTATCGAAAACCCACTGCCTCCAGTAACTTGTTACATTATGACAGTTTTCATCCCGTACATACTAAACAAGCCCTCCCGTACAGCCAGTTTTTGAGACTACGTAAAATTAATAAAAGAGACGAAGATTTCTTGGCACAAGCAAAAGATCTATATAGTAGATTTTTAAAAAGAGGTTACCCCCCTCACGAACTTGATAAAGCTCTGAAAAAAGCCACCGCCATCCCCAGACTGGATCTAGTGAAAAAAACATATAAAAAGAAGAAAAAATCTGCGACTACCCCTGATCGCCCACGTTTCGTTTTTTCTTTCAAGTATAATGTGCTAGCTGACACCATCAAGCAAGTAATAAAAAATAACTGGTTCCTTATCGAAAACGATCCGGTTTTCAAGGATGCGGCAGTTAAAAAACCTCTTGTCTCCTTTCGAAAAAGTAAAAGTATTAATAATCTATTGGTACGTAGCGCTTTACCCCCAGCTCGGAAAGAAAAAGACTGGTTATCCTCCACCGTTCCCCTGGGCAACCACAAATGTGGCAACTGCCCTCATTGCAAGTATCTCCTGCCAGGAAAATTCTTTACTTTAGGAAGCACAGATGTCAGAATAAGAGATTTTATGTGCTGTCGTACGGACTATGTCGTTTATGCTATCGTCTGCCCGTGCATGTGTTTCTATATAGGGTCTACTATCAGACCCTTAAGGATACGATTCCGCGAACACCTCAGATCCATTCACACGGGGCACGGTTGTGCCAGGTTAATTGAGCATATGAGATCAGCCCACAAAGGAGAAGCAGACACCATGCGATTTTTTGGCATCGAAAGGGTTAAAACAAACTCACCTGGAATAGACCGACACAGGACTTTACTTCGTTGCGAAGAGCGCTGGATCATGCGCAGTAAGGCATTAGAAGGAATGGGACTGAATGACCGGCAAGACCTTAGCGTTTTTTTGTGAATTCGCATTATTATTTCTTCCAGCATGCCCCTGTTTTTCTTGTCCTCGTTTTTCTCCCCCTTTTTGTGTTTTTTTCACTTTTTGATAATTATTTTGAATATATGCCCAGGTGTTCATTTTCTTCCATTTTTTTGCATATTCCCACGTCATCAGCTTTGGCATTTGAAATTCCCTCCCCTTCCTGCCAGCTGATGTAGCCCAGTCAGAGAAAGCGCCGGCTGGCGCGAAACTAGTCCGTTTGGCTTTTTTTCCCCTCCACGTCCTCCACCATATGGAATTGTTTTTTGCATTTTGAATAAATCTGCAATCTACCAGCAAGTACAGTGGGTGAGTGCGGTCTTTCTACCTTCTCCTCCTCGATGGTTTATGTTATCTGACATTACACCTGCACCCCCAGGTACGGCAGTACTTCAAATCTTCTGGATAGCCCTTTATGCATTGCCTCAGGATTTCATTATTGTACAGGGATATTTACTCTTTGGTGCCACTTTTTTCCCTTCTCTCTTTGGATATTGATATAACTACTATAATACTGCTCCTATGTACAAGAATATAGCTACTATAATACTATAACCACGGTAAGGTGATCTCATTGGGACGGACCCTACACTATGAATATGCCTCTGTGTGAATAGATCAGCAGGCGTTGCAGGATCTGGAACATCCAAATCACCTTATATACACCTGATAGAGGTGGGTGGGGTGCAAGAACCAACATGGAGGTAGCCACTCCCCCATATGTGTAATACAAACAAAGAATAAATTGGCCAGCACTATTGATTCCAAACAATTATATGGACCTGGCTTACAGGTGCAGGCTGCTGGGCTAAATATACAGCAACAGGAGAATACAGCAGCACACTGCTAGCACAAATATATAGATAAAACATGAGTATATAGATGCTACATGAGAAGCTATTAAGCTATGGTGCAGTAATGAAATAGTGAGATACTTAGCTTGCAATTTGGCGGCCAAATAGCTTGGACCGTCCAACCATGGTAAGGTGATCTCATTGGGACGGACCCTTTTACTATAATTCTGCTCCTATGTACAAAAATATATCTATTATTACACTGCCCTCTATGTACAACTACTATAATACAGCCTCCTATATACAGGAATATAACTACTATAATAGTGCTCCTATGTACAAGAATATAACTACTATAATACTGTCCCTATATGCAAGGATACAACTACTATAATACTGCTCCTATATACAAGAATATAACTACTATAATACTGCTCCCATATAAAAGAATATAACTACTATAATACTGCTCTTATATACAAGAATATAACTACTATAATACTGCCTCCTATATACACGAATATAACTACTATAATACTGCTCCTATATACAAGAATATAATTACTATAATACTGCCTCCTATATACAAGAATAATACTACTATAATACTGCTCCTATATACAAGAATATAACTACTATAATACTGCTCCTATATACACGAATATAACTAATATAATACTGCTCCTATATACAAGAATATAACTACTATAATACTGCCTCCTATATACAAGAATATAACTACTATAATACTGCCTCCTATATACAAGAATATAACTACTATAATACTGCTCCTATATACAAGAATATAACTACTATAATACTGCCTCCTATATACAAGAATATAACTACTATAATACTGCCCCCTATATACAAGAATATAACTACTATAATACTGCCTCCTATATACAAGACTATAACTACTATAATACTGCTCCTATATACAAGAATATAACTACTATAATACTGCTCCTATATACAAGAATATAACTACTATAATACTGCCTCCTATATACAAGAATATAACTACTATAATACTGCCCCTATATACAAGAATATAACTACTATAATACTGCCTCCTAGCTGAGAGGTTGTGTCTGTGTAGCTCTCCTGATGTCTGGAGAAAGCCCAGGGAGGGGCCACCCTGGGTGGGGAAGCTCCCCAAGCAAGGCCCAGGCTTCTCGGCCTATTCTGGGAATTAATCCCCAGACACCTCAAACCATGGATGAAAATCCTAAAGTTTCTATGGATGTAAGAAATGTTCAGAATGTTCTCAGTTCTGGTGCAGTAAGAAGCACAGATGAAAAGAAAGCTGTGGAACTAAAGAAGGAATCATCAAGTAAGGTAATGGCTGCAGGTGTGCAATCCACCCCTCCTGCAGTCAGACAGAGGAGAACATCCCTGGAGAAGCAGACCATGCAGGAGAATCTGCAGCAGCCTGTCCTGATACGTTCTGACCGCACACGATACGGGAGCGGGAGCAGCGCAAAAGTTACAAGCACGCCAGAGGGGACCAGAGGGAATACACCAGGAAGGCTTCAGGGGGCCACAAGTGCGGTCACTGAGAAGAACCAGGGGCCCAGTCCCCAGTCTGGAGATTGTGACCCTTCAGCAGTGACCACAGCAACACCGAGACAGATACCACCTCAGAAGCAGAGTCCTGTGAGTACCCCACCAGCACGGCCCCCCAATACTCAGCGGGCGCCTGAACTGTGTTTGGCCGAGCAGATCCCAGCTCTGGTAAAGAGACTTGAGACTTTAAAAAAGACAAAGTTACAGCTGCAGAAACAAATAGACTGTATATACAAGCTAAAGGCAGCAAACCCCAATAACCAGGCTGTACATGATAAGAAGCTGAGCTCCCTCGCTGTGCAGCTCGCTGACACTGTGCAGGACATGGAGGACGTATTGGACCAGATGGGACCAGTCGCTGAGACCTTCAGAAACCAGCAGCGATTTGAGGGATATAAGGAAAGACCAGCGCCAAAGTCATCTACATCTACTGCTGAACCCAAGTCTTCAGCCTCACCAGGGGACACCCAGCAGTCCTGTACAAGACAAGAGGACATCCAGCAGTCCTGTGCAAGACCACTCCTCAGACCAGCCAGCTTCCCTTTTGAGAAAGGGGATTTGTACAGACAAGCAGAAGCAAGCGTCCAGCAACATCAGAGACCTGCAGAGACTCCTCCAGAGGTACCACAAGTCCCAGCAGTCAGCACGGTGAAGCAGGACTATGGACTCCTACCAGAAGGTAACTCTGTAACAGTAGTGCAGTCACCACAAGCCCCTGGGGGCAGTAGAGAGCAGCAGGACTGTGGACTCTTACCTGAAGGCAGCAGTGCAGCAGAGAGTTCACAGGACATGGCTCTGCAGGGTTTGCTGGGCTCTGTAGTGCAGGATCATACTGCCAGTGACTTCACTGATATGACTGTATGTGATTTATCTGATAATGTGTCTGCAGAGGGGAGCGCTTCACAGTCTGTGTGGGATCTGGGGTCATCTCTGGGGTCAGGTCCACCATTAGTTCAGCCTCCAGAGGCTTGTGACCCCCAGAGTATAGAGGTTGATGGTGGGGAGGGGGCTGTACAGTCTGATGCACAACACTTTCCCCCTTTAGTCACACAAGTGTCAGACCCCCATAGTACAGCTGGTCAGCAGCCACCACAGCGCCCCCAAGTACAGCAGGAGGGTAGAAGTAGTGGCGCCTCCTCTGGTAATGCCTGGAGTCGTGGGTCACCATTCATGTCCAATGTAAACTATACGGGTCAGGCTTTCAAGAGGAGGAACGTGGTCAGGTTCAGACATAGAGGGGCCAAGGAGGAGCTGCCTGACAGGAGGTTTGTGGTCCGTGAACTTCTGTGCCACCAAATGGGCTTCCTGCCATCTAACATCCTGGCAGTGATAAACCTTCCTGACAGGCAGGGCTATGACGTCAGCTTCAAACTCATGTCTGACCTGGACCGCTTCTGGGCCCATGTCACCCGGGTGAGAGATGCTGATGGCTGGAATAAGTTCAGCTTTGTCCCCATCTCCAGACCGGACACAGCGAATGTCACCATTATATTCTGGAACGAGTCTGTCCCCCCCCAGGATATTGTTGTGTGGTTAAAAAGACACTGTGACCTAATGTCAGACCTGACTAAGACCAGGGATGAGGACAGCATATGGACGGGCGGGTGGAAGGTCCTGGTAAAGTTACGGCAGATTAATAACATTACCCAACATCTGCCCAATTCATTTTTCATTGGTCGGGAGAAAGGGGTTTGTTTCTATGCAGGTCAGCCCAGAAAATGTTTCAAGTGTGGGAAGACCGGTCATATCGCGAGTGTGTGCACCCTAGTGAAGTGTAATTTATGTGGGGAGATCGGCCATGTCAGCGCCACCTGCCAGAACATCCGCTGCAACCTCTGTGGTAAGACCGGTCACTCCCACAGGGACTGTCCTGACGCCTGGCATAACATCTGTAAGGACTTCCCTGATGAGGACCTGCTGGAGGGGGCAGAGGACCTGGAGGGGGAGACATTGGTGTCAGGGTCAGCAGTGACACAACCCGAGCCTCAGCATAACACTAGGGGTGACAATATGGGTGACAATATTGGTGACACAGTGCCCGACCAGTCCCAGCCAGGAGCCACTGAGGGGAACAGGGAGGTCACTGAGCAGGTTGTGGCCATGTCTTCTTCTGCCCCAGCATCAATAAATCCGCAGAAGAGACGGAAGAAAGACAAAACCAGCCGTAAGCCTGAGGAGGGATGGACCACTGTCCAAAAGCCCTCCAAAAAGAAAGTAGACCCCGGGTCAGGTGTAATGACCATCACAAATAGGTACAGTGTGTTGTCAGAGTCAGACGCTGAGGAAGAGATGGAGAGGGAGCTAAAGAGAGTGATAGAGGAATTTAATGAAGACCAAGAGGGTGATCCCCCCACAAAAAGGAGACCCCCACGGGATAAACGTCTGTCCGAATCGGACATGGAAACAGGTGGTCAGCAGGAGGGCTCGGACTCAGATCTGTGATGATGGGGGTGACATCTCTGCTTCTTCTGCTTTCCTTTGTTATGATGGCCGACTTTACCCTTAAAGTGTTCTCCAGTAATGTGAACAGTGTCAGAGTGAGGAGGACAAGACACGTCGTATATGACCATCTAAAGTCTATTGATGCTGACATCTTCTTCTTACAGGAGACACGTTTAAATACTCAAGGACTGTTACGTGAAGCAGAGCGTGAATGGCGGTCTGGTCCATCCTTTTGGTCACTGGCTGTGGAACCAAGTGCCGGGGTCTCTATCCTCTTTACCACCAATGATGTAACTGTACATAGGCTGACAGAGGTATTGATGGGAAGGTGCCTAATGCTAGAAGTTACTATTCGGGGTAGAAGGCTCCGACTCATTAATATCTATGGTTCACAGACAGTGACTGAAAGGGTTAACCTTTATAATGAAGTGAAGCCATATCTCTTCACGTCTGTCCCTGTCATCTTGGCCGGAGATTTTAATGCCTCCAGAACAACTAGTGACAGAACATCTAATAGACCTCTAACCCGAGACTCCAAGGTCTTAAACCAAATCATTCTACAGGCCGGGTTGTCAGATGTGTTTGTGCAGGGTGGTCGGAAGGCAAAGTTTACCTATTTTTGTGGTGGAAGAAGCAGTAGGATAGATTTGGCTCTGGTTAGTCCTACAGAGACGATTGGTGAGAAAGATGAGAAGATCGTCCCTTATTCTGACCATCTGGCCTTATATTTCTGTTTGGGTGTCACACGGTGTCCTGAGACAGGTAGAGGGTTGTGGAGACTGAATTCCAGCCTATTAGAAGATCCTTCTGTGCAGAGACAGGTTCACTCTCTTATACAGGGTCAGCTAGAGAGGGTGGACTTCTATGATGATATGGCCGCCTGGTGGGAGGATGTCAAGGATGAGATCAGAACCCTCTTAAAGAGACTGTCAGTTATAAAGGGGAAGAGTAAGTATGGCCAGTATCTCAAGCTGCGGAAAGAATTGGAGTCACTATATTCGGCGGGTGGGGACCAACAAAGGATAGACCGGCTGAAATCTGAGATAAGGCAGTATCAGTACAGCAGGTATACCTCCCTGGTTCTTGAACGGGATTATGGGTCCTTAGGGTCTCCTGATCCCTTTGAGAATTGCCGGGAGCGGGTGGCAAATAAATCTGTCACCGGTCTCACTGACTCCCAGGGTGTTTTGCAGGAATCTCGGGAGGGTATCCTAGGGGTGGTGAGATCGTACTATGCTGACTTGTTTCAGAGGAAGGTTTTGGATAGAGACAAGATGACCCAATTCTTGGAGACAACTCCGCTCCCTGATACTAATGATTTGGACTTTTCTCCTTTGACAGCAGAATTGACGGTGGCAGAGGTCAAAGAGGCCATTGATAAGTTACATGTGAAGAAGGCACCAGGTCCAGATGGGATAACAGCAGAATTCTATAAGACATTCAGAGACCTCTTGGCCCCAATCCTCGTGGATGTTTACACAAATTGTCTAGAAAGTCACCTGATGCCTCCATCCATGAGAGTGTCCTCGCTGATTCTGCTGTCTAAAGGTAAAGAGCCGAGTGACATCAAGAACTGGAGGCCGATTGCCCTCTTGAATGTCGACAGGAAGATTCTGGCAAAAATCCTGTTTTCTAGGTTAGTTTGTCTGTCCCCGGCACTGTTGGCAGGCTGTCAGTATGGCACAGTAAAAGGGCGGAACATCTCTGGGGCAGTGATCTCCATAAGGGAGATGTTTGAGAGATGTAAAGCCCTGAGGTGTGGGAGATATGTTGTCAGTCTTGACCAGGCTAAAGCCTTTGACAGAGTAGATCATGAGTATCTATGGGCCACTTTGTCAAAGTACGGTATTCCGGGACAATTCATCGATTGGCTGAAGACTTTGTATTGTGAGGCCGAGAGCTTTCCTCTGATCAATGGTTGGCAGGGTGACACCTTCAGGGTTGAGGCGGGGGTGAGACAAGGTTGCCCACTGAGCCCGCTGCTGTATGTATTTGCCTTAGACCCGTTTCTGAGGTCACTGCAGGAGTGTGGTTTTCAGGGGGTGCCGGTCCCCCACTGCCTACCCCTGAGTGTTGTTGCCTACGCGGATGATGTGACCGTAGTGATATCTGAGCCTCGTGAGGTGGAGATGTTGTCTGCGGCCATCAGAAGTTACTCGGAGGCCTCAGGGTCTCTGGTCAACCTTGAGAAGAGTCAAGCTCTCTGGGTATCAGATACTGATCCAGATTTTGATCTGCCCCAATTTGTGAGAGCCTCCTCCTATATTAAAATCCTAGGGGTCAAATTCGGGAGGGACGATAACGCCAAACTAAATTGGGAAGAGAAGTTGGAAGCCGGAAATGCAAAGGTTCAGCGCTGGAAGAACTGGAGGCTGACCTATAGAGAAAGGGTTAAAATGTTGAAGACTTACCTGGTCCCCGTCTTTTTGTATGTCTCTGTTGTTTTTCCTTTGCCAGAATATTTCTCCGCTCGGCTCTTTAGCCTGTTCTTCCAAATGTTCTGGGGGAACAGGTTGAATCTGATAAAAAGAGGGATCACCTACCTACAGAGGAGAGAGGGTGGGTTGGATATGCTGAATCCAAGGGTGTTCTTTGACTCCATGTTTCTAAAAGTTAATTTTGGTTGCATGGACTCAAACAACAGCTCCCTGTGGGCAAATAGTATCAGGGACTGGATATTGCCTTTTGCAGAGTCTTGGGTGCGAGGCGGCAGTCTCAAGAGGGGGAGATGGACGCGTGACTACCTCCCCCCGTACCTGGAATACGGGCTCAGATGTCTGAAGAGATGGCGCATTGAGAAGTCCTATATAGAGAGTAAGCCAAGGAAGGATCTAAACGTAAGGGTTTGTAGGGCTTTCTTCTGCTCTCCGCTTGCCTTGAGGGATTGTGTGACCAGCACTTTACAGGAAAGTCTAAAGTTCCTCAATGGGAAACGACTCCCCGCAAAATTCTTTGACATAGCTTGGCTGTCGCTCCATGGGAGGCTCTTTGTCAGGGGTAACCTGAAATATCTAAGCGTTTCTGATAGGAACTGTCCTCTAGGTTGTCAGCAGGAGGAGACTATGGAGCATTTCATATCTGACTGTAGGGCCGGGAGGAGGATATGGGAAGAAGTGTCCAGTAAGCTGAACATCCCATTACTGCAGAACCTGGCGTATCCTGACATCATATATGCTGTACCATCCAGTAACAGGACTGTAGACAGGGGGACTATGTACATTATAATTACTATCACTAAATATTACCATTGGCACATGAGAACCAGAGTGTCCATACACAACGAGCCATTCCACCACATCACAGCAGTAAGCCAGATAATGTCCGAGCTCCAGTGGGTAAAGTCATTAGAGATACGGAGGAACCAAAATAATGGGAAATTATGGAGGAATGTCTCTTTGGTTTAACACGGATGATGTCATGTTATTTTATTACATTTTTTTGTGTTTTTCCTTTTCCAGCAAATGTGGACTTTCTAAGTTTAATATTACTCTGTACATACTCTAGTTGAGCAGTCATTATGTGTACAATGCTTGTTATTTTTGTTTTGCATTGTAAGAATTTATGTTAATTGTAATTTTGTTTGTTTTCACAATAAAAATTGCCTCCTATATACAAGAATATAACTACTATAACACTGCTCCTATATACAAGAATATAACTACTATAATACTGCCTCCTATATACAAGAATATAACTAGTATAATACTGCTCCTATATATAAGAATATAACTACTATAATACTGCTCCTATATACAAGAATATAACTACTATAATACTGCCTCCTATATACAAGAATATAACTACTATAATACTGCTCCTATATACAAGAATATAACTACTATAATACTGCTCCCTATATACAAGAATGTAATTACTATAATACTGCTCCTATATACAAGAATATAACTACTATAATACTGTCTCCTATATACAAGAATATAACCACTATAATACTGCTCCTATGTACAAGAATATAACCACTATAATACTGCTCCTATATACAAGAATATAACTACTATGATACTGCCTCCTATATACAAGAATATAACTACTATAATACTGCCCCTATATACAAGAATATAAATACTATAATACTGCTTCTATATACAAGAATATAACTACTATAATACTGCTCCTATATACAAGAATATTACTACTATAATACTGTCCTCTATGGTTACAGCAATTACTCAAGGATCTTGGAGAAGCAACATCAGAGCCTACCGTCTTATTTGAGGACAATCAGGCTTGCATTAAGCTTGCAACAAGTGAGAAGATTAATGGAAGAACCAAGCACATCGATGTCAGACATCATTACATTCATGACTTAGTTGATCAGAAAGTGATTGTACTTGTGTATTGTGAGTCAGAAAAAATGATTGCTGATGCTTTGACAAAGCCACTAGCTAGAAACAGATTTGTGGATCTTAGATCAGAAATGGGATTGACATAGATAGTAGTTGTTGAGTGGGGGTGTTACAAGGTTTGTATTTTATGAGCAACAACCACTGTATGTCATTGCTGTGTGCCTACTACATTGTATGACCACTAGATGGCAGTGTTACATTTGTGAGTTCATGTTTTGTCTATGCCTCATAAGTAATAAAGAGTTCCTGTGCCTGTTGCTGTGTTCAGTGAAACAACAGACTGTCTGCCTGTCTTTGTTTATCCCCAAAAGGTTATGTCTAACAAATACTGCCTCCTATATACAAGAATATAACTACAATAACACTGCTCCTATATACAAGAATAAAACTACTACAATACTGCCCCCTATATACAAGAATATAACTACTATAATACTGCCTCCTATATACAAGAATATAACTACAATAACACTGCTCCTATATACAAGAATAAAACTACTACAATACTGCCCCCTATATACAAGAATATAACTACTATAATACTGCCTCCTATATACAAGAATATAACTACTATAATACTGCTCCTATATACAAGAATATAACTACTATAATACTGCCTCCTATATACAAGAATATAACTACTATAATACTGCTCCTATATACAAGAATATAACTACTATAATACTGCCCCTATATACAAGAATATAACTACTATAATACTGCTCCTATATACAAGAATATAACTACTATAATACTGCCTCCTATATACAAGAATATAACTACTATAATACTGCCTCCCATATACAAGAATATAACTACAATAACACTGCTCCTATATACAAGAATATAACTACTACAATACTGCCCCCTATATACAAGAATATAACTACTATAATATTGCCTCCTATATACAAGAATATAACTACTATAATACTGCTCCTATATACAAGAATATAACTACTATAATACTGCTCCTATATACAAGAATATAACTACTATAATACTGCCTCCTATATACAAGAATATAACTACTATAATACTGCTCCTATATACAAGAATATAACTACTATAATACTGCTCCTATATACAAGAATATATCTACTATAATACTGCTCCTATATACAAGAATATAACTACTATAATACTGCCTCCTATATACAAGAATATAACTACTATAATACTGCCTCCTATATACAAGAATATAACCACTATAATACTGCTCCTATATACAAGAATATAACTACTATAATACTGCTCCTATATACAAGAATATAACTACTATAATACTGAAAATACATGAAATGTAGAAGAATACTATTGGTATATTTCAGTTTGCTTCAAATTAAAGTAAATGTGTTTATTGTAGGAATAGAGCAGGAAAACATTTATTCAGATGAATATTATCCATTGGAGCGGTGGAAATTTTTAGATAATAATTATACGATTATGTTTACTGGGAAATAATCTCATCACTATGCATGGAATGTTTCTTTTCTCTGTAATTAAATTACTGTGGTATTACATTTCATCTCACATCTACACATCTCTCCCCATATGACGGCCTTGTCTCATTTCATTTGGTTGTGTTAATTAAATGTTTTTTTGTTTTTTTTTTAAAACTAAATAATAATCTGAATAGAAGTTTCAGCATCAGGTGAACAGAATTATTACTTCTAAACTAGGATATAAGTGATGGTTATAATACAACCTTTCCTGGGTCAGCCATTACATTTTTTATTTGTTCGTATGTATAGGTTCATAGGGGGCAGTTCTATATTAAAGGGGTACTCCGGTGGGGGGGGGGAATGTTTTCCAGAAAGTTATACAGATTTGTAAATTACTTCTTCTGTATAAAAATCTTAATCCTTCCAGTACTTATCAGCTGCTGTATGTTCCAGAGGAAGCTGTTTAGTTCTTTCCAGTCTGACCACAGTGCTCTCTGCTGACACCTCTGTCCATGTCAGGAACTGTCCTTAGCAGGAGAGGTTTGCTATGGGGATTGGCTCCTACTCTGGACAGTTCCTGTCATGGACAGAGAGCCACCAGCCGTCATGCTCCCTCCCATAGACTTGCATTGAGGGGGTGGAGCATAATGCCATGAGGGTGCGGGGCTATTACATCACAAGCTCCCGGCTCCAGCATTCAGAACAGTTTGTTCCAAATGCTGAACAGCGGAGTACCCCTTTAATGTGTCTTTACTCATTTGGCAAAATCATACCTCTCATTCTAATTTGGACCCAAAAGGGGACCTGTAAGTGGATGTTTATCCAGATCACACTTATTACAGGATGCTCAATGTAGATTAAAGGGGTACTCCACTGGAAAACATTTTTTTTAAATCAACTGGTGCCAGAAAGTTAAACAGATTTGTAAATAACATAACAGGAGAATGTAGCATTCACTCACCGCATAAACGGCTTCTATGTTCCCGGCTGGAGGGGGTTACGGGTCAGCGTCTTCAGGAGCGCTCCTGAAGTCCTGAAGACGCTGACCCGTGACCCCCTCCAGCCGGGAACATAGAAGCCGTTTATGCGGTGAGTGAATGCTACATTCTCCTGTTATGTTATATTCATACTTCACCTAGTCGCATGCACCCCGCAGGTACTACGGAGTAACTGGACCCTGACAACTGCTGCAGTCCCCCAATTTTGGTACCACTAGTACACGGAAGTTGCTCTCCCTCGTTTCTCTGTTCTCCTATACCAGTAGATTTGTAAATGACTTCTATTAAAAAATCTTAATCCTTCCATTATTTATCAGCTGCTGTTATGATCCACAGAAAGTTCTTTTCTTTTTTGATTGTCTGACCACAGTGCTCTCTGCTGACACCTCTGTTCATTTTAGGAACTGTCCAGTGCAGGAAAGGTTTTCGATTGCTCCTACTCTGGACAGTTCCTAAAATGGACATAGGTGTCAGCAGAGAGCGCTGTGGTCAGGCAGAAAGGAAATTCAAAAAGAAAATAACTTCTTGTGGATCATATGGCAGCTGATAAGTACTGGAAGGATTAAGATTTTTTATATAAGTAATTTACAAATCTGTTTAATTTTCTGGCACCAGTTGATTTAAGAAAAAATGTTTTCCAATGGAGTGCCCCTTTAAATGGAGATAAACGCTGGTCCTGCAGTGGCAGGAGATCTGTCTGATCCCGGGAGGCGCATATGAGGACGAAATATCAGGTTGGGATATAAACACAGGATATGAGGACAAGATATGAGGTTGGAATATGGGAAGAGGAAAAGAGGATGATAATATGAGGGTGGGATATGAGGATGAAATATAAGGACAAGATATGAGGTCGGGATATGAGGACAGGATATTAGGACAAGATATGAGGACAGGATATTAGGACAAGATATAAGGATGAGATATGAGATTGGGCTATAAGGTTGGAATATGGGAAGAGGAAAAGAAGAAGAAATATGAGGGTGGGATATGAGTTCCAAATATAAGGTCAGGAAATGAGGATGGGATATGAGTTCGAGATATGAGGTTGAAATATCAGGACAGGATATTAGGACAAGATATGAGGACAGGATGTAAGGATGAGATATGAGATTGGGCTATAAGGTTGGAATATGGGAAGAGGAAAAGAGGAAGAAATATGAGGGTGGGATATGAGGATGAAATATAAGGACAAGATATGAGGTTGGGATATGAGTTCCAAATATAAGGTCAGGAAATGAGGACAGGATATGAGGACGGGATATGAAGACGGGATATGAAGACGGGATATAAAGACGGGATATGAGGACGAGATATGAGGATTCGAGCGTCATTGTTGTATTTCTCCCATAAGATTTAGGTAGGAAAGCGGGACTCCAGGTACTCAGATAGGTTATTATAAATTTAGCTCAATTCACTCCAACAATCTTTTCTTCTAGACAGGCATATACAAATGCCAACCTTAATAAATGTGCGGCGTTGTACCTGTAGATAATTGTAGAACTTTTCTTCATTTCTTGTGTTTCGCACATGCCCCGCTGCACAGGTGAACAGGTTCCAGATCAGTGATACATAGAAATAATTGGCCTGGTCTTTTCTTCTGTCTCTCTACTTTTATCTATGACTTTTCTCTCTTCATCAAAGATCGTGGACTAGAGATATCCCTCTGTCATATCCCCAAGAACAAGAGATTTTCTGCAATTATCTCCAGCCAATGTCAGGATTCCGGAACGCTCCTTAAAGCGACACGTCTCATTACGGCTCATTCACTAGGCCTATGGCAATTATAAAGCTGATTAAACCTCGCAGAGCTGTATCGCTCACACGCCATCTAAGATATACTGTGTATCAGGAAATTAAATGGATCTGTTCTCTTTGGCCCGTCTGCGAGCCATGAATTAATTACAAAGCCGAACACGTTTATTAAAAAGTCGCTCCTTTGTGGTAGTGGTTTAACTATCAGATGAATGAATATTTAATGGTGCTAGTTACACAATGTAAAAAGGATTTGGAAATTAAATAGATGATGGAAATAGAAGAGCAGATGCTGTGGACATCGTGCAGGGTGGCTTTACGCTGTGCAGTACCTTCTGTTGTTGACTTGTGCCTCTCTATGGTGCTTGTCATACAATGTATAAATATTCATGCTAAATGAGGGCTAAGGTTGACCAAATGGTTCACAAATATTAGTGCCATACGGTGGCTGAACATTTACATAGAGTTGCCTAAATAAAAATGTTATACTCCCCACCAGATTGCACTAAAAAATAGTATACTGTTTGGAGTCCATGTGCCTTATAGGGAGTATGTTTCTCATCAGCGGCATCATGACCAGCATACCTTCATACTCATTGAGTGGGCATTGTTAAAGGAAATCCGTCAGCCCTATATCATGCTCAGAGCTGCAGACATGGGCAGATATCTTTTAAGGAGATAAAACACATATACCTGCCTCTTAGCTGATGGCTGTTTGTAAAGTTATGAAATCATGTTTTCCTTCTAAGCTCGAACCACAAAGGAGGTGTTGAGCTGCAGTTTGCAGGCCTCGCCCCGAACCCCACCCTTCCCTGCCTGAATGATGTACACACCTTGACTTCCAGCACTGAGCCCTGTACCTCAATCATGCAGGGAGGGGTGAGGAAGGAAGGAGGCATGCATGCTCTCCATTGTGACCTTTGTGTTTTTATATTCTTAAATGCACAAAGCTGTAAGGTCTAGGGTTAGTCATGTGGATGCACATTACAGAACCATCCCTCTAACACATTAAGAATGGAAAATCTATATGAAAGATGCAATGTCCGTTTCTGTATTTTTGCATTTTTCTGCTTTAGATCCTGTTCAAACACTGTTTTTGTGTCTGATCCGTTTCTGTGCTATTCTCCCTGGTTTGGGAAGAGTTAATGCTCTCAGCCTGTGGCATCTCTGTTGTGGTATTTAGATCCAAGCTCTGCTGGAACCCTCTGCTAGTAATTAGATCTGTACTCTGACCATGTCTGGTTTACTATGCACTTTAGTTTTTGTCTGTTTATCCTGAGTTTTAACCATGGTTACCTGTCCTGTTTGATATATAAATTTTAGTCTGCTTTGTTTTAGTAAATTTGTTGGGTTTTAGTATTTGGGCATGTTCGTTCTGCATTTGCTTTGTGTTGCTTTAGTCTGTATTGACATTGGGCATTTTGTCATTCCCATCTTTGACCTTGTGTGATCCTGCTACTCCTAGGATAGAATCCTGAGTCTTGTGCTAATCCGTCTATCTAGGAGTGAGTGAGTCTTGTGCCTGTACCTGTGTTTGCCTGTATTTAGTATTTCTGTTTACTTCTAGGCCAGTATCTTGATCACTCAGGGGAGAGTGCCCGCTGGATAGGAGTCTATTTGGCTTTGATATTGATGTCCCTCCATGTTTGGAGTGGGGTGTCTAGTGTGCTCTTTGTTCTGTGTTCAGTGTGAACAGTGCCCTTGATTTCCTGATCCATTTAATGTTAGTATGCTTTATCCTGCCTTGTTTGTATTTAGGTAGCGTATTTATCGGGGTATACCACGCACCGGCCTATAACAGCAGTGCTCTAGACCCCAGAAAAGGCAGGGGGAGAGAAGCAGACAGCGACGGCCTCTCTCCCCCTGCCTTTCCTGGGAGTGTATCGGCGTATAACACGCACATAGACTTTAGGCTAAAAATTTTAGCCTAAAAAGTGCGTGTTATACGCCGATAAATACGGTATATGTTCTGATTATTGTATTCCTGTTATTTTCCTGACCTGTTCACTGACTATGTATAGTTCTGTATGTTTTGTTGACTTTGACACCAATGCATGTTGGCACTAGGAAATGACCAGCTCCAAGTTGTCGATCCGTCATTTAGGGCGGATTGGCAAGTAGGCAGGGAGAGATGTCTTAGGGACAGCTAAAGCCATCTTCTCCATTCCCCCCGTTCATGTCAAAAGAATTATAAAAAAAAATATATATATATATATCAATGACTAGTGAATATTATAAAAGGGGTTATGCACTCTTCCAGTCAATAACACTTACCCACAAGATAAATGTTTGATTGCGGAAGGTCTGACCACTGGCACCCCCTCAATTTTGAAAACTGGGACCAGAGTCTACCGCCAGAATGGAGCTGTGGGTCATCAAAGTGTGCTGCCACTACATTCATTGTTTATAGGAGCTGACAGAGATAGTCAAATACACTGCTCTGTTATCTCTAACCGCCTCCATAGACTAATTGGATCTGTAGATGTCACTAGGAAACTCTTGGGTTCTCAAGATCGCAATCAGACATATCCCCTGTGGACAGGGATACGTGTTTATGGTTGGAATATCCCTTTAAGCAATGATGGCACATCATAGGAGCTCCAATAAGAATTCTTTAGACCTCAGAGCTGAAATCTCCAGTATATCTTAGTTGTTCTGTATCCGATTTTATATTCTGAAAAGTATCATGTTCAAAAATGAGTCAGCTTAGGCAATGTTTATATCACCATTGTCTGACCCATTCAGGGTGGGTACAGCGTCATACAAAGGTACCGAATGAACCCGAAATTGGGTCCGAAGCGTGACTGTTATTGTAGGGGAATTGAGTAGAGAAAAATACTGAACGTTTCTCTGCTTTACTCCCGTCTTTTCACAAAGAATGTCCCTTTAACAGAGCTCAACAGGGATGTGAACACAGCTTTATTGATCTTTTTAAATAATAACAAGCAGAATAGTGAGTTCAGCTCTGGTGTATAATACAGGATATAACTCAGGATCAGTACAGGATAAGTAATGTAATGTATGTACACAGTGACTCCACCAGCAGAATAGTGAGTTCAGCTCTGGAGTATAATACAGGATATAACTCAGGATCAGTACAGGATAAGTAATGTAATGTATGTACACAGTGACCTCACCAGCAGAATAGTGAGTACAGCTCTGGAGTATAATACAGGATATAACTCAAGATCAGTAGAGGATAAGTAATGTAATGTATGTACACAGTGACCTCACCAGCAGAATAGTGGGTACAGCTCTGGAGTATAATACAGGATATAACTCAGGATCAGTACAGGATAAGTAATGTAATGTATATACACAGTGACCTCACCAGCAGAATAGTGAGTTCAGCTCTGGAGTTTAATACAGGATATAACTCAGGATCAGTACAGGATAAGTAATGTAATGTATGTACACAGTGACCTCACCAGCAGAATAGTGAGTACAGCTCTGGAGTATAATACAGGATATAACTCAGGATCAGTACAGGATAAGTAATGTAATGTATGTACACAGTGACCCCACCAGCAGAATAGTGAGTACAGCTCTGGAGTATAATACAGGATATAACTCAGGATCAGTACAGGATAAGTAATGGAATGTATGTACACAGTGACCTCACCAGCAAAATAGTGAGTGCAGCTCTGGAGTATAATACAGGATATAACTCAGGATCAGACAGGATAAGTAATGTAATGTATGTACACAGTGACCCCACCAGCAGAATAGTGAGTTCAGCTCCGGAGTTTAATACAGGATATAACTCAGGATCAGTACAGGATAGGTAATGTAATTTATTCACAAAGTTACTCAACCTTTTATGTTGATTGATTCCGTATATAAATTTCACAGTAAATGATTCTATAAAATTGTTAAATAATGATCTTCAGGCTCGAAATAGGAGAGACATAAAATTGTGACCCATGAGAACGCGCCATCTTCACTCTATACTCTGATTCATGGAAACGCTATGATTTCTTGATTTTCTTCATAATAGAACCTAATTATAGAAGGTAGGCTCCGCTGCGGTCCTCAAAGGACTTTCCAGCAGTATAATGAGACCATTTAGAGTACGCTGCCTGATAAATCAGCTGGATAAATACACCTACTTAAGGACGTAACATTAATGAATATTGCTTCTAAGATGCCATCTGAAGAGGTTGTTGAATATTTCTGAACATGTCATCAAGGATAATGCATTACAAGAAGAGCACAAGAGCTTCACATTTATATTCATTTTTAAAATAAAAATGTTATTAATTTAATGGAGAAAAACTTTTTCTGAAGACGATCAACTTCTGCCAAAACATTTACGTAACAACAGAGCTCGGAAGGTGGTGAATTGCCTTAAAGGGGTACTCCACTGCACAGCGTTTGGAACAAACTGTTCCAAACGCTGGAGTCGGGAGCACGGGATGTCATAGCCCCGCCCCCTCATGATGTCATGCCCCGCCCCCTCAATGCAAGTCTATGGGAGGGGGCTTGACAACTGTCATGCCCCCTCCCATAGACTTGCATTGAGGGGGCGCGGCGTGAAGTCATGAGGGGGCGCGGCTATGACATCACAAGCTCCCGGCGCCTGCTCCAGCATTCGGAACAGTTTGTTCCAAGCGCTGATCAGCGGAGTACCCCTTTAACTTACTTTTTTATGTTTAGATTCTCTTTCTCGAAGGAAAATTATTTTGCCGATTTTTTTTTCTGCTGAACCGAAGATGCATCAGACATTACTTTTTTTTCTCCAAAAAATGGCTTCTGCTCAAAAAGAAGCATAGCCCTGTAGTATAGCCTTTTCCAGCCCATGAAAGCTTTAAAGAAATCTACTTGTTCTGTTTCTTGTACACACCTTCAAAGTTTTTAAAGTCTTAGAAGTTTAGAAGTTGGGCATCTTAAAGGGGCACTCAACTGGCCAGCGTTCGGAACATTTAGTGCTGCGGGGGCGGCCATGCCCCCTCGTGACGTCACGCCCCTCCCCCTCAATGCAAGTTTATGGGAGGGGGAGTGGCGGCCACTACGCCCCGTTCCATGGACTTGCATTGAGGGGGCGTGACGTGACGAGGTTGTGTGGCTGACCCCTCCATTGCGCACACAGAGTTCAGAACTAAATGTTCCAAATGCTGGCCACTGGAGTACCCCTTTAAAGCATACCACAGAAAAAAAAATTCTTCTATATGTTACTTACAAGGTCATGCTGATTTTTTACCTGTCTTTTTTATGTGTCTATCTTCTGTATTCAGAAATTCTGCTGCTCCCTCATTCTGACATCTACTGCTCAGGAATGAGACAAGCACTCAGCCCGCCCTCACTCAACTTCATTCAACTGCATTCACTTCCTCCCTGAGTCTGCTGTGCTGTGTTGGGTCTCCTTATCCAAAGCTGCTCTGTAACCCCTTCCTCTCTGTGTTTTCATGCTGCAGTTTGATAGGAGAGGAGTGGGCACAGAGTAGTGCTAGTTCTACCCTCACTTCCTGCACTTTGTCCCAGTCTCCCAGTCGGTGCTTTAGCTTGGACAAAGATGATGCTGCAGCTGGAAAGGATTATTGGGGACATTTATCATTATCTTTAGAGCTGTTTTTGTGTGTAGATTTGTCTCTATTTTGGCGCAGCGCTGCACCTCAGGTTATTTTTTACGCCTTTTAGAAAATGTGTACCCGCCAAATAATTTATCAAATCCCCTGCGACCATTTAATAAATTTATATTTAATTTATATTTAATACGCAAAAAAAAATTAAAAAAATCAACTACATCACACATATCTTAGTAAATGCCTTCCTATGTTTTGGATGGTCTGGGGATCCCTAGTGGTCTTTTTTTTTTTTTTTTTTTTTTTACAGGCCACTATATCTATAGAGACCATATTTTTTGATAAAGTATATTAGAAAGGTTAATGTTTTGCCCACATTTACAACATATAAAAAGTTTTTGATTTTGACAGTGCCCATTTAAGTCTAAGAAATGGGACATTTAATATTGTGGAGGGCTATGCTCTACAGTGGACAGTCCATTGATGGAATACTACAGCTCCTTTAGACCTAGTGGGGCAGTTTCCTTTATTCTGGACAAGAGCACCAGCTGGTGGTCAGTGCAAGAAGAAACAGTACCTCCAAGAGCCTTGATTACACAAGAAGCTGATGACAGTTAAAGGGGTACTCTGGGGGAAAACAATTATTTTATTTTATTTTTTTCAAATCAACTGGTGGCAGAAAGTTAAACAGATTTGTAAATTACTTACCGGTATATATAAAAATCTTAAAGGGGTATTCCAGGTATTTTTTTTATTTGACTATGCTACATGGGCTGTAAAGTTAGTGTTATTCATAATATAGTGTCTGTACCCCCAATATTAGTGTTAGTGTTATTCATAATATAGTGTCTGCACCCCCAATATTTATTTTTAACAGCATACAAAATGACTGTTGTCTCGGATTTTTCCCAGCTTGCAATGCGGCCGAGACCTGACATCACTAGTCAGCTGATGACAGGGAGCCTGTCTGCTTCAATGGGTGGAGAGATCAATCTGCAACTAATGCAACAGCTGTAGGCACCCTGATTTAAAACCACAGGTCTTTTGTTTCAATGGGTGGGGTGGCTAATGTGTGGGAGGGAGGAAAATGGAATTGTGGGATGTGTAGTCACAAAAAGAAAAGTCAAACAGGAAATACAAGTTCACAAAAAGCTATCCACAGTGTTATGATAATCTCACAACATAGCCATTTATCCCCAAGACAAGCGCAGATCCTTCCTAAGCATGTCCATTACTGTCTGCCAGGTATGTACTAAAATCACCTTATGGTGGAGAACCCCTTTAACCCTTCCAGTACTTATCAGCTGCTGTATGCTACAGAGGAAGTTGTATAGTTCTTTTGTGTCTGACCACAGTGCTCTCTGCTGACACCTCTGTCTGTGTCAGGAACTGTCCAGAGCAGGAGCAAATCCCCATAGCAAACCAATTCTGCTCTGGACAGTTCCTGACATGGACAGAGGTGTCAGCAGCTGAGAAGTACTGGAAGGATTATGATTTAATAATGCTGATATTATGCTATTTGATTAGATGGCCATGTCAATGCTGATAGCGGCAACTATACAGTTAAAATTGTCATCATTGGGGATTTAGGAGTCTCCTTGGTTCCCCCGTATGCATCTGTAGGCTTCTGTGACAGATCTACTGTTTCCACCTGCCACAAGCAGGCTGTACTAGTAGATAGCAGTATGCATTGCATTGATCTGTATAAGCAATCAAATTATTGCTTATACAATTCTCCAACAGGGACTAAAAAAGTGGAAAAAAAAGTCAAACCATGTTTAAAAATATAAAAATCCCCCTAGAATAAAAATAAAAATTAACCCTCTCTCCCCTCTTACATAACAATACCCATGTGGATGTGTGCGTGCATATTGTCTGAATTATTAAAATATACTATTATTGATTTTGCATGGAGAATGGTGTTAAAAGATAATACATCCAATTGCCAGTATTGCTGATTAAATCTACCCTAAAATGATACCAATAGAAACTACAGATCAAAAGACAAAAAAATTTGCCCTAAAAGTTATAGGGGTCAGATTGTGGCTATGCTATGTATTAAACGGGTTATCCAAGAATAGAAAAACAGAGCTAATTTCTTTCAAAAACAGCACCCCGTCTGTCCCCAGGTTGTGTGTGGTGTTACAACTTGACTCCATTCACTTCAATGGAACTGAGCTGCAGAACCACACCCAACCTGGAGACAGACGGGGAGTGTTTTTTTTTAAGAAATAAGCTCTGTTTTTCTATTCCTGGATAACCCCTTTAACAAACATAACAACAACTATATAAACGGTGAATTCTAGCCATATATGTGACTTAGAGGAATGACACCACTTGCACCAAGGGGATCGTGAAGGAGGGCTCGCATAAAGGTGGTCTGTCGGGGGCGCTCTCTCTTTACATGCGACTTTAGAGGGCAACAGGTGGGGTATATTTGTGTGTTGGGGCGCAACGGCAACCAAAGGGCCACTGGAGTGTGCCTAAATTAGTGTGGAGCTTGACTAACTTGTGGCACACCAAAACACTGCAGATAGTAAATGGCACAGTTAAAGGGGGTACTCCACCAACAGACATCTTATCCACCATCCAAAGGGGTATAAGACCTACGTGCAGCTCCCGTGCTGCACCCAGCATTCTAAACAGTATATTTAGAACGCTGGGTTTCCAGGTCCAGAGACGTGACGTCACACCACGCCCCCTTGTGACATTTTGCCACACCCCCTCCATTCATGTTGAGGGGAGGGGGCGTCACGCCCCCTCTCATAGACATGAATGGAGGGGGCGTGGTGTTAAGTCAGGAGGGCACCTTTGCATAGGGTATAAGACGTCATGAGGGGGCCTTTGGATAGGGGTAAGACGTCTGTGGACGGAGCACCCCTTTAATGGTGTAAAAATGGTGTAAAATGTAAACACCTCCCTCCCCAACACCCAACAAATATTTTGTTTTGAAAGGGTGTTAATACAAATTACAATTGATCCCACAAAGAGCAAACGCTCATATGTCCTAGTAGATAGAAAAATAAAACGTAATACTCTTTGAAAGTGAGAAGGAATAAGCGAAAACGTGAAAAAAAACTGTCTGCGTCCTTAAGAGGTTAAAATAAGACATCTGTGTTCGGTCGTGCGGGCTGTGCATATTAAATAGAGTTGTAAATGTTCGCTGTCAGCGTGACCTTTCCAGGAATGGCGCGGTAGCATTTTAGCTGGTAACGTTAATTAATACACCGCGCTGTCTGGACGCAACAAGATGCATTATAATAAAATTTGCTTCTGAGAGATTTAAATTAGTTAGTTTTTCATTCCTAATAAAAAATCTTTGTATCTAAATTATGGCTTTTATAAAATGTATCGGCTAATGGAGCTGCGATGGAAGCAATGCACGGAACACCTGGCTGTTATAAATATATATTTCTACAAAGAACGGTCAGGGCTGAGAAATTAAAAGGTCCCCCGACACATTGGATAGCTGTCAGCCGAATGCCCGTGCGTCTGGGGTACTAAGGTAGAAAATGCCTATTGCCCATCTATCCCTAACCCCCTCCCTGCCTTTACATTTTTTTTTTCACTATATTAAAATACCTTTTTGTCTGCCTGGTAGTTTGCACACTACCAGGCAGATTTCCCCAGCAGGCACCACGTCACTGATGCCTGCTGGGGCAGACACTTCCGCCCTTAGTTCACTATACAGGGTGCCTCCAGCTGTTTCACCAATACAACTCCCAGCTTTCCCTGACATCTACTGGCTGTCAGGGCATTCTGGGAGTTGTAGTGGCGAAACAGCTGGAGGCACCCTGTGGTGAAAACAATAACTTTGTTTAACCAGCGCAGCAGTGCTACTAGTGCTGAGCGGCGGCGCTCCCCCGAACCCCGCTTCCCCCACCCCATTCCTCTAGTGGTGCAGACTTACCAGAGGATCAATGAGCTGCCTCCGGACAGGGTAAGGGGGGCGGGCGGGGCCGCGCGCGAGGCCAGTGGAGCTGGCCAATGCGCGCAGCCCCAGAGAAAGTTGTGTAGTTCTTTTCAGTCTTACCATAGTGCTCTCTGCTGACACCTCTGTCCATGTCAGGAACTGTCCAGAGTAGGAGCAAATCCCCATAGCTAACCTCTCCTGCTCCAGACAGTTCCTGACATGGACAGAGGTGTCAGCAGAGAGCACTGTGGTCAGACAGGAAAGAACTAAACTACTTCCTCTGCAGCATACAGCAGCTGGTTGAGCTTCAGCAGCTGTTCAGTACATGTGTTTTTATCTCTCCTTTCACCCTTAGCACATTTAGACATTACAAAATTTTCCAGACAGTCCTTTAATGCTTTATCTTAGTTGGAAGGCCCAGCTGATTTAAAAAACAATTATGGTAAAGCTGGTGTAATAATGGCACCTGGCCTGGCTGTGCATGTTTCTCCCTGGTCGGGTAAGAGTTACAGTCCTGGCCCAATCAGCAGCTGGGATGGGTTATTTCTAGCTTCCTTAGGCTTTTGGATAGTGCTGGTGATGGCACCGGGAGCTTGTGACGTCATAGCCCCACCCCTTCATGATGTCATGCCCCGCCACCTCAATGCAATTCTATGGGAGGGGGCGTGACAGTCGCCGGTTTAAAATTTGTACTCAGATTTTGATCAAGTTAGTTAGTCAAGTTTTGAGGAATCCGTTTTTCCTCAAAAACCTGATACGGGAACTGTATTGCAAAAACGTGGTGTGAATGCAGCCTTATCCTGACCTGTGTCCCCATCTTTGTACTGTTCTGTTAATTGTTATGACTATGTCGCTCCTGCACCTTAGTAATCAGAGGGACTGGCATCTAGTTGTAGAGCCACTTTTTAGGGTGGCTATGCATGCAGGCAGAAAAAGGGGTTCTGGGATAGGCTCAAGGCAAACTCTTCCCTGGCCTAAGCAATGCTTCATGACAACTGGCTATAGAATTTAGACAGCTATCAACCGAATCTTAGTTCTGCCAAGCATGAGAACGTTCAAGATGGTAAAATGGTGTGAGCGGCTTCCTGACAACTCTGAGAACAAATGGTTTGGGCACATCGAGATCCAACTAGCTAAAGCTTCTCTCCCCTGACATCTGTCATAATGGGAAAATCAGGAGACCAACAAAGATGGTTGGCCAGTCATAATCGAACACTAATCTTTCACGTAAGGAGGACCCAAGCCGTAGATGTGATATCACACCACGCCCCCTTCATTCATGTCTATGGGAGGGGGCGTGACGGCAGTCAGGCCCCTTCCCATAGACATGAATGTAGGGGGTGTGAGGTGACATCATGAGGGGGCATCGTGTGGACATCATGTCTTCGTCTCAGACTGGAGCAGCAACCGGCACAGAAGAGACAGAAATAGGCAATGACCGATAAAACAGCAAAAACGTCTCTAAGTCAAAGCAAGGACAGAACATTATGAAGGAACGCTAGTAATGGCGTCTAATAATAAGAACGTTATGATGATACATTTCTTCATCACACTATAAAAAACAGGACACTTTTTCATTCTAGTAAATAACGGCGGCAGCTCCATCAAGGTGACAGAGCCGTCTGGCCACTAACCGAGGGTCTACATCATGTTTACACTCCGCCTGACACCCTGCATAGTCAGCAATGTTCCTCCTCTTAAGGTCACAAAGTAATTACATTCATTCCAACCATTTAACTTCTTTGGTTCCTAAATGTTGGGCATAGTACTTAAGTCACGGATCTAGATGGATGGTGTTTTCCTTCTTATGTGTCATCCTGAAAAATGTAAATTGTCGGCTTGATAAGTGCAAAACACTTCTACGTGTAACATATTGAACAAGGAAGACCAGTACTAATCTCTCTTTGCTGAAGCCTAGAAGGTATCCTGCCCTGCCAAGCTGCCAATATAGTACCTTTTTGGGCTCTTGAACTGGGAACCTCTCTTCGGTGTAAAGCCAAAGAGCTGTATGGGGGTCTAGGAATAGGATGAATGTACATAAGCCTCCTCAGATCATTCAGAAGGACACATTCAAGTTAAAGGAGTATTCCACCCTTAGACATCTTATCCCCTATCCAAAACATAGGGGATAAGATGTCTGATCGCGGGGTCCCGCCCCTGGGACCCCCCACGATCTCCGTGAAGCACCTGGCATTCTGTGCCGGGTGCTCATCCAGTCTCACAGACGGAGACATGACGTCACACCATGCCCCGTCATGACGTCATGTCACACCCCCTACATTCATGTGTTCACACTGCCGCCACGCCCCCTCCCATAGACATGAATGAAGGGGGCATGGTGTGATATCATATCTTCAGCTTGGAAACCCAGCTTTGAGACCCAGGCGATCAGACATTTTATCCCTGTTCCTTTAGAAGTTTTTATGTTAAGCATATACAGTATGTTGATCATCTTTGACGATTTATTTTTCTTATTTTCCATCTACAGTACAGACCAAAAGTTTGGACACACCTTCTCATTCAAAGAGTTTTCTTTACTTTCATGACTTTGAAAATTGTAGATTCACACTGAAGGCATCACTAAAGGTTTTTGATGGCAACCAGTCCATCTGTTCACCTTTTCTGCGTCGCACAAAGACACGGTGGTTGGAAACAAAGATCTCAAATTTGGACTCATCAGACCAAAGCACAGATTTGCACTGGTCTAATGTCCATCCCTTGTGTTCTTTAGCCCAAACAAGTCTCTTCTGCTTGTTGCCTGTCCTTACCAGTGGTTTCCTAGCAGATATTCTACCATGAAGGCCTGATTCCCACAGCCTCCTTTTAACAGTTGTTCTAGAGATGTGTCTGCTGCTAGAACTCTGTGTAGCATTGACCTGGTTTCTAATCTGAGTTGCTGTTAACCTGCGATTTCTGAGGCTGGTGACTCGGATGAACTTATCCTCCGCAGTAGAGGTGACTCTTGGTCTTCCTTTCCTGGGACGTTCAGCATGTGAACCAGTTTCTTTGTAGCTCTTGATGGTTTTTGTGACTGCACTTAGGGACACTTTCCACCTAGAATATGACATATTTTCAGTTGTTTCACACTTTTTTGTTATGTATATAATTCCACATGTGTTAATTCATAGTTTTGATGCCTTCGGTGTTAATCTACAATTTTCATAGTCATGAAAATAAAGAAAACTCTTTGAATGAGAAGGTGTGTCCAAACTTTTGGACTGTACTGTATATATTAAAACAATCCTTAAATCCATCAAGGCTATGTTCACATTAGAGTTAGAACCTCCACTTACTGATTCCAATTAAATGATGGGACTTTAGCGGAGAGAAAAATCCTATATGTCGGTAAAAACCTGCAAAATAATGGATATCAAACAAAACCCCAACGAACCCCATTCAAAGTAAATGGAACCTGTCGGGATCCATCGGTGTCCGGGGTTACACCCTTGGTCCAGCCCAGTTATCATGTGATATAAACATAGCCTTAACCTAATAAGAAGCTGGCATGTCCTTTTCACCAGTCTCCTGATCACAGACAAGACATAATATCAATCCCAGGACTAGTGCAAGGATTTTTGCCACCCTAGGAAAAAGTGAATTTTGCCGCCCCCTTGACTCAGCCCATTGGCTCTGCCCTTTTACATGCCCCACCTTACTACAGAGGTGACACATTAACAAACTAACCTCACAAACAGGATATGGGTGTGCGTTTTATGCGACAAGTCCTCCCCCCCCCCCCCCCCCAGTCTGAACTGTGTCCTGTATTGCAGAGTAAAACGCACAAGCGTGCAACAAATATTTCGCCAGAAAGTGTACGGGACTTTACCAGTAAAAAGTTTTTTTACCCGAGGCGCTTGTGAATATTACCTGAGGGGCTTTAGAAATAGAGGGGGAGATGAAGGAAAGACTTATCTGCTACTGTGAACAGTGTGAACCGTATAGAGGTGGTACCTGAAAGGGTTAATTTGGTCCTGTGTTTCCCACGTATGAGCGGTCGCAGCTCCGCCCCTTCAGTCCCCAACGGTGATGCCTATTCAGTGCAGCAAGGAGGAACCAAAGAGCCGACATGTGTTGCACAGGGGAAGATTTTGCCGACCGGACCAAAATCGGAAGTTCCCTGGGGGCAGCCATATTGAAAGCTCAGGCTGCTGCGCTCGTTTCTGCTGTTGACTGTCAAGCACCCGCTGCAGCAGCGTAGACTCTGTAAACACCAACGATTGTCAGTATCCAGTCTCCGGTGCCAGCAGCTATTAGTATTAACCCATTAGTGCCCGCAAGTCTGGTCGCAATACGAATTACAACCGGGTGCCTGCAAAATAGAGGGGGAGCATCCATTACAGTATCCCCATCAGTCATGTCAAAGCCGCTGCCGCACTACAGTAAGCATCTTAAAGGAGAACACACCTTATTTCCCTTAAAGCGACAGCGCACTCAAAATTCAACAGGATGTCAGAACCCAGCTCTCCAGATCAACCAGGCGACAGCGCCCCTTCATCTCCAGCAGTGAGGATCTTGCCAGCCCTGCCTGCAGTCAACATCAACAGTCCTGGTGTTCCAGCGTCTGTACCAGAATTCATAGAGAACCCTGTCCTCCCTACCTACAATGGAGACCCCTTCACCTTGAGGGATTTTCCCTCCTAACCAACAGGTGCAATTGCTCACAGGACCACTCCAGGGACCAGCATTAGAGGAAGTTCGCACCTGGCCAGCCTCCAAGAAGGCGACTGTAGAGCAGATCTTTGAAGGACTGTACCAGGCATTGGAGTCACATTCTCCATCAGAGGTACGTCTCTGGCTGTATGAAAGGTGACTGAAGCCAGGTGAGACCTTGAGAGCATATGCCGTAGCCTTTCAGAATGCCCTAGAGTCTGTCCAAAAATTAGATGGTATAAAAGCCCAGCTGAGAATGTTAGCAGTCCAAAACCCCAACATGTCATACTATACCTAAAAGTGTTTTCAAAACACTGTCTATCCAAGTGATTGAGTCCGGGACTGAGTTAGAGGAAGCTTGTACGCCCCCTACACCTGTTCCAGTACCACGAGAGGCAGTAGCCAGATCTATACCACCTCCGTCATCAGCCCCCGCCCCAGTTTCCTCTACTTTGCCAGTCACTGCAGCCTCATATTTACAGAGTGTTAGGCAGGACATTGAACAACTGACTAAGTTCTGTGAAGGAGCTTGCCTCCTGGGCCACTCCACCTAACTGTGAACTGCCCCTGCCTAGGAAACCTGCCCCTGCTCCTGCTCACCGCAATTTGAATTACCGCAATTCTCCATTCAATAGACCCTCGGGGACTCAAAGACCCTTTTGCGCTTACTGTAATAAATCAGGACATTGGAAAATGCAGTGCTGGGATTTAAACAGATTTCCCCTGAGGTCGCGGACCGGACCAGTCATCAGGTCCAATCCCCGAACGACCGAAGTCAGGACTCTCACTTTATGTTGCCTCCTGCCCCTATGTAAAAGTTATTGTAGAAGGTATACTGTTGGAGGTGTTGATAGATACAGGGTCACAAGTGTCTACTATACCTAAAAGTGTTTTCTATCAGCATTGGGATGCTAGTTTATTATGTGAACCTGATGATGTTGTGGTAGCCCAGTACTAGAGGGTGTTTCCCCGTACCTTTCTTGCCCTGTCAGGCAGTGTCCCTCAGTGTCCCCAGGGCCCCCTGCAGTTGTTCCCCCCATGTAAATAGGTTATGTATTATATTTTGTATTGTACCTTTAATAAATGTACCATGTGTTTGTTTCCCTGGAGGTACTAGTGACCAGCTGACCCCAAAGGTAGGTGACCTATGGGCTCCCTGTTAGTCTCCCCCAAATAAGCCCTGGGTGGAGCTAGCGTCATTTTCTTTGAGCTCTGCTCTCTTTGTGTGCTGAGGCCCAGTCAAGTCATGCCTATAGTGTGTGTCCAGAGCAGTGGGGGCCTCAAGTCAAGTTCTGCAGCCACAAGTCAAGTGCAAGTAAGCTGGAATCCCTGTCCTGTCACTCAAGTCAAATCTTCTATCTACTCAGCGTGGCCTGCACTAAATTCTCCTATCTACTTCCTATCTAAGTCCCAGCAAACCTGTGAGGTCTCCGTGTCACTGGTCAACTCCTTGGGCCCTGGCTGTACTGCATAGACTGTAACAACTGTCTACCCTCAGTAAAGCTACCGTTGTCCGAAACTTTGCATCAGTGTATTCATTGCCCCATGCCTAGCCCAGGATCAAGCGGTATACTTTCGGGTGGTTAAGGCTAAACCCCGCCCTGGCGTCAAGGGGTTAATACCATCTGCCCCTAGGGTAACAACATCTGCCCTGCACCATACACCCCTCCGCCACCACAATGTTAACTTCCGAGTAGTTGCGGGTACTGGGCAACCAGTCCCCAGACATGGATACTGGGAGCCAACCATTCAGTTGGGAGAGTATGTACTTTGCAGGCAGGGAGTGATTGTAACTAATGTGACAGATAAGGGGTCTGCCGAGTTTATATTGGATGAACATTATGAAAAATTGTTTTGCTGAAATATTAGATGCCTTGCATGCCTCTTTTCCCCATATGTCGCCTTCAGGCCAGTGAGCTGCACAGCACCACTTGAAAGTTCTACAGGCGGATCAGAAGTTTGCCAACAAGCAAGGTAAAATCTGAGTACGAGTTCAAGACATCAGGTCAGTGACCTTACAACCCAACATGGAGACCATCATCTGGTGTTGTGCACGTCCCGGAGTCAAGGATAGGGACTATCAAGCCCTGCTGGAACCTATGCAATTGCAAGATCATCCTCTTGTTCGAGCTGTGAGAAGCCTTGACACTATCACTAACGAGAGAGTCCCAGTGTGGTTAGCAGACCTGTCTGATTCTGCTACTGTCTTGCCCAAATACACCCTTGTAGCCCAGCTGTACCTCGTAGAGTCAAAGGACATTGTGACGAAATATCTGGTGGCCCGACAGCATGCAGTTGAAGTTGCCGAAGGATACGTTGTGAGCCCTCCAGAGACTGGGCGCAACTCCAGGTTTGAGATGACACTTCCCCAAGGGGCCAAGTCAGTGGAATCATCAATGTTGTCAAGAGGTACCATGAGGCCTTTGGCAAGCACCCCACAGACTTTGGACAGACTTAAATGATCCAGCACCGAATCCTCACAGTTGACAGCCCACATATCAAGGAAAGACACCGTCCGGTCGCGCCCGGCATGTATCAGACTGTCAAGAAGACGCTGGCCAACATGAAAGGGGCAGACGTGATTCAAGAAAGTCAGAGTCCCTGGGTGGCGCCACTTGTCCTGGTCAAGAAGAAAGATGGAACCATCCGCTTCTGTGTTGATTACAGGAAACTTAACAATGTTACACATAAAGACGCTTATCCTTTGACACGGATCGAGGAGTCACTCACAGCCTTCGGGTCAGCTGCTTACTACTCTACCCTGGACTTAACCAGTCGATATTGGCAAGTGCCCATGGCTGTGGAGGATCAGGAGAAGACCGCCTCCGTGACACCCATGGGACTTTTCACATTTAAAAGCAAGCTTTTTGGGCTGTGCAATGCCCCTGCTACGTTCCAGCGTTTGATGGAAAGGTGCCTGGGTCATCTGAATTTTCAAAGTGTCCTATTGTACCTGGATGATGTCATTGTGTATTCCAAGTCCTACCAGGAACACCTCAGTCATCTGTCAGATGTCTTCCAAGTCTTAATCAAGCATGGATTAAAGATTAAACCGTCCAAGTGTCACCTGCTCAAGCCTCAGGTCCATTATTTAGGTCATGTTGTCAGTGCAGAGGGAGTCCAGCCCAATCCTGAAAAGGTGGAAGCTGTTAAGAACTTGCCTACCCCGCGCATGGTGAAAGATGTCAGGAGCTTCCTGGGATTTGCCGGCTACTACCGCCGCTTCATTCCCCACTTCGCCCAGATAGTAGAACTCCTCACAGCTCGAATGGGCCAAAGAGCAAGAGACAGCATTCCAAGCTCTTAAACGTAGTCAGGATTCGGCAGGCTGGTGGTGGATCCTCTGTGTCAGTGAGGGATTGGCGTGGACCGTACCGGAGGACCGGTTCTAAGTTGCTTTTGGTTTTCACCAGAGCCCGAAGCAAAGCGGGATGGTCTTGCTGCGGCGGTAGCAACCAGGTCGTGTCCACCAGTAGCGGCTCAACCTCACTGACTGCTGAGACTGGCGTGGTACAGGAGGACTAGACAGAGGCGAAGTCAGACGTAGCAGAAGGTCAGGGCAGACGGCAAGGTTTGTAGTCAAGGGCAACGGCAGAAGGTCTGGAAACACTGGTAAGGCACTCACAAAACGCTTTCACTAGGCACAAGGCAACAAGATCCGGCAAGGACAGGAAGGGGAAGTGGGTTTTTATTCACATGGAGCAGGAAGCTAATTGACACTGATTGGGCCAGGCACCAATTAGTGGTGCATTGGCCCTTTAAATCTTAGAGAGCCGGCGCGCGCGCCCTAGAGAGCGAGGCCACGCGCGCCAGGACGTGACAGCCGGGGGAACGGGACAGGTAAGTAGATTGGGATGCGACCCGCGGGCGGGCGCATCCCGCTACGCGGATTGCATCCCCGCCGGTAGTGACAGTGCAGCGATCCTGGTCAGCGGGTCTGACCGGGGCGCTGCAGAGAGGAGAACGCCGCGAGCGCTCCGGGGAGGAGCAGGGACCCGGAGCGCTCGGTGTAACAAACGTCTTCTGACAGAGCCACCCACCTTGGCGTATCCAAACTACAGTCAGCCGTTCCGGCTGTATACTGATGCCAGTTTTGAGGGTCTGGGAGCAGTCCAGTCCAGAAAGGACAAGAGTGGGTAATTGCCTATGCCAGTCGAAATCTGAGAAAAGCAGAGAAGAATTATGCCAATTACAGCTCATTCAAGCTGGAACTTCTCGCCCTGGTGTGGGCCGTGATCGCAAAAGTTCAAAGACTATTTGGCTGCCACGCCATTTACTGTCTACATGGACAATAACCCGTTGGCCCACCTGAACACTGCCAAGTTGGGTGCAATTGAGCAGCGATGGGCTTCAAGACTAGCCAATTACAGTTTTACCATCAAGTACATAAGCGACAAGTCAATTGTCAATGCCGATGTACTGTCTAGGATGACCCCCGGCGAAGAACCACCTGTCGAAAATGTAAGGGAAGACGTGGAGATGCCCCCAATTTATCAGCAGTTCGTAAACCAGAATGTTGTGATTGCCCACATGGACGGTGAACCCAGGTCCGAAAAGGTTAAGGAAGACCTATATACTTGGAAGACTCTTTAACCCCTTAAGGACCGGAGGTTTTTCCGTTTTTGCATTTTCGTTTTTTGCTCCTTGCCTTTAAAAAATCATAACTCTTTCAAATTTACACCTAAAAATCCATATGATGGCTTATTTTTGCGCCACCAATTCTACTTTGTAATGACGTCAGTCATTTTGCCCAAAAATCTATGGTGAAGCAGGAAAAAAAATCATTGTGCGACAAAATTGAAAAAAAAATGCTGTTTTGTAACTTTTGGGGGCTTCCGTTTCTACGTAGTACATTTTTCGGTAAAAATGACACCTGATATGTATTCTGTAGGTCCATACGATTAAAATGATACCCTACTTATATAGGTTTGATTTTGTCGGACTTCTGGAAAAAATCATAACTACATGCAGGAAAATTAATACGTTTAAAATTGTCATCTTCTGACCCCTATAACTTTTTTATTTTTCCGTGTACGGGGCGGTATGAGGGCTCATTTTTTGCGCCGTGATCTGAAGTTTTTAACGGTACCATTTTTGCATTGATAGGACTTATTGATCACTTTTTATTCATTTTTAAATGATATAAAAAGTGACCAAAAATGCACTATTTTGGACTTTGGAATTTTTTTGCGCGCACGCCATTGACCGAGCGGTTTAATTAATGATATATTTTTATAATTCGGACATTTCCGCACGTGGTGATACCATATATGTTTATTTTTATTTTTATTTACACTGTGTTTTTTTTTTTTTATTGGAAAAGGGGGGTGATTCAAACTTTTAATAGGGGAGGAGTTAAATGATATTTATTCACTTTTTTTTTCACTTTTTTTTTGCAGTGTTATAGGTCCCATAAGCACCTATAACACTGCACACACTGATCTCCTATGTTGATCACTGGTTTCTCATAAGAAACCAGTGATCAACGATTCTGCCGCATGACTGCTCATGCCTGGATCTCAGGCACTGAGCAGTCATTCGGCGATCGGACAGCGAGGAGGCAGGAAGGGGCCCTCCCGCTGTCCTGTCAGCTGTTCGGGATGCCGCGATTAGCCGCGGCTATCCCGAACAGCTCGACTGAGCTAGTCGGGAACTTTCATTTTTAGCCGCGCGGCTCAGCTCTGAGCGCGCGGCTAAAGGGTTAATAGCGCGCGGCGCCGCGATCGGCGCGGCGCGCTATTAGAGGCGGGTCCCGGCTTCACTATGACGCCGGGCCCGCCATGATATGACGCGGGGTTACTGTGTAACCCTGCGTTATATCAGAAGAGCAGGACCAAGGACGTACCGGTACGTCCTTGGTCCTTAAGGGGTTAAGACGAAAGTCAAGTAATGGGCGATCTGTTGGACTACCTTCTGGCAAAAAAGGTACCAACCGGTCTATGCCGGGCCCAATGTGACTATAAATCGAAATGTCAGTGGCAACAGAGGAAATGACTGTGTGTGCACAAGGGACTGTTGTACCAAAATTCTTTGGATCCGGTCTCTGGTGATCCACTTCATCAGATCCTGGTTCCCTGAATAGACGCGGCCATGGTCCTCAACGCATTCCATGATCAGTTGGGACACGTTGGAGTCCACAAGGCCGAAGCTACAGTTAGGCGAAGATTCTATTGGATCGGAATGCGGAGCGACATTGAGAAATGGTGCAGTGAAAGTGCTGTCTGTAACGTCACCAAGAACGTACGTAAGGACGCAAGAGCACCCCTCTATTCCATCCAGAGTGAAAGGCCTAACAAGTGGGTCTTGCTAGACCATGTCAAGTTGTCTCTTACCCAGTCTGGGCACACTTATGCTCTCACCATGGTGGATCACTAACGGGTTGTCACTGTACCCGTTAAAGACCTCACAGCCAAGACAGCAGCACAGATGTTCTATTCTAATTGGGTACAAACCCTTGGGTGTCCGAAGTCTGTCCTAACGGACCGTGGAATGGCCTTCTAGTTGTGTAACTTCCATGCTTGCAAAAAATTTCTGACTACTGCTTACCACCCCCAGGGAAACGGGCTCTGTGAGCGCTTCAAATCAACTCTTTATCCACATGTTGCAAGCAGCCTCTGTATCAAGACAGGAAGAGTGGCCCTGACTGCTGTCCGAACTATTGGAGATATATAATAACACAGTCCACTGTTCTATGGGGTACACCCCCTTCCATTTGATGATGGGGCGACATGGGCAGCTGCCTAAAGACCGGACATTTGGGCTCCAAGCCCTGTTCAACAACTCTCCGCAAGCCTCCCTGGAATGGGTCTCTGACCACCAGAGAAGAATCCAAGAGGCCAAAGAAATTGTCAGCAAGAAGACGGGAGAGGCCCAATAGAGACAACAGGAGGACTATAACCGTCATGCCTCTGCCAAACCACTTTAATTGGGTGATAAAGTCTAGCTGCGGAAGTTTTTAAGGGCCCACAAGTTAGACCCTATCTGGGAGACAGAATCGTACATGGTGACGGCCGTACCCTATCCGGAATCTGATGTATACGAAGTACAAAAGCCTGGGTATGAGCCGCAAGTTGTTCACCAAAACTGAATCAAGTTATGTCTGAAAGAAGATCTACCAGTGCTTCCAGCACCACCTTCTCCAGCTGTCAGACCTGCGAGAGAGTTCATCCCAGGCGAGGGAATCCACCCATCCATGGATTTCCCCATATTTTCTCCAACTTAGCCTGCGATCTTCTGTGTCTCACCAGCACTGGGGCTGGTTTAACCTACTCTAGTCTCTACACCAGTCCCAGTCTTGTCAACATTAGCTCCGATCTATACACCAATCTCTAGAGAATCACCTCTGTCTTCAGCCTCTCCAAATAATTAAGGCAGTCTATATAATGTGTATATAACGTAGTCAAAATGCTTATTTAGGACTGTATCTAATATGTACATTTTCAGTCCATATTGTTGAAATGTTTATGTATCTAAGATTTTTCTTGTCCCCATGTACAGGGTGCTCTCCTGGCCAGAGGGTTCCCCTGCAACTCAAGTTAAGCACGTAAAGTGACAGAAATGCTGTATATAAAGGTAACAAGGATATGTTTTTAAAAGTACGTATGGAGTTCTGGGGAGAAGTGTTTAGTTCCAAAGGGCCCCAGTAGCTAAGGCATTGGGTAGAAAGCTTCCGGCAGCCGAATCCACAAATAATGTGTTTAACCCATCTAATACAAGTCCCAGCAAGCCCTTAAGGTCTCTGAGTCACTGGTCATCTCCGTAGGCCTGGCTAAACTGTATAGACTTTTCCACCTGTCTAACCTCAGTAAAGCTATCGTTGTCCGTAACTTGGCGATGGAGTTTTATTTTATGATTATTGCCCTCGTTACTAGCCCAGGATCCAGCGGTATACCTTCGGGTGGTATTGAGGATAAACCCCGCCCTGGCGTCACAAATACAGGGAGTTAATGCCAACTGCCCCTAGGGTAATTCCATCTGCCCTGCAGTTCACACCCCATACCACACTTCCCTCAAATAAAAGTAAAGAGGAACAGAGGAACCAATGTGCATAGATGACACAGGACCACCATCAAGGTGGCACAGATTGGTACAGGGGCCTGTGCTAATAAGTTTCATAAAACGCCACCAAAGAGTCATTGTATTTGCACATTACTCCCTCTTCTCCGTAAAAGGGCCCACAGACTTTATATATTCCCTTTGTGGAATAGCACATGGACTTGTATTTGAGGGTACATAGTTATTACAAACCTCAGACTATGATTAAGAACTTCCAATTCAAAATGCATTAGTCTACCACTAGGGCTGAAATTTTGAATGGTGGCCCTGATAAAAACATTTAAAGCTGTACTCCGGGATGGAAAAAAAATATAATAATACGTTGCAGATTGTGGGACATACAACTTGCGATCTCCCATTTGGCGCCCCAACGCAGAATGCAGTGCTCTGGTTCTCCCACAGAGCTGCATTAAATTGGCATATCAGTGTGTCAGGAGGAGAGCCGGGGCTTGGTACAGGAGATTGCAGGGGATCCCAGCGGTTGGAACCCCCCATGATCGGAAACTTATCCCCTATCCTTAGGAAAGGGGATAAGTTTTTACATCTGGGATTTCTCCTTTAAGACCAATTTATTTTAACTTGTCCCAGTGTATTTTTCCTAGATAGAAGTTTATTGCATCTATGACCAAAAATTAATTATGTATAATAAAGCCACTGTGATCAACAACTTCCATAGTTACCTGGGGCTTATTGTGACCAGCAGCATCTGTTTATCCATGGATTAGGTTACTAGCTTGTTTTTTCCAAACATTTTTAGAGGGTATGTAAACAGATTGTATTACAGAACATGCAGAAACATGATGGAAGAGTCTTACATAATGCACAATGTTTGGACTCGGTATCTGATCATAGAATGAAGTGTTAAAATGTAGTCACTGTGTACATATATTACATTACTTATCCTGTACTGATCCTGAGTTATATTCTGTATTATACTCCAGAGCTGTACTCACTATTCTGCTGGAGAGGTCACTGTGTACATACAATACATTACTTATCCTGTACTGATCCTGAGTTATATTCTGTATTATACTCCAGAGCTATACTCACTATTCTGCTGGTGGGGTCACTGTGTACATACATTACATTACTTATCCTGTACTGATCCTGAGTTATATCCTGTATTATACTCCAGAGCTGTACTCACTATTCTGCTGGAGAGGTCACTGTGTAAATACAATACATTACTTATCCTGTACTGATCCTGAGTTAAATCCTGTATTATACACCAGAGCTGAACTCACTATTCTGCTTGTTATTATTGAAAATGAACAATAAAGCTGCGTTCACATCACTGTTGAGCTCTGTTAAAGGGACATCCGTTGTGAAAAGACGGGAGTAAAGCAGAGAAATGTTCAGTATTTTTCTCTGCTCAATTCCCCTACAATAACAGTCACCCTTCGGACCCAATTACATTACTTATCCTGTACTGATCCTGAGTTATATCCTGTAATATATTCCGAGATTGTACTCACTAGACTAGACTGAGATGTATGATTTAAGGAATATTTCTATTTATTGTAAAGATGTATGTTTTTCCTGACAGATTCCCAGGTGGTAGTCACCAGAATAGTCACTGATCGGCTGGGGTGTTGTGTAGTGAAGACCTTATAGGAACATAACCCAGAGGTTATTAAAGAACAGCAGCCAAGATGCAACAAACAGAAGGATGAGACCGGACTGTGGTCCAGCCAGAAGGAAAGAAACCAGGAACAGGAACCAGACAACAAAACCAATGGAAGATACCGGACCATAGTCCTGGGTAAGGCTGAGGAGAAGGTCAGGGTCAGGATCAGAGGATATGGAGTCAATAACACAGGATTGATAAGTGACACAAGGATGTACTCTATCTTCAGGCAGGGAGACAAGGCTGGGGTCTCCTTTAGATAGGCTGCCCTGGTGATATCAGAAAGGAATGCAGCTGCCAATGTAACTAGATGATTCTGCAGTGGGGAGTAGGAACGTTATGCAGCATCGGTGCCTGTTGTAGCCACAGCTGCCAGTGGGGGTCCTGTAAGGTTTTTAGCAAATTGTTTTACAATGCCTCATTCCCATAATGCAAATTCTAGCAAACAAGCTCTATCCAAGCATGGAGACAACAAAGAATACCGAGGGACTTCAGCTGTGAAGTCTACAACATTCTGAATGCAGGTGATGATGGTAATGAGCCATAAAACATCTCAGTGCCTATTGTGTAGACTATATTAATTAGATAATATTAAAATAAATGATGCAATACATGTCCCCAAAATGGTAAAGACGTTATTGTTCATTGTCACCACATGCACAGTAATGCTTGTTGGAAGACAAGGATGGGGCATAGGAAGAGACAACTGCACTGAGCTTATCTCTAGGTCAGAAACCAAGGCCTGACAAATCAGTATGGAGTGTGAATACATCTGAATAATCTATAACCTCTTCAGGGCGCAGGGCGTATCCATGCGCCCGTGGGAAATCCAGTCCCCACCACTAGCCGGTTGGGGACCGGAGCCGGATGCCTGCTGAAATCGTTCAGCAGGCATCTCGGCATATCGCCCAGGGGGGTCAACATGACCCCCCATGTCCACGATCGCAGCACATCGCTCATCAATTCAGACGAGCGATGTGCTGCGATTCGGTTCCCCGCCGCTCGCCGGGCGGGGATCGGAGCCGGATGTCTGCTTATTTCATTCAGCAGAGATCCCGGGAGTTAGCCGGAGGAGGTCTGGAGGACCTCCTATTCCGGCGATCGCTGCAGGACGCCAGTAACTACTTTCCGGCATTCTGCAGCGGTTCCGCGTCATCAGGGTCACGTGTGACCCTGTGACCCGGATATAGATGGTGACTGGTGGTGTAATATACACCACCAATCACCATCCGTGCTGTACTGGGGGCTGGCATTGTGGCCACCCCCCTCAGTACAGTTGTGATTGGGTGGCCAAAGTGGCCACACCAATCACAGTGTAATGGGAGGGGATGGTGGGGGCTAGTAGCATGTTGCTCCGTTCTGCCCACCATTTCACAGAGATCTGGCGAGCAGGACGGAGCCCCGTGCTGCCACCATCCCCTCAGTGTGAAAAAAAAGTGCCCCTTGCCCACTTTCTGTGGCCCCTTGGCACAGAAATCCCCAGGTATAGCTTTAGATTTAGGTAGGGACCGGTTAGGGTTAAAAAAAAAAAAAGGTTTTTCCGGCGTTCCTCAGTGGGTGTCCGTGGGTCCGTAGCACCCTTAGCTGCATGACCCTGGCCCTGCTGCGTCACTGCGGTCTGCCGCCCGCCTTTTTTTTGGGCGCAGATCTTTTTTTTTTTTTTTTCCCTAAGCGTGTGTGCGGACCCTCTTTTTTATATAAGAGCGGTCCGCCACCGTTTGTTAAAGCCCACCCGCCGCTGATCAGTCCCGTAGTACTGATCAGCGTTTTTTTTTTTTTGTGGTGCCGGCGCTTTTTTTCGCGGTTTCTATCGCTTTTTTGCACCCAGAGGCGGTCCGTGCCACCAGTAGCAGGCGTGTACTGTGTGGCCGGACCTTCCCTTTGTGTGCGGTGTGCCTCACCGCTGTCAGTGATTTATCACTGATCAGCGTATTTTTATTTTTTTTGTGGTAAAGGCACCTTTTTCGGTTAACGCGTATATTTTTTTTGCACCCATAGGCGATCTGTGCCACCAGTAGCAGGCGTGTACTGTGTGGACGGACCGCACCTGTGTGTGCAGCCTGTCCCACCGCTGTCAGTGATTTATCACTGATCAGCGTTTTTTTTTTTGGGTTCAGGCGGGTGCATTTTTTCGGGGTTAAGCGTTTTTTTTTTGTTTTTTTTCTGTTTTTTTGTGTGGGGGTCTGTGTACAAGCCACCAGCCACTGTTCTGGGCTGAGTGGTCGGACCCCCCACTGACTTCTGCGCCCCCTGCCGCCACAAGCGCTAATCAGTGCGCACAGCACTGATTAGATAAACGCTTTTTTTTTGGCGCAGGGCTTTTTTGGGCTAGAAGTCCCTTTTTTGTTTTTTAAAAAAAAGTCCCCTTTTTATTTTTTTTCTGTTAGGGCGGGTTAGTTTAGTTAGGTTAGGGAGGGTTAGGGCGGGTTAGGGAGGTAGTATCGCACCACACCACACACAGCACATACACCAATAAAGTTTACCCCCCCTCCCCCACACACACACACACCCGTATCCCCATTAGAGTAGGGAAATGGCCCGCAGAGCGTTTTCGGCAGAGGAGGCATATGCCATAATTGCCTCCGACACCGAGAGCGGCTCAGAGGACAATGAAGACCCCACCTTCCTTATTTCATTGTCCTCCTCATCATCTAGTTCTGATGATGAGCCACCAAGGCGGCGGAGACGCCGCCGTGTGGCGCCGCAAACCTCCTCTGTCCTTGACCCTGTGCCCCATGCTAGTATGAGTCCCCCTGGCACTCATACTAGTGAAGCCCCCCTGCCAAGGTCACTGGTACCTCGTACCGGAGAACTTTTCTGGGCTGAGCGAGCGGACCACGAGCCCGTGATTTCTGAGTTCATTCATTAACATTGTCGGTTTCACTGAAAAGGACTTTTTCGGTCATTTTTTCAGTGACGACTTTGTTAATCTAATAGTTACACAGACGAATCTGTATGCCCAACAGTTCGTCGCCGCTAACCCGAGCTCACTTTTAGCTAGACCCAGCGGCTGGACTCCAGTCGATGCAGCCGAAATGAGGACCTTTTGGGGCGTTGCACTGCATATGGGTCTAGTTAAAAAACCCAGTGTCAGGCAATATTGGAGTGGGGACGTCTTTTATCAGACACCCCTCTACAGTATGGCCATGACACGTCCCCGGTTCGAGGCCATTCGGAGATGTTTGCATTATGCTGATAACGCGGCATGTACCCCCCGAACTGATCCCGCGTATGACCGATTGTATAAAATCAGGCCGGTCATCAATCACTTTGGGGCCAGATTTTGGGAGGCCTATGTCCCTGGAAGGGAGGTCGCTATTGATGAGTCTCTCATCAGTTTAAGGGGAGACTCAGCTTCCAGCAATACATCCCTACCAAGCGAGCGCGGTATGGCGTGAAGCTCTATAAACTTTGTGGGAGTACCTCCGGGTACACTTGCAAGTTTATAGTGTATGAGGGACGAGATTCCCGCATTGAACCCCCAGATTGTTCCCCCTCTCTGGGTGTTAGCGGGAAAATCGTTTGGGGCCTTTTGCACCCATTGCTAGATAAAGGTTACCACCTTTACGTGGACAACTTTTATACTAGTATCCCTCTCTTCACATCCCTCGCCGCCAGATCCACGGTCGCTTGTGGGACAGTCCGGAAGAATCAAAGAGGCCTTCCTTCCTATCCCCTGCAGGCTCCTATCCACTGGGGTGAGTCCCGTGCCTTTTCCCATGAGAACCTGTTGTTGGTCTGGTATAAGGACAAGAGGGATGTCCTTATGCTCACCACTATTCATGGGAATGGCAGCACCCCTGTCCCTGTGCGAGGTACCGTGGGAACGGTCCTCAAGCCCGATTGTATTCTGGACTACAATCGGTATATGGGGGGAGTTGATCTTTCTGATCAAGTCCTCAAGCCATATAATGCCATACGGAAAACAAAGGTATGATACAAAAAAGTTGCGGTCTACATGGTACAGGTTGCCATGTACAACGCTTTTGTACAAGTACGCTGGCAACACAGGGACATACCTGCAGTTCCAAGAGAAAGTTCTAAAGGCCCTCATCTATGGTGACTGCCAAAGAGCGGGTCAGAGCACCTCTGGAATTGTGGGCACCCGGATAGTCCCTGGCCAACACTTTCCAGGTGTGATCCCCCACACTGGAAAGAGTGTGTCGCAAGAGGGGGATTCGGAAGGACACCACCACTCAATGCGACACTTTCCCCGATCATCCGGGCCTCTGCATAGGCTGCTTCCGGGAGTATCACACTTCCATGGAGTACTACATTTTCCAACCTTTGCCCTAATTTTCATTCCCCAAAATTCGCCTCCAATGTACCAGTCCAGAGTACATTTTCTTCCAAATTGTATACCAACCCCCCCCCCCCCCCCCAAAAAAAACAAAAACAAAAAAAAACAATACCCCAATTTCTTTTTTATTTCTTCCCCCTAAAAAATTGGTCATGGGACACAGAGTCAACATCATTGGAGGTTTGCAGTTGCCTCAAATGGGCAACGCTCTCTCCCCCCCTGAGCGGGTTGTGCATTTGAGGTAACAGATTAGGGACGGCCCCACACATCCCCTTCCCAGAATGATGATTCAGAGTATAGGGTTTGGGGCGGGCATCATTTTTACTTTTGGCTGTACTCTGGGTCATCATTCTGGGAAAATAATTGGCATATCAGTACTAAAATTGCAATTTTCTTCCCCCCATAGTACTCTTCATCCATTCCTGGAAAATAAATGAAGGGAACAACCGTCTGTTCCAAATCTCCACTTCACCCTATACACCTTCCTTAGGGGGTGTAATTTTTAATAGGTTCCCATGTGGGTGTTCCTTTCTTGTATTTTCCTCTGAATGTATATAACTGTTAGGTCCGTAACAAACATCCGCCTCAAATGCGGAGTTCTCGCTGAGCTCTGTCGTATTTCCAGGCGACAATTCGGAGTCACATGTTAGTTGTTCCCAGATGAAGCAGAGCATAAGTTGAAAATTGCAATTTTCAAAAGCTACACCATCTATTCCTGGAAAATAAATTTAGGAAACACCCGTGCGTTCAAAATGTCCTCTTTACCCCTATACCCATTCCTCAGGGTGGGTACTTTCTGTAATAGTGTCACATGTGGGTGTTTCATTTTTGTATTTTCCTCGGAATGTATGTAACCGTCAGCTGCTGATATGCCATAGGCCACAAATACAAAGTGACCTCTATGACTTCTGAGCCTTGTTGTGCGCCCGCCCAGCACGTTACCCCATATGTGGATGTATTTTTATAGCCAGGGGGAAAAGCCCTCCAAAATTTGTAACCCAATTCCTCATATTACCCCTTGTGAAAATTTTAAAAATTGGGTAACCCCAGCATTTTACTGTAAAAAAATCTTATTTTTAAATTTACGGCCCACTTTTCAAAAAACATGTGAGGTATTATTTCCCACTGTACCCCTTGTTACGTTCATTAAGGGGTGTAGTTTCTAAAATGGTGTCACATGTGTTTTTTTTTTTTTTTTGCTGTTGGGGGCTTTATAAATGCACATGACCCCCGACTTCAATTTCAACAAAATTTTCACTCCTTCTATTCTGAGCATTGTAGTGCGTCCACAGAGCAATTTACATCCACATATGGGTATTTTTTTTCTCAGACAAAATTGTTCTACAAATTTTGGGGGCCTTTTGCCCTATTACCCAATGTGGAAATGAAACATTTGGGGTAACACTATCAATATAGTGCAAACAAAAACAAATTTTTCACTTTTATGGTCCACTGTTCAAAAAAACCTGTGAGGTGTAAGTACTCACTGTAACACTGTTACGTTCCCTGAGTGGTCTAGTTTCCAAAATGGTATGCCATGTGTTTTTTTTTGCTGTCCTGGCACCATAGGGGCTTCCTAAATGAGGCATGCCCCCAGAGCAAAATTTGCTTACAAAAAGCCAAATGTGACTCCTTCTCTTCTGAGACCTGTAGTGCGCCAGCAGAGCACTTTTCACCACCATATGGAGTGTTTTCTGAATCGGGAGAAATTGGGCTTCAAATTTTGGGGGGTATTTTCTGCTTTAACCCTTTGTAAAAATGTAAAAGTTTTGGGAAACCAAGCATTTTAGGTAAATATTTTTATTTTTATTTTTTTTACATATGCAAAAGTCGGGAAACCCCTGTGGGGTATTAAGGTTCACTTTACCCCTTGTTACGTTCCCCGAGGGGTATAGTTTACAAAATGTGATGCCATGTGGTTTTTTTTTTTTGCTGTCCTGGCACCATAGGGGCTTCCTAAATTCGGCATGCCCCCAGAGCAAAATTTGCTTCCAAAATGCCAAATGTGACTACTCCTCTTCTGAGACCTGTAATGCGCCAGCAGAGCACTTTTCACTCCCATATGGGGTGTTTTCTGAATCGGGAGAAATTGGGCTTCAAATTTTTTGGGGTATTTTCTGCTTTAACCCTTTGTAAAAATGTAAAATTTTTGAGAAACCAAGCATTCTAGGTAAAAAATATACATTTTTTTTTACATATGCAAAAGTCGTGAAACCCCTGTGGGGTATTAAGGTTCACTTTTCCCCTTGTTACGTTCCCCAAGGGGTCTAGTTTCCAAAATGGTATGCCATGTGTTTTTTTTTTGCTGTCCTGGCACCATAGGGGCTCCTAAATGCGGCATTCCCCCAGAGCAAAATTTGCTTCCAAAAAGCCAAATGTGACTCCTTCTCTTCTGAGACCTGTAGTGCGCCAGCAGAGCAATTTTCACCCCCATATGGGGTGTTTTCTGAATCGGGAGAAATTGGGCTTCAAATTTTGGGAGGTATTTTCTGCTTTAACCCTTTGTAAAAATGTAAAATTTTTGAGAAACCAAGCATTTTAGGTAAAAAAAATATATATTTTTTTTACATATGCAAAAGTCGTAAAACCCCTGTAGGGTATTAAGGCTCACTTTACCCCTTGTTACATTTCCCAGGGGGTCTAGTTTCCAAAATGGTATGCCATGTGTTTTTTTATTTTTTTTCTGTCCTGGCACCATAGGGGCTTCCTAAATGCGGCATGCCCCCAGAGCAAAATTTGCTTCCAAAAGCCAAATGTGACTACTCCTCTTCTGAGACCTGTAGTGCGCCAGCAGAGCACTTTTCATCCCCATATGGGGTGTTTTCTGAATCGGGAGAAATTGGGCTTCAAATTTTGGGGGGTATTTTCTGCTATTACCCTTTTAAAAATGTAAATTTTTTGGGAAAACAAGCATTTTAGGTAAAAAAAAAAAATTTTTTTTACATTTGCAAAAATCATGAACCATCTGTGGGGTATTAAGGCTCACTTTATCCCATGTTACATTCCCCGAGGGGTCAAGTTTCCAAAATGGTATGCCATGTGCTTTTTTTTTTGCTGTTTTGACACCCTAGGGGCTTCCTAAAGGTGACATGCCCCCCAAAAACCATTTCAGAAAAATTTTCTCTCCAAAATCCCCTTGTCGCTCTTTCCCTTCTGAGCCCTCTACTGCGCCCGCCATACAATTTACATAGACATATGAGGTATGTGCTTACTCGAGAGAAATTGGGCTACAAATATAAGTATAAATTTTCTTCTTTTACCCCTTGCAAAAATTCAAAAATTGGGTCTACAAGAACATGCGAGTGTAAAAAATGAAGATTTTGAATTTTCTCCTTCACTTTGCTGCTATTCCTGTGAAACACCTAAAGGGTTAAAACGCTGACTGAATGTCATTTTGAATACTTTGGGGGGTTTCGTTTTTATAATGGGGTAATTTGTGGGGTATTTCTAATATGAAGACCCTTCAAATCCACTTGAAAACTGAACAGGTCCCTGAAAATATCGAGTTTGAAAATTTTGTGAAAAATTGGAAAATTGCTGCTGAACTTTGAAGCCCTCTGGTGTCTTCCAAAAGTAAAAACACGTCAATTTTATGATGCAAACATAAAGTAGACATATTGTATATGTGATCCAAAAAAATATATATTTTGAATATCAATTTTCCTTACAAGCAGAGAGCTTCAAAGTTAGAAAAATGCAAAATTTTCATTTTTTTCATCAAATTTGGGGATTTTTCACCAAGAAAGGATGCAAGTTACCACTAAGTTTTACCACTATGTTAAAGTAGAATATGTCACAAAAAAACAATCTCAGAATCAGAATGATAAGTAAAAGCATTCCAGAGTTATTAATGTTTAAAGTGACAGTGGTCAGAATTGCAAAAAAGGGCTCAGTCCTTAAGGTGAAAAAGGGCTCAGTCCTTAAGGGGTTAAGCATGCCTCACTAGTGCTTACCTCAAGCACTGTCCCTTCCTACTAGGCAATTAGGCAGAGGAGAAAGTAGCATCCGGCTCCCAAACTGGATAAAATACTGGCTTTATTGGAAAATATTAAAAACCAAACTGGAACATAATGTGGATAAGAACAAACGAAACGCAACCAGGTTGCGTTTCGTTTGTTCTTATCCTCATTATGTTCCAGTTTGGTTTTTAATGTTTTCCAATAAAGCCAGTATTTTATCCAGTTTGGGAGCCGGATGCTACTTTCTCCTCTGCCTAATTGCTGCACCTGGGAACACGGCCCTTGCCTCACTCCGAGTCTTCCAACTGGAGAGGTGTGTTACCACATACATGATCTGGGTCTGAGAATTATAACGGTGAGCTGAATTTTTCTGTATTTTGCCTTCCTACTAGGACATTCCACCCTAAATGGTGGCTCCCAACTGGGCGGCAGTCCGTACACAGAAATAAGTTAACAGGAAAGTCAAACAGGCCATCAGCACATGGGCAGAGAATAACAAAATCGACAAACAAGGGGCTAACCAGGGACAAGCCAAAAAGTCAAAAATCAGAAGGGCAGTGCAGTACGCAAACAAGGTCAAAAGCAACATCAGGACAAGCAAGGGTGAATAGCGTAGTAATTGGAGAGTAGCGTAGTACAAAATCAGAAGGCAGGAGGCAAAGTCATATCACAAGCAGAGGTTAGGTTAGATCACAAGTGAAGGGTATTAAACGGGTACTCCATCGCTAAGACATCTTATCCACTATCCAAAGGATAGGGGATAAGATGGCTGATCATGGGGGTCCCGCCACTGGGGACCCCCGTGATCTTCCACGCTGCACCCCAGCTGTCACGTGCCTCCAATAGACTTGCGAAGCGTGACATCACACGGGGGCGGAGCCATGACGTCACTATGCTCTGTCCTCGTGGTTGAGATGGACTCAGCCTGAGGACCTCCAGCGGTTCCAGAAGCCGCTAAAGGTGGGTACTGCATGGTAGAACCCAGGGGTCCCCAGCAGCGGGACCCTGGCGATCTGTCATCTTGTCCCCTATCCTTTGGATAGGGGATAAGATGTCTAGGGGCGGAGTACCCCTTTAACCACAATCACAGGTGACTAAACTAATTGAGCTGCCTGTGTAATTCTCCCGTTATTGAGAGGTGTGAGCGCCGGAGCAACAGGGAATCCACAGTTGCTGTATTGGCACTCTGGGACTTGTAGTCCTCTCCGACTAAGATATGACTTGTCTGAACTTGACATGGACAGACTTGTCTGATCTAGCCTTGACGTGACTAGACTGACTGACTGAGACTTGACTGGAATTAGGCTTAACTTGTCTTGGGAGCTGACTATCACTGCTCTCTTCTAAACCCAACTCTTTACTGACCTAACTCCTCCCGATCTAGACAGACCTGTGGGAGCAGGGCAGGAGGTCCTGATGGCCAAAGTGCTCTTGTAATTTCATATGCATCCTCCTACACAGTTACAGTTAACACTTTACATGACAGAGAAATATAAGTGTAGTAAACAATAGAAATTACATCAGAATAAATATTAAAACACATGACATTTAAACCTGAAGCTGTGGGCCGGAGCAGAAACAATAAAGTGACATCCACCTGACAGGACATGTGGACCAGTGTGTTTTGCATCGGACACCACAACAATGCATGGCAAACCAAAGAAATACATGGTCTATTTCTGGTCAAAGACTATGACATTCCTAGGACAAACCAGTGCACTATTTATAAAAAGGGTGGCTTTTGGGGCATTCCAGCAGGTGGGTCTTAAATGCCCTGACTTTTATATATTTTGTAATATTTTTTTTTATTTTTTTAATAATACAGACATGAAATCTACTTATGGGAACATACCCAAGGTGTTAGCTGTTTCTAAATGTCGTATGTACACGCTATTTAAATTTATCTTCTAGTGTAAAGGGGTACACATGGAAATATTTATGAGCTCTTCTAGGGAGGGGTCATCAGCTTAAAGAAGCGACCAACTTGCATAAAATAATATAAAAATAATAATAATTTTATTAATAACAATAATAATATAATAATCATCATAATAAATATATAATAATAAATAAAAATAATAAATATAATAAAAACTATAATAATAAAATAATTATTATTATTATATAATTATAATAATAATCATCATCAATAATAAAATAAAATATGATACAATTATAATAATAATTGATTATTATTATTATATAAAATAATAATGATTAACATCTAATCTAATAAAATTATAAATTATAATAAAATAATAAAAAATCTAATAATACTAATTATAATAATCATCATCATCATAAATAATAAAATAAAATCTAATAAAATAAGAATAATAATATCTAATATAATAAAATAATAATAATAATAACAATAATAATCATAATAAATAATAAAATTAATTATAATAAAATAATAATAATAATATCTAACATAACAATAATAATAATAATGATAGTCATCATCATCGTAAATAATAAAATAAAATATAATAAAATAAAATAATAAGAAAAAAATAAGAAATTGTCGTGGAAAAATCTGGTCAAGAACTGAGTTGGTTTTCTCAAAGCATCGGTCTTTTCGGAAGGTATACCTAGTTCTCAGGAAACTTCTGTGAGACGACCAAGCAAAATTTCGATGAGGGGTAGTCGTCTGGAAGCTTTGGTCAGTATACACAGGTAAGAATTGCTGGAAATACATAAGGTTTGTCTGGTGCGCAGAAATTATACAGTTCTATATGTACGATGTCCATTTTAGGACATCGTCAGTGGCCGTAACTCCGTCCTCCGTCAGGTGAAACGGTGTCCCGCCTCCTCCCTCAGACCAATTGCCGTCAGTCGTCAGCCGCAACTCCTTCCTCTGTCAGGTGAAACAGCGTCCCACCTCCTCCCTCGGACCAATCGCCGTCAGCCGCAACTCCATCCTCCGTCAGGTGAAACGGCGTCCCACCTCCTCCCTCACACCAATCGCTGCCCTCCTTCAGCCACAACTCTATCCTCCCTCATCCGAAACTCCCTCGTCCACAACGCTGTCATGCCTCAGACGATTCTCCCTCAGACACAACTTCCTGCCGCATAGCAGAGCCGACGCTGCACAGCATGTATAGCAGAGACGAAACTGTGAAACTTGCACGTGTACTACAGACACTACTTGTGTTACAGAGTCTGTATAGCAGAGCCGACACTGAATAGGGTGTACAGCAAAACCCGTATAGCAGAGAGCCGACACTGACTCTGCTCTGCTACACGGCAGGAAAGTTTTTCGTCTGAGGGATGACGGAGTTTCGGATGAGAGACGTTAGGATGACAAAGGAGGGAGGAGGGAGTTACGGCTGATGCCTGACGAATATTGACCCGAGGGAGGAGGTGGGACACCATTCCACGTGACGGAGGACGGAGTTAAGGCTGACGCCTGATGGAGATTGGCCCGAGGGAGGAGGGGGGGACGCCGTTTAACCTGATGGAGGATGGAGTTACGTCTGATGCCTGATGGAGATTGGCCCGAGGGAGGAGGGGGGACGCCGTTTCACCTGACGGAGTTACAGCTGACGCCTGACGGAGATTGGCCCGAGGGAGGAGGCGGGATTCCGTTCCACGTGACGGAGGACGGAGTTAAGGCTGACGCCTGATGGAGATTGTCCCGAGGGAGGAGGGGGGACGCCGTTTCACCTGACGGAGGACAGAGTTACGTCTGATGCCTGACGGAGATTGGCCCGAGGGAGGAGGGGGGACGCCGTTTCACCTGACGGAGTTACAGCTGACGCCTGACGGAGATTGGCCCGAGGGAGGAGGCGGGATTCCGTTCCACGTGACGGAGGACGGAGTTAAGGCTGACGCCTGATGGAGATTGTCCCGAGGGAGGAGGGGGGACGCCGTTTCACCTGACGGAGGACAGAGTTACGTCTGATGCCTGACGGAGATTGGCCCGAGGGAGGAGGGGGGATGCCGTTTCACCTGACAGAGGACGGAGTTACGTCTGATACCTGACGGAGATTGGCCTGAGGGAGGAGGTGGGACACCGTTCCACGTGACGGAGGACGGAGTTAAGGCTGACGCCTGATGGAGATTGGCCCGAGGGAGGAGGGGGGGACGCCGTTTAACCTGATGGAGGATGGAGTTACGTCTGATGCCTGATGGAGATTGGCCCGAGGGAGGAGGGGGGACGCCGTTTCACCTGACGGAGTTACAGCTGACGCCTGACGGAGATTGGCCCGAGGGAAGAGGCGGGATGCCGTTCCACGTGACGGAGGACGGAGTTAAGGCTGACGCCTGATGGAGATTGTCCCGAGGGAGGAGGGGGGACGCCGTTTCACCTGACAGAGGACGGAGTTACGTCTGATACCTGACGGAGATTGGCCTGAGGGAGGAGGTGGGACACCGTTCCACGTGACGGAGGACGGAGTTAAGGCTGACGCCTGATGGAGATTGGCCCGAGGGAGGAGGGGGGACGCCGTTTCACCTGACGGAGGATGGAGTTACGTCTGATGCCTGACGGAGATTGGCCCGAGGGAGGAGGGGGGACGCCGTTTCACCTGACGGAGTTACGGCTGACGCCTGACAGAGATCGGCCCGAGGGAGGAGGGGGGGCGCCGTTTCACGTGACGGAGGACGGAGTTAAGGCTGACGCCTGATGGAGATTGGCCCGAGGGAGGAGGGAGGACGCCGTTTCACCTGACGGAGGACGGAGTTACGTCTGATGACTGACGATGTCCTAAAATGGAAACCGTATATATGTTCTATGTAATATTCAGAGCCAGACTGGTATAACATGTAGAATCACATGGTGTACTTAGTGCTGCCCCTCAAGGTGGTGGTCAACTGAAGTCCAGTTCCCATGACATAGAGCTTTTTAATTTTATATTATTTTGTCCCTTTACTTATTTTTAGCATTTTATCTTGTATTTATATTAACTATTTCATTGTCTCTACCACTTTTGGTATATCATAGAAGAATCTCTAAAGCGATTAATTATTATTTGATTTCAATGAAAATGAAATATGTTCTGATGAATAATGCTTCTACAGCTTTATTTAACCTTGCCTGAGATTTACCTGGAACAAAATGCATTATTCTCTTGTTACTCAGGATGGAACTTATCGCCTTGTAAGGCACGATGGGATCCGGCAGATTAATTTTTATTAGAACATCGGTAATTTAGATCTTATAGGCTTCATTTCATGTTCTGAAGACAAAAATATATATATTTTATATGCTTTGGGAGAAAAGGTAGCCTCGTTGTTCCACAATCTCTTCTAAAGGGAATAGAAAACCAGAGGTAATTTCTTCCAGAAACAGCGCCACCCCTGTCCACAGGTTGAGTGTGGTATTACAACTTGTCTTCATTCACTTCAATGGACTAAGCTGCAATGCCACACACAACCTATGGACAGGGGTGGCGCTGTTTTTGCAAGAAATTAGTTCTGCTTTTCTATTCCCCTTTAAATACCCTTTGGGAGTATGTTTAGATGAGGGGACCAACTTAGGACTTCTACTAGCTGAAGCCCAAGACGTAAATTTCAATACCGGAGCTAGTACATGGTCCAGTGGTCTCAAACTGTAACCCTACAGATGCTGCAAAACTTCAACTCCCAGCATGCCCAGACCACCGTTGGCATGCTGGGAATTGAAGTTTTGCAACATCTGGAGGGTCAGAGTTTGGGAGACCACTGTGCTACACCAAGGATGTCCATAGATTACTGTGGGTGTCCTGTAAAAGAAGCACTTAGATTTGTTTTCTATTTTTTTGCTCAAATAATGCAGCATGAGCTATTATTAGAGAATAATGTAGAGATTCTTGTGTATGTCTTGTACCAACCTGTTTTAGCTGATGTGGCAGACATGGGAGAGCTAGAGTCATTGCAATTCCATCAATGAAATAATTTTCTAAAGCTGCCTACACTTTCAGTGAATCCTCTAGGGTCAGTTCACATTATGTGCAGTTTTGATACATTTTCGCATGGGTATATTGGCATGAGGCAAAAGTGATTAAACCTATAATCACAATTGAGTCTTTTTATGAAGATTTGATGTCTTCAGGCTGTGTTCACATGTTGCATATTTATTGTATTTTTTTGTAGTTTTTTTTAAACCAAATATTCAGTATGTTTTTTGCAATGATTTTCTAGAATTGCTGTAAAAAGATGATGCACTTCTTATGCGATATGATCAATCGTAGTAAAATAGTTCCAGTATTCTGCGATTTCACACACACAAAAAATGTTTTTCAAAAAGGGAGGTGTATAACTACTATATATCCTATATAATATAGATAGCAGCAGCAGTATACAGATAGAGCTGGAGGGGAGGTGTATAATTAATAAATATCCTGATTCCATAATAAAAGCAGAAGTATACAGATAGAGCTGGGGAAGGTGTATAACTACTATATGTCCTGATCATATAGAGATAGCGGCAGCAGTATACAGAGATAGCTGGAGAGGAGGTGTATAACTACTATACATACTGATCCCATAGATATAGCAGCAGTATACAGACAGAGCTGCAGAGGAGGTGTATAACCACTGTATATACTGACCCCATAGATATAGCAGCAGTATACAGATAGAGCGAGAGGAGGAGGTGTATAACTACTATATATCCTTATCACATAGAGATAACAGCAGCAGTATACAAATAGAGCTGGAAGGAGGTGTATAGCTAAGTGTAAACTGGGCACTAAAAGCCTGCATGCATCCTATGTCTTAAAGGGGGGTTAAACTCTGAGAGTCACTGGTAGAGAAGGATCTGGGTGTACTTGTAGATCATAGACTACAGAATAGCATGCAATGTCAGGCAGACGCTTCTTAAAGGGGTAGTCCAGTGGTGAAAAACTTATCCCCTATCCTAAGGATAGGGGATAAGTTTGAGATCGCCGGGGGTCCGACCGCTGGGGCCCCCTGCGATCTCTCTGTACGGGGCCCCGGCTCTCCGGCCAGATAGCGGGTGTCGACCCCCGCACGAAGCGGCGGCCGACACGCCCCCTCAATACATCTCAATGGCAGAGCCGGAGAATGCCGAAGGCAGCGCTTCGGCTCTGCCATAGAGTTGTATTGAGGGGGCGTGTCGGCCGCCGCTTCGTGCGGAGGTCGACACGCCCCCTTCCCGTGGGCTGTCGAGGCTCCGTACAGGAGATCACAGGGGGCCCCAGCAGTCGGACCCCCCGCGATCTGCAACTTATCCCCTATCCTTAAGATAGGGGATAAGTTGTTCACCACTGAGTCACCACTGGACTACTCCTTTAAGCCAGCAGGATATTGTCCTGTATCAAAAGAGGCATGAACTCAAGGGACAGGGACATAATAATACTACCCCTTTATAAAGCATTGGTACTGTGGTAGAGGGTGTGATGCAAAGGGCAGATGGAATAACCCTAGGGGCAGATGACATTAACCCCTTGTATTCGTGACGCCCGGGCATGGTTTGTCCTCAATACCACCCGAAGGTATACCGTTCGATCCTGGGCTAGGCATGGGGGCAATAATGACTCCGATGCCAAGTTACGGACAATGATAGCTTTACTGAGGTTAGACAGATGGAAAAGTCTATACAGTTCAACCAGGCCCAAGGAGGTGACCAGTGACTTCAGAGACCTTAAAAGCTTGCTGGGACTTGTAGAAGAGGTGGACAATTTAGTGCAGGCCACGTTGACTAGACAGATGACTTTGACTTGACTAACTTGTGACTGACAAGACTGACTGTGGCTTACTTGCAGGTTTGTAGCTTGTGGCTGCAGACTGGACTCGAGGCCTCCTATGACTCTGGACACACACTTAGGCATGACTTGACTGGACCTTAGCAGGAAGCGAGAGAGCGAGCTAGCTCCTCCCAGGGCTTTTATAGGGGAGGCTAGCAGGGGTCCTATAGGTCACCCTTCAATCAAATGGTCATTGATACCTCCTGGGTAACAATCACATGACAACATTCTTAAAGTTATAACACCTTTACATATGTAACATAGGGATAACACATAATGACAATAAAACAAGTGCAGGGGAGGCCCAGGGAACACTGCAGGAATAACACCTCCCCTACTGGGCCACCACAAACTCCTCCTCTTAAACACAGCCATCCTCAGTGCCCAGTCCTGGAGGGCGGATGACTAACAGTGGCCACTGAGTCCTAGTGACAAAAGTTCCTGGGGCATATGTGTAAAATGGCTTTCACAGGTCTGGATAGTTGACAACAACATGTAGCACTTTAGAAAAATGTCCATACATGCTCTTTTAGGAAATAAACTGGTAAACACATGGGATTCATTACACTCTAGACTCTTTTTTCCCCAACCATATTATGGGCCGGTTCTCACTACGTTTGTAGTGTACGGGAACCGGATACGGCTGGGGGGAGCGATAACCGGGCACTTCCATATCCCAGCTGGACCAGGCCCGAACCCCCTTAATTTCAATGAGCCAACCAGAGTCAAACGCTGACTCTGGTAGGCTCATTTTTGTCCCGAATACGGTTCTGTAACCGGACCTAAAACCATGGTATACCGTAGTTTTAGGTCCGTTCAGAAAACCGTATACGGGGTAAAAATGAGCCGACTGGAGTCAGCGTTTGACTCTGGTTGGCTCATTGAAATTAAGGGGGTTCGGGCCGGATCCGGGAGTGCCCAGTTTTCCCTCCTCCTAGCCATATCCGGTTCCCGTACACTACAAACATAGTGTGAACTCAGCCTAACTATGTAACTACTATATATATTTATCCGATAGAGATATCAGCAGTAGTATACAGAGAGAGCTGGAGGTGAGATGTATATCTACTATATATCGTAATCCCATAGTGATAGCAGCAGTTTTCAGATCGAGCTGGAGGGGAGGTGTATAACTACTATATATCCTGATCCCATAGAGAGAGCAGCAGTAGTATACAGATAGAGCTGGGGGAGATGTATAACTACTATATATCCTTTTTCCATAGAGATAGCAGCAGTAGTATACAGATAGAGCTGGGGAGGTGTATAACTACTTTATATCCTTTTTCCATAGAGATAGCAGCAGTAGTATACAGATAGAGCTTGAGGTGAGATGTATATCTACTATATATATCCTGATTCCATAGCGATAGCAGCAGTATACAGATAGAGCTGGGGAGGTGTATAACTACTTTATATCCTTTTTCCATAGAGATAGAAGCAGTAGTATACAGATAGAGCTTGAGGTGAGATGTATATCTACTATATATATCCTGATTCCATAGCGATAGCAGCAGTATACAGATAGAGCTGGTGGGGAGGTGTATAACTACTGTATATCCTGACCCCCATAGAGAAAGCATAGAGATAACTGGACAACCATTCTAAGATATAAACATAAAGGTATAAAATCAGCAAAAGCTCATTGCTAAGTAAATCAGCATAGAACGTCTGCCTGTCTCCTGCGCCATTTCCATAACATGTTACAGGTCCTCACAGCTGCGCGCCCCGTCACCGTGATTACTGTGTTTTACAGATGAATTTATTTGCATAGTTTATTCTTTTCCCCTTAAGTTTGTTTTTTTCTCTACGAATAACAATAACTTTATAGGAGTGACAAGAAAATAAAGTATAATTAACATCCAGGAAAACGGGGAAATCGTGATTTATTAATGTTGGGGAAGAACGATAATTGTCCTCAGTACAGGAGCGGTAATATGTGGTAATAAATGTCTTGTCATGTAGAGATAGAGCGCGGCGCCGGAGAGTCGTAGTTTTTATTTCTGCAATTTAAGGGGGACTTAAGCAATTGTATTGGTTTTTTTCTTTGGGGGAATTTATATATTTTTTTGTTTTTTTATGTACTTGTGCCTGATTTATTAACCCCTTTACTCCACTGCTAGACATCTTATCCCCTATACAAAGGATAGGGGATAAGATATCTGATCGCGAGGGTCCCTCCACTGGGACCCCTGCGATCTCTGAGCAGCAACCGGCGTTCTGAACAAACGCTGGGTTCTGGCAGCGGTGATCGTGATGTCACGCCATATCCCCCCCGTGATGTCACACCACGCTGCCTCATGTCTATGGGAGGGGGCGTGACAGCATGGAGGGGCATGGCGCAACGTCACGTGTTTGTTCAGAATGCTGGGTGCTGTGTGGAGATCACAGGGGGTCCAAGTGGAGGGACCCCTGCAATCAAACATCTTATCCACTATCCTTTGGATGGGGGATATAATGTCTAGCAGTGGAGTACCTCTTTAAAGGGGTACTCCGGTGGAAACATTTTTTTTTTTTTATCAACTAGTGCCAGAAAGTTAAACAGATTTATAAATTACTTCTATTACAAAGAAATCTTAATCCTTCCAGTATGTATCAGTTGCTGTATGTGTGGTGACCCAGTACAGAATATAGCATTCTGCCCATCCTGTGTGGCAGATGTTGTCACATTACTCCAGAATCAATATAATGTAATGCTATTCTATGGTTAGTATCAGCTGCTGTATGCTCCAGGAAGTTATTTTCGTTTTGAATTTCTTTTCTGTCTGACCACAGTGCTCTCTGCTGACACCTCTGTTTATGTCAAGAACTGCCCAGAGCAGGAGAAAATTCCCATAGCAAACCTCTCTAGCTCTTGACAGTTCCTGATATGGACAGAGGTGTCAGCAGAGAGCACTGTGGTCAGACAGAAAAGAACTACACAAATTCCTCTGGAGCATACAGCAGCTGATAAATACTGGAAGGATTAAGATTTTTAAATAGTGATTTACAAATCTGTTTAACTTTCTGGCACCAGTTGATTAAAAAAAAAAAAAAAAATAGTTTTCCACCAGAGTACCCCTATAACTTGGGATGTGCGAAGGCTCATATTTTGTGCCATGATCTGTAGTTCTTATGGGACTTTTTGATCGCTTTTTATTTAAAAAAAATTCTGATATGTGAAGTGATTAAAAATAAGTAATTTTGGTGTTTGATATTTTTTTCACATTTACTCTGTTTACCATGGGGGATTATAAACATTATATTCTAATAGTTTGGACAAATGATACCAAATATTTAAATACAAAAATTTCCGTAAAATGGGGGGAATAAAGGTGATTAGATTTTTATTAAGGAAGAGGGTTTTATATAGTTTTAGAAAAAAAGATTATTAAAATGTTATTATTTTTTATTTTACATTTTTCATGTCCCCATAGGGGACTTTTAAATGCAATCATTAGATTGCATTCACTGTATAATGCTACGCCTATGGCATAGCATTATACAGTATGATCGGAGATCCACTGGTATAGCCTGGCTAGGCCAAGCTACATCAGGGACTTGGCGATCGGTAGCAGGAGCCAGTTTGGAATCCCCCTGATCACGTTGTGGGAGTACTATGAGCTCACCGGAGCTACCGGCAACTTTCGCTTTCACTTTAGACACTGTGACCATAGCCTGACACTTACTGTCAATGACGGGCAGCAGAGATCCCACCGCTGCCCGTCATTAGCAGTGAGTTTCTGGCTACTAACAGTAGCCCACACCCACTTCTCTGAACAGACACGCTAAGGCCCAGGGGTTAAGAGCAAACCAATGCTCCCCATTGGGTTAAAAATGTGCACAAAATATGAGAAATAACTCCACAGGTGTCAAGTAAAACATTTTTTGAAAGTACCTTTTTATGTCAACCCAAAGATGGTGTGTTTTTGTACCTATTTGCAATGATTTGCACCAAATAAAAAAAAGAAACACAACTGATAAATTGATGACCACTGCAAAAAAAGTAACCATGAATTGCTGCCGTACAGATGAGTTTTGGAAAGCGTCTACATCACAGTACACAACATACACAACATAAATGTTCACCCAATGAAAAAGTGCTGTAGCAGAACAAATTTCCAGTTGTGATTTATAGGGGTAACGTATGTAATGAACTGCGCCTTTTTAAATTTTGTTGCGCAATGCATGACATTTTGGCACAAGTCTACGCCATTTTGCTGGCTTAGAAAAAGTAGCAAGATTTTTGCATGAGTTAGACAAGATGTGACGACACTCCCATACGTCCTATAGTGGAAAGGGGTTTAAAGGGGATAGGGGATAAGATGTCTGATTGCGGGGTCCCCCGCGATCTCCCTGCTACACCCAGCATTTGTTTACAGTGGCGGGTGCACGCCCCCTCCCATAGACTTGCATTGAGGGGGTGTGGCTGTGACGTCACGAGCGAGGCATGACCATGACATCACAAGCCTCTGCTCCCCATTGCCAGTCATCCAGCACGGAGCAAAGTTCCCTCCGTGCACCGGATGGTGTGGGGTGCCGCAGCCGAGATCTCAGGGGGTCCCCAGCGGGGTATTTACAGAATAAATTAGCTCAGTTTTTTTTAATTCTTGGATAATTTATTTGTCTGTCAAAAAGGCGCATCTGGACAATTGATGTGCCCTGTGCTGCAACGCCTCTCCCTGCTGTCTACCACCTCTCACTCCTTCTTTGATTGACAGCTAGGGCTCTCAGAGCACTGAAGGCGCATGTTCAGAGAGACAGTGAAGGCGCCGCTGCGGCCCACAAGATCACGAGGCATGCACTGCAAAACAAATTAACTACGCATGCGCAGGATTTCACCAGGGCTTTGTCAATCAAAGGAGAGCCTAATGGAGAAAAAGAAAAGAGGGAGCACGCCTCGTGTATTACCCAAGACACTTGGATGGGATAAGGGGGTGAATGGGTAGCACCAGCCTTTCGGTTGGCCGCTCACCTTGTTGTAAATAATCTGCGCTTATCACCACTGGATAGGGGTAAAGTCGTGGTAGAGGTGAACTGCAAAGCCCAAAGGGTCACAGGGATGGAGAGTCCAATCCTGTTGAATGTAGTAGATGAGGGAAAAGAAATGACCCATGCATCACCCGTGTTCAAAGTTCCAGTGGATGAATAACATTTTCCGATTCAGATGTAGCATTTAAAGTTCCATTTGGCACTCCATTTGGCACTCTGAGGAAGGAGGGCTCTACCTCCAAAACGCGACATAGTGCCAAATGGTACTTTAAACGCTACATCTGAATCTGAAAATGTTATTCATCCACTGAAACTTTGAACAGCGCCTGATGCACGGGTCATTTCTTTTCCCTCATCTACTACAATCATAGGAGAGGATGTTGTAAGTGAGCAGGGCAAGGACACGCCTCTTTGACTATTCAGTCGGCAAACCATAGCATTTTTTTTTTTTGTATTGGTGCTACGGACGGGACAATTACGGATACCTTCACTCTCATTGTTGTCAGCGCTCCGGTTATACAGCGGACTTCTAGGTGACTGATGCTCTTCATCAATATGGCCTCGCAACTTCTTATCCTAAACTTTCCCCTTCTGCAGAGAAACTTCTACAAACCAAAGAGGCAACACTGAATGTATCCCACCCCCCACCCCCACCATGGTCTATCCGGCGGTGAATACGGTAAAAATTACATTCTGTCAAACCTGCAGTAAAAAGCCAGATCAAAGCAAGGAATAACAAAAGACTTTCACGCAGCCGGCCCGGCATATGAAGATCTGAGACTGGAGGACACTTCACTGAAATAAACACATTTTAGGATAATTTAAACTCCCGCATTCGGAACAAAACGTAAATCACAGCGCCGGCCACTGTAGATGAAAGGAAGTATAGCCCCCAAACTCTTAATTCTCCATCAGCCCCCGCCCACCCCCTTACATTAAATTCATTGCATTTTATTTCCGAAGCGTCGGCATTACAGTATATAAATATTGATATATGACAGGTAACCGGGAGAGAGCCGGCGTATTGTCATAGGAACACAATCTGGCTATAGACAATGTAATTGCGTCGCATTTACCGCTGTGCATATTAAGCTGCTCGGCAGAACTTCTGAGATGCAATCGGGAGAATTGCTTTACTAGAAACATCTTTTATTTTTTTCCCTGCTTCTTCAGATTCGATTAATTATATGATAATGAAGGAAACAGGAAGAGTTTGTAGGGCGCTCGTTCAGTGCGGCAGCAACAATCTGATCAGAAGTGGAGTGGGGGAAGTAAATTTACTGAGAGGGTTGTTTCACCAAGCAAAGTTGGTAGCACATACATATATGTAAAGGAGTAAAAATATGTACAGTGAAGGTATTTGATCCCCTAATGATTTTGTATGTTTGCCCACTGACTAAGAAATGATTAGTCTGTAATCTTATTGGTCGGTTTAATTGAACAGTGAGGGACAGAATAACAAAAGTATACCCCAAAACCACTTAAAAAAAAATAATAATAATAAAAAGTTATCATTTGATTTGATCCCTTATCAATCAGTAATATTTCTGGCTCCCAGGTGTCTTTTATACACTTAATGAGCTGAGAATAGGAGCACTCTCTTAAAGGGGTACTCCGGTGCTCCAGCGTTTTGAACATTTTGCTCAGAACGCTTGGAGCTGGAGGCCGTGACCTCCATTCATGTCTATGGGAGGGGGCGTGTCGACTGAGCTGGAGGGGAGGTGTATAACTAATATATATATATCCTGATCCCATAGAGATAGCGGATAGAGCGGCAGGGGAGGTGTATAACTACTATATAACCTGATCTCCTAAAGAAAACAGCAGCAATATACATATAGAGCTGGAGGGGAAGTATACTTATAAATAAATATTAATTTAATATTTTATTTTATATTCTGATACTATAGAGATAGCAGCAGCAGTAAACATATAGAGCTGGAGGGGAGGTGTATGACTACTATATATCCTGATCCCATAGAGATCGCAGCAGCAGTATACAGATACTGATAGGTGATGATGTCATCCTGTGGTTCACAGGAAGTCAGCAGACCCAGGACAGACTACTTACTGACCACATTAAAGAGGTTAACCAGGAATACGAAAACAGAGCTAATTTCTTTTAAAAACAGCTCCATTGACGTAAAGAGGTACTCCGCCCCTAGACATCTTATCTCCTATTCAAGGATAGGGAATAAGATGTCTGATTGCAGGGAGATCTCTCCTGCAGCCCCCCGAGTCATTAGCTCTCCGGAGCTAAGTTTGCTCCGTGGCTGATGACAGGGGTCGGCGGTTCCTGACAAAACGCCCTGCCCCCTTAATGCAAGTCTATGAGAGGGGGCGTGTCAATAGTCACCCCCCTCCCATAGACTTGCATTAAGGGTGCGGGGCGTGACGTCATGAGGGGCAGAGCCATGATGTCATGAACCTTTGGTCTCTGTATCGTGAGTCATCATCCACGGAGCAAATGTAGGTCTAGAGACCTGATGACTCGGGGGGCTGCAGGAGAGCAGCGGGACCCCTGCGATCAGACATCTTATTCCCTATCCTTGAATAGGAGATAAGATGTCTAGGGGTGAAGTACCCCTTTAAATGAAACTGAGCTGCAGAATCACACCCAACCGGGAGACAGACGGGGAGCGGGTTTTGAAAGAAATTTGCTGTTTTTCTATTCCGATAACCCCTTTAAACACTGTGATTTTCTGTAGGCCAGACTGGTGATCACATGACCCAGGTGCAATGATCATACACATGAATGCAGCTGTGCTGGAATAAAACAGATGGTGCTGTAGGACTAGTGATATGATATGAGCACACTTTTATTGGCAGCTATTTGGATGATGTCACTACTTTTCACTATTACATTTTTAACAACACGTCCCAGGTCTGATAAATTTCTCACTAGTTTTGCAAACTCCAGTAGACACTTTGGGAGAGATTTATCAAAACCTGTCCAGAGGAAAAGTTGCCTAGTTGCCCATAGCAACCAATCAGATCACTTCTTTAGTTTTTAACAAGGCCTCCGAAAAATGACAGAAGCGATTTGATTGGTTGCTATGGCAACTAGGCAACTTTTCCTCTGGACAGGTTTTGATAAATCTCCCCCTTTTTATTTCTATAAATATGCCACTGTCTTTACGGTATCAATAAACACAGCCGCACGCTATAAAATATGCCGATAAGACGTGACGGCTTTAGCGGAATTTCTCTAAGCTTTTTCCAATATCCTTCATGTTCTTCTTGATTTATCAAAGGTCAATAACATTTACACTAATCTGCGGTTTTCTGCGGTTTTCTACAAGATATCCATAGGAAAAATACTTCTGATAATGGATTTGTCAGATCCACTGCAGATGGGGGTCACTGAGGTAACCCATATCAAGACATAATAATGGCTTTATAGCCCTCGGCGGGAACACTAGTACAATTACTGAACCAGACAAGGACAAGTGAGATGTTATTCTACCGTAAACTCTGACCCCAAGATTATGTGACACCGCAGTGCGAGGAACTTCACTTCCGAAAAACTCCAGACTCTTATTTACTCAGAACAACCATAGTTAACCATGGGGGGGGGGGGGGGTTAGTAGGTAAATAATTGTACAAAGGGGGCAGTATTATGGTAGTTATATTCTAGTATATAGGAGCAGTATTATAGTAGTTATATTCTTGTATATAGAAGCAGTATTATAGTAGTTATATTCTTGTATATAGGAGAAGTATTATAGTAGTTATATTCTTATATATAGGAGAAGTATTATAGTAGTTATATTCTTGTATATAGGATGCAGTATTATAGTAGTTATATTCTTGTATATAGAAGCAGTATTATAGTAATTCAATTCTTGTACATAGGAGGCAGTATTATAGTAGTTATATTCTTGTATATAGGAGAAGTATAGTAGTTATATTCTTATATATAGGAGAAGTATTATAGTAGTTATATTCTTGTATATAGGATGCAGTATTATAGTAGTTATATTCTTGTATATAGAAGCAGTATTATAGTAATTCAATTCTTGTACATAGGAGGCAGTATTATAGTAGTTATATTCTTGTATATAGGAGGCAGTATTATAGTAGTTATATTCTTGTACATAGGAGCAGTATTATAGTAGTTACATTCTTGTATATAGAGCAGTATTATAGTAGTTAGAGTCTTGCATATAGGAGCAGCATTATAGTAGTTATATTCTTGTATATAAGAACAGTATTATAGGAGTTATATTCTTGTACATAGGAAGCAGTATTATAGTAGTTATATTTTTGCATATAGGAGCAGTATTATAGTAGTTATATTCTGGTATATAGGAGTAGTATTATAGTAGTTATATTCTTGTATATAAGAACAGTATTATAGGAGTTATATTCTTGTACATAGGAGGCAGTATTATAGTAGTTATATTCTTGTATATAGGAGCAGTATTATAGTAGTTATATTCTTGTACATAGGAGCAGTATTATAGTAGTTATATTCTTGTATTTAGGAGCAGTATTATAGTAGTTATTCATCAAAGAGAAAAAGAATAGACGGACGACTCACCCAGGTGCAGTAAAAAATTCTTCTTTATTTTCATGAAGTTTTCGTATATCCACGGCAGAGCAGTACAGGGGGGTTATCGGGGGGATGCAGGGTGCGGGTGTGCAACAATTGTATCGCTCGTTCACTGAGCTTCTTCTGGCTTCCCACATGTGTGTACTGACCTGCCGTGATTTAAAACCAGGTACGTGAAGGGAAGGGGAGGGGGGAGGGGAGGATCCTTCACCCTGGGGTCAAATCACCTTCAAGTGCTTAAAACCAATAGAATATCATAGGAATGGTCCGAATTCAGCTCGGTCGTTTAACCCTGCCGGTCCCAGTGCTCCTGTTCTTAGGATCCAGCGGGTCTCCAACTGTATTAACAGATTTTCTCTATCCCCTCCATCTTGTAGAAGGGGGACCCGCTGGATCCCGAAGAATTTCAGAGCCTTGGGATCATTGTGATGTTCCTCTCTCATATGTTTTATGAGTCTGGGAACACCTTTTCCAGTTTTTAGAGAATACAAATGTTCCCTGAATCTAGTACATAGCTGTCTTTTGGTTTTTCCGATATAAAATCGGCCGCACTGGCAGGTTATGCCATATACCACATGCGTACTTTTACATGTGATGACTTCCTTTACCATCACTTCTCTCCCTCCCAGGTTAATAAAACTAACTTTCAAATTTTGAGGGCAGTATGAACACTGCCCACAAGTGTAGTTACCTGGGGGGAGGGAAGTGGTGAGCCAGTTAGTGTGTTTGACGTTTTTGGTGCGTTTTTTAAACCTCTTTATATTGTCGCCTATTGTAGTGTTTTTTCTAAATGTGATCAGTGGTCTATTTTTGATCACTTCTCTGAGGTCTTCGTCTTGTTCTAAAATCTTCCAGTTTTTATTTATTGCTCTTTTTATTACTTCGTTTAGTGGGGTATTGTTGAAAGTAAAATTAAACCTTTTATTATTTACTGCAGATTGATTGGATTTAATCTTTTCCTTTAACAAATCTTCCCTTTTTTTAGAAGCTGCTCTTTCATAGGCTTCATTAATAATTTCTTCCGGGTACCCCCTTTTTTTTAGTCTTATTTTTAACTCCTCAGCTTGTTTTTGATAATTTTGCTCCTGGGTGTTAATGCGCTTTAGCCTAATAAATTGACTGTATGGCAGTCCTCGCTTGGTGTGATGTGGATGGGAGCTGTGAAAGTGTAATAATGTATTTTTTGCTACTGACTTTCGATAACCTGTGATGTTGATTTTATCTTCTTCTACAGTTAACAATGTATCTAGGAATTCCAGTTTGTTGTTTCCAAATGCTGCTGTAAATGACATATTGCATGTATTGTTACTGTTCAAAAAAGCTACAAATTCGTGGAATTTATGTTCTGAGCTATTCCAAACTATGATAATATCGTCCACATATCGTTTGTAAAAACGGATATGTGGAAGATAGGGGTTATCATTAGTAAAGATATATTTATCTTCAAAAGCCGCCAAAAATAGAACTGCAAATGTGCATGACACAGGAGTCCCCATAGCGGTACCGTTCTTTTGCCGGTACCACTGGGATTCAAATTTGAAGGTATTGTATTGTTATTGTTAATTTGAAAGTTAGTTTTATTAACCTGGGAGGGAGAGAAGTGATGGTAAAGGAAGTTATCACATGTAAAAGTACGCATGTGGTATATGGCATAACCTGCCAGTGCGGCCGATTTTATATCGGAAAAACCAAAAGACAGCTATGTACTAGATTCAGGGAACATTTGTATTCTCTAAAAACTGGAAAAGGTGTTCCCAGACTCATAAAACATATGAGAGAGGAACATCACAATGATCCCAAGGCTCTGAAATTCTTCGGGATCCAGCGGGTCCCCCTTCTACAAGATGGAGGGGATAGAGAAAATCTGTTAATACAGTTGGAGACCCGCTGGATCCTAAGAACAGGAGCACTGGGACCGGCAGGGTTAAACGACCGAGCTGAATTCGGACCATTCCTATGATATTCTATTGGTTTTAAGCACTTGAAGGTGATTTGACCCCAGGGTGAAGGATCCTCCCCTCCCCCCTCCCCTTCCCTTCACGTACCTGGTTTTAAATCACGGCAGGTCAGTACACACATGTGGGAAGCCAGAAGAAGCTCAGTGAACGAGCGATACAATTGTTGCACACCCGCACCCTGCATCCCCCCGATAACCCCCCTGTACTGCTCTGCCGTGGATATACGAAAACTTCATGAAAATAAAGAAGAATTTTTTACTGCACCTGGGTGAGTCGTCCGTCTATTCTTTTTCTCTTTGATGAATATCATATGGAACTGTTTGCCTGTCAGACTTAGACGCTCCCCGCGAGGTGTACACACTAGAGCAGTTCATCATTCCGACAGTCCGGAGCAGCAAGAATTAGCGAGTAGGCAGTGCCTGGTGTAAATCTCCTTGTATGCCATAAATTGCACTTTATCTTCATTACACATTGTGAGCACGCTTAAGATCTCGCAACTGGATCCTATTGCAAAGCTGTATCATGGATCAAGGTGCTAATCCGGATGAAGACTCGGATGTGGAATTGGGGCGGAGGGATGCAGGAGCATACTTTATGTCCTGCAATGTGCAAAGTGACTTACAACTTGTAAGCACTAAGACCCTTGAATTCAAAATTATGACCCTGTCAGAAAAAGAAACGAGATTATTCTGGACCCTGAATTCCCTACAAGCATATATAGAAAGTGGACGTTCGCCAAGGGGTCTAAGGATTTATAAGAACCCTTCACAATTCCAGGAGAATAAAGATTTTGTTGCGGCCTGGGAGCAGGCACACATCCAACACTCCCTGCATTTAACCCAGCTGATCCTGGAACAGAATCACAATGAATATAAGCAAGTCAAGCTAACACTAGAAGACGCTAAGTCTGAATATGCCAAGAGAGTTAATGAGGAGCAAATGAATATGTTCTTCAAAAATGTGAATAGAAAAGTAAAAGTGCTACAAGCTGAAATTAAAACAAGGAAAAGAGATAAGTTCCTAAGGGACAAAGAAGATTTCCAGCAGAACAAAGTATTTTCGTGGAAAAACGCTAAACCATTTAAAAATCGAAACAAGAAATCTAATGCCGCAACAGCCAAGAAAAACTACAAAAAGAGATCCGATTTTTGGACGTCTGAGTCAGACACAGCGTCAGATGAGCAAACAGAAACATCTAATTCAGCCACTAGTCACACTCAAGATCCAGCAGTCCCTTTAGGGAAAGCCCGAGAAGGGCAAAAAGGAGGAGGCGAAAGAGGAATCGCAACCGCAACAAAAAGAAAGAATGTGACTTGGCGCAAAACATAGAAGAAGAAAATAATGTGGTGAATTTAACCTCTGAAGTGCTGGACGAACATACAGTGAGGGTACTATCTAAAGGACTAAATTATGGACTCCTGGAAGACTTCAAGGAAGAAGATTTCGAGATTGATATGCAAAAAGGAATAAGAAAAATGAACTTGCATAAATATTATAACAATAGAGTAAATAAAAACGCAGTAGAAAAACTAGAGGGTGAAATTCAAAGTTACATTGGCCCTTTGGGATTTATTCCCAACCCTCAATTTACTACGCAGGATATATCTAATATCCAAGTACTAGCTAGTCTAACTACAGATTATACATCTGATCCAACCATGTGTGTCCCTCAATTTACAGGAGGTAACCCATCTACATTCTCTCCTCCAATAAGTCCAGGGAGCCCCCTGGAGTTGTTCAGGAAAGCAATTGTACAAGATGTGAAAAGTCTAATTTATCCCCAAGCTATTCGCAATTTGCCTAAGGAAGAATGTGAAGCCCTTAAAAAAATATCGGCTAGATCTGATATCACCATTACTCGAGCCGATAAAGGCGGCTCAGTAGTGGTGATGTATACAGACGATTATAAAAAAGAGGCCATGAAACAGTTGAGTAATGAGATTACCTATGAAAAACTGAGGGGGGACCCAACTAATAAAATCAATAACACGTTGAAAACCTTCCTTAAAACACATATTGAAAAGGGCACACTTAGTAAAAAAACAGCTGAGAAATTATTGCCAACCCACCCCAAACCTGCAAAATGGTACATAATACCAAAAGTTCATAAAACGCTAGAGAACCCTCCAGGACGCCCCATAGTTGCAGGGATAGGCTCTATTACAGAATACCTATCCCAATACCTAGACTGGTTGCTTCGTCCTTTACTTCAAAACACCAGGTCTTATTTAAAAGATACCACTAATTTAATAACAGCGATCCAAGATTTTCCTATAGAGCCAAATGACAGTTTGACTAGTATTGATGTCGAGAGCCTATACACTCGAATCCCTTTGGATTCGGGTGTACAGGCAGTGCAATACTTCTTACAAAAAGCAGGTAAATCCAAACCATACATAGATTTTGTAAGTGAGGCTTTAAAATTGGTATTATCTAACAATACCTTCAAATTTGAATCCCAGTGGTACCGGCAAAAGAACGGTACCGCTATGGGGACTCCTGTGTCATGCACATTTGCAGTTCTATTTTTGGCGGCTTTTGAAGATAAATATATCTTTACTAATGATAACCCCTATCTTCCACATATCCGTTTTTACAAACGATATGTGGACGATATTATCATAGTTTGGAATAGCTCAGAACATAAATTCCACGAATTTGTAGCTTTTTTGAACAGTAACAATACATGCAATATGTCATTTACAGCAGCATTTGGAAACAACAAACTGGAATTCCTAGATACATTGTTAACTGTAGAAGAAGATAAAATCAACATCACAGGTTATCGAAAGTCAGTAGCAAAAAATACATTATTACACTTTCACAGCTCCCATCCACATCACACCAAGCGAGGACTGCCATACAGTCAATTTATTAGGCTAAAGCGCATTAACACCCAGGAGCAAAATTATCAAAAACAAGCTGAGGAGTTAAAAATAAGACTAAAAAAAAGGGGGTACCCGGAAGAAATTATTAATGAAGCCTATGAAAGAGCAGCTTCTAAAAAAAGGGAAGATTTGTTAAAGGAAAAGATTAAATCCAATCAATCTGCAGTAAATAATAAAAGGTTTAATTTTACTTTCAACAATACCCCACTAAACGAAGTAATAAAAAGAGCAATAAATAAAAACTGGAAGATTTTAGAACAAGACGAAGACCTCAGAGAAGTGATCAAAAATAGACCACTGATCACATTTAGAAAAAACACTACAATAGGCGACAATATAAAGAGGTTTAAAAAACGCACCAAAAACGTCAAACACACTAACTGGCTCACCACTTCCCTCCCCCCAGGTAACTACACTTGTGGGCAGTGTTCATACTGCCCTCAAAATTTGAAAGTTAGTTTTATTAACCTGGGAGGGAGAGAAGTGATGGTAAAGGAAGTCATCACATGTAAAAGTACGCATGTGGTATATGGCATAACCTGCCAGTGCGGCCGATTTTATATCGGAAAAACCAAAAGACAGCTATGTACTAGATTCAGGGAACATTTGTATTCTCTAAAAACTGGAAAAGGTGTTCCCAGACTCATAAAACATATGAGAGAGGAACATCACAATGATCCCAAGGCTCTGAAATTCTTCGGGATCCAGCGGGTCCCCCTTCTACAAGATGGAGGGGATAGAGAAAATCTGTTAATACAGTTGGAGACCCGCTGGATCCTAAGAACAGGAGCACTGGGACCGGCAGGGTTAAACGACCGAGCTGAATTCGGACCATTCCTATGATATTCTATTGGTTTTAAGCACTTGAAGGTGATTTGACCCCAGGGTGAAGGATCCTCCCCTCCCCCCTCCCCTTCCCTTCACGTACCTGGTCTTAAATCACGGCAGGTCAGTACACACATGTGGGAAGCCAGAAGAAGCTCAGTGAACGAGCGATACAATTGTTGCACACCCGCACCCTGCATCCCCCCGATAACCCCCCTGTACTGCTCTGCCGTGGATATACGAAAACTTCATGAAAATAAAGAAGAATTTTTTACTGCACCTGGGTGAGTCGTCCGTCTATTCTTTTTCTCTTTGATGAATATCATATGGAACTGTTTGCCTGTCAGACGTAGACGCTCCCCGCGAGGTGTACACACTAGAGCAGTTCATCATTCCGACAGTCCGGAGCAGCAAGAATTAGCGAGTAGGCAGTGCCTGGTGTAAATCTCCTTGTATGCCATTATAGTAGTTATATTCTTGTATATAGGAGCAGTATTATAGTAGTTATATACTTGTATATAGGAGCAGTATTATAGGAGTTATATTCTTGTAAATAGGAGCAGTATTATAGTAGTTATATTCTTGTAAATAGGAGCAGTATTATAGTAGTTATATTCTTGTATATAGGGGCAGTATTATAGTAGTTATATTCTTGTATATAGGAGCAGTATTATAGTAGTTATATTCTTGTATATAGGAGCAGTATTATAGTAGTTATATTCTTGTATATAGGAGCAGTATTATAGTAGTTATATTCTTGTATATAGGAGCAGTATTATAGTAGTTATATTCTTGTATATAGGAGCAGTATTATAGTAGTTATATTCTTGTATATAGGAGGCAGTATTATAGTAGTTATATTCTTGTATATAGGAGCAGTATTTTAGTAGTTATATTCTTGTATATAGGAGCAGTATTATAGTAGTTATATTATTGTATATAGGAGGCAGTATTATGGTAGTTATGTTCTTGTATATAGTAGCATTATTATAGTAGTTAAATTCCTGTATATAGGAGCAGTATTATAGTAGTTATATTCTTGTATATAGGAGCAGTATTATAGTAGTTATATTCTTGTATATAGGAGGCAGTATTATAGTAGTTATATTCTTGTATATAAGAACAGTATTATAGGAGTTATATTCTTGTACATAGGAGGCAGGCAGTATTATAGTAGTTATATTCTTGTATATAGGAGCAGTATTATAGTAGTTATATTCTTGTATATAAGAACAGTATTATAGGAGTTATATTCTTGTACATAGGAGGCAGTATTATAGTAGTTATATTCTTGTATATAGGAGCAGTATTATAGTAGTTATATTCTTGTATATAAGAACAGTATTATAGGAGTTATATTCTTGTACATAGGAGGCAGTATTATAGTAGTTATATTCTTGTATATAGGAGCAGTATTATAGTAGTTATATTCTTGTACATAGGAGCAGTATTATAGTAGTTATATTTTTGTATATAGGAGCAGTATTATAGTAGTTATATTCTTGTATTTAGGAGCAGTATTATAGTAGTTATATTCTTGTATATAGGAGCAGTATTATAGTAGTTATATACTTGTATATAGGAGCAGTATTATAGGAGTTATATTCTTGTAAATAGGAGCAGTATTATAGTAGTTATATTCTTGTAAATAGGAGCAGTATTATAGTAGTTATATTCTTGTATATAGGGGCAGTATTATAGTAGTTATATTCTTGTATATAGGAGTAGTATTATAGTAGTTATATTCTTGTATATAAGAACAGTATTATAGGAGTTATATTCTTGTACATAGGAGCAGTATTATAGTAGTTATATTCTTGTATATAGGAGCAGTATTATAGTAGTTATATTCTTGTATATAGGAGGCAATTTTTATTAGTAAAAAACAAACAGAAATATTACAGTACACTTGACCAAAATTATCAAAACAATATCAAATATTAAAAATCATACACTTCCATTACAAAAGAAACAATAATGTTAACTTAGAAAAAGCCCATTGCTTTTAAATGAGAAGAAAAGTAAATAAATGAACAACACAAAAGCATCATGAAGGTAAATATCATTCTATATACACGTTCCTCCATAATGAACGATTTTTCTCATCCTTCCTGACCTCCAAACACTTGATCCACCTCAGCTCTGACATGATCAGGTCTACTGCTCTCCTATCATGGAAGGGTTCACTGTACATAGAGACTCGGGTCCTGGTGTGCCAATGATAGTATTTTATCACAGATATGATGATATATAAGGTCTCCCGGTCAATGCCACTTACACTAGATGTTACACCGTAAATTATTTCTGAGTATTTTAGGGTCTGTAGTCTCGGGATTCTTAGCTTGTTGGATATCGTCTGCCATATGTGTCGCCCTCCCCAGCACTCCGATATAAAATGTGTCATGGTCTCCTCCTCCTGACACCCCAGGGGACACTGGCGATCTGACACACTCAGGTATTTTAAATTCCCTCTTACGAACAGTTTCCCATGCAGTGACAGCCAGGCAATATCATGGAATTTTTTCGGGAGCCTCACACTGTTTAGAAGCCTCAGACTGTCTCGTAAAATGGCGGATGTACAGTCCCTTAGTGCTGGCTGTAAAAAGAAAAAGGTCCTACAAACCCTGACATACAGGTCCTTACGGGTCTTACTCTCAATATAGGACTTCTCAATGCGCCATCTCTTCAGACATCTGAGTCCGTATTCCAGGTACGGGGGGAGGAAGTCACGCGTCCATCTCCCCCTCTTGAGACTGCCACCTCGCACCCAAGACTCTGCAAAAGGCAATATCCAGTCCCTGATACTATTCGCCCACAGGGAGCTGTTGTTTGAGTCCAGGCAACCAAAATTTACTTTTAGAAACATGGAGTCAAAGAACACCCTTGGATTCAGCATATCCAACCCACCCTCTCTCCTCTGTAGGTAGGTGATCCCTCTTTTTATTGGGTTCAACCTGTTCCCCCAAAACATTTGGAAGAACAGGCTAAAGAGCCGAGCGGAGAAACATTCTGGCAAAGGAAAAACGACAGAGACATACAAGAAGACGGGGACCAGGTAAGTCTTCAACATTTTAACCCTTTCTCTATAGGTCAGCCTCCAGTTCTTCCATCGCTGAACCTTTGCATTTCCGGCTTCCAATTTCTCTTCCCAATTTAGTTTGGCGTTATCGTCCCTCCCGAATTTGACCCCTAAGATTTTAATATAGGAGGAGGCTCTCACAAATTGGGCAGATCAAAGTCTGGATCAGTATCTGATACCCAGAGAGCTTGACTCTTCTCAAGGTTGACCAGAGACCCTGAGGCCTCCGAGTAACTTCTGATGGCTGCAGACAACATCTCCACCTCACGAGGCTCAGATATCACTACAGTCACATCATCCGCATAGGCAACAACACTCAGGGGCAGGCAGTGGGGGACCGGCACCCCCTGAAAACCACACTCCTGCAGTGACCTCAGAAACGGGTCTAAGGCAAATACATACAGCAGCGGACTCAGTGGGCAACCTTGTCTCACCCCCGCCTCAACCCTGAAGGTGTCACCCTGCCAACCATTGATCAGAGGAAAGCTCTCGGCCTCACAATACAAAGTCTTCAGCCAATCGATGAATTGTCCCGGAATACCGTACTTTGACAAAGTGGCCCATAGATACTCATGATCTACTCTGTCAAAGGCTTTAGCCTGGTCAAGACTCACAACATATCTCCCACACCTCAGGGCTTTACATCTCTCAAACATCTCCCTTATGGAGATCACTGCCCCAGAGATGTTCCGCCCTTTTACTGTGCCATACTGACAGCCTGCCAACAGTGCCGGGGACAGACAAACTAACCTAGAAAACAGGATCTTTGCCAGAATCTTTCTGTCGACATTCAAGAGGGCAATCGGCCTCCAGTTCTTGATGTCACTCGGCTCTTTACCTTTAGACAGCAGAATCAGCGAAGACACTCTCATGGATGGAGGCATCAGGTGACTTTCTAGACAATTTGTGTAAACATCCACGAGGATTGGAGCCAAGAGGTCTCTGAATGTCTTATAGAATTCTGCTGTTATCCCATCTGGACCTGGTGCCTTCTTCACATGTAACTTATCAATGGCCTCTTTGACCTCCGCCACCGTCAATTCTGCTGTCAAAGGAGAAAAGTCCAAATCATTAGTATCAGGGAGCGGAGTTGTCTCCAAGAATTGGGTCATCTTTTCTCTATCCAAAACCTTCCTCTGAAACAAGTCAGCATAGTACGATCTCACCACCCCCAGGATACCCTCCCGAGATTCCTGCAAAACACCCTGGGAGTCAGTGAGACCGGTGACAGATTTATTTGCCACCCGCTCCCGGCAATTCTCAAAGGGATCAGGAGACCCTAAAGACCCATAATCCCGTTCAAGAACCAGGGAGGTATACCTGCTGTACTGATACTGCCTTATCTCAGATTTCAGCCGGTCTATCCTTTGTTGGTCCCCACCCGCCGAATATAGTGACTCCAATTCTTTCCGCAGCTTGAGATACTGGCCATACTTGCTCCTCCCCTTTTTAAAGGACAGTCTCTTTAAGAGGGTTCTGATCTCATCCTTGACATCCTCCCACCAGGCGGCCATATCATCATAGAAGTCCACCCGCTCTAGCTGGCTCTGCATGAAGGAATAAACACATTTCTGGACATAGACATCATCCAAGATACTGGAATTAAGCTTCCAGAGCCCCCTTCCAATATCTGGGCGCTTAGTGACACCAAGATGGAAAACTAAGGCCATGTGATCTGAATAAGGGACAGTTTTCTCATTCCTATCACTAATAAATTCTTCAGGACGCACAAACGCCATATCTATTCTACTGCTCCTGTTAGAACAGGTGTATGTGAGTTTTGGTTTCCTTCTACCCTGTGTGAACACATCACTCAGACCGGACTGCAAGATCATGTTATTTAGGACCTTGGAGTCTCTGGCCACCGCTCTGCCTGAGGACCTGTCACCTGATGTCCTAGTGACATTAAAATCCCCGGCCATTATAACAGGAACAGATGTGAATAGATATGGCTTGACATCATTAAATAGCTGGATCCTTTCGGTCACTGTCTGTGGGCCATAGATATTTATGAGCCGGAGCCTTCTACCATGGATAGTGACCTCCAAAATCAGACACCTTCCCATGACTACCTCTGTCATCCTATGTACTGTCACATCCCTGGTGGTAAACAGTATGGCCACCCCGGCATAAGGCTCCACAGCCAGTGACCAGAAAGAAAGACCAGACGTCCATTCCCTCTCAGCCTCACGTAAGTGTCCCAGTGTAGTCAGGCGCGTCTCCTGTAAGAAGATGACATCTGCGTCCTGGTCTCTAAGATGGTCATAGACTATGTGCCGTGTCCTCCTCACTTTAATACTGTTCACATTACTAGAAAGGACCCTTAAAGTAAACCCAGCCATGATAATACAGAAGAGCAGAGACCTGATCCCCATCATCACAAGTCAGAGTCTGAGTCCCGCTGGCCACCACCTGTCTCCATATCTGACTCTACATTGTCTTTCACACTCTGCGGTTTTCTTTTTATTGGGGGTTGGTCCCTGGTGTCACCATCACATTCACCTTCTATTCTTTTCAATTCAGTGTCCAGATCTCCCTCGGACTCTGACAGAACCTCGTACCTGTTGGACACCACCATCACTCCTGCCCTGTTGTCAGCCCTTTTCTTCACACTGATATTATTCTCCCCCTCAGGCCTGCGGGAGGACTTGTCTTTTTTCCTCCTCTTATTTTGCTGTATCCTATTCCCCTCAGACACAGAAGAGGATACCCCTGGCTGCTGCTGGTCTTGTGGCACAACCTCCATGTCCCCCTGTGTGCTCTCTGACTGCTGAGGTGTTGGTGCAGTGTTACTCACATCTGTCTGAACCTCCTGTCTGGTCAGTATAGGGTCTGATAACAAAGCCTCCTCCTCTACAGCCTCTGCCCCCGCCACAAGGTCCTCATCAGGAAGCTCCCGGCAGATGTTGTGCCAGGCATTGGGACAGTCCCGGTGAGGGTGACCGATCTCACCGCATAGATTGCATCTGATGTTCTGGCAATCAGCACTTACATGACCAGTCTCACCACACAGGTTACACTTTACCACAGTACAGGTGTTAGCCAGATGTCCAGGTTTACCACATTTAAAACACTTTCTGGGCTGACCGGGGTAGAAGCAAACACCCTTCTCTCTGCCAATAAAGAAGGAATTTGGCAGATGTTGGGTGATGTTCTTGTGTTGGCGCAGCTTCACCAGGACCTTCCACCCTCCAGTCCAGATACCGTCATCATCTCTGTTCTTGGTGAGATCAGACACCAGGTCACAATGTCTGCGGAGCCACACCACAATGTCCTGGGGGGGAACAGCTTCATTCCAGAAGATGATGTTTATGATGACGGTATCTGGCTTGGATATGGGAATAAAACTGAATTTACTCCATCCATCCTTGTCTCTGAACCTGGGGAAGTTGGACCAGAACCTATCCAGATTAGACATGAGCTTAAAGCTGACATCATAGCCCTGTCTATCTGGAAGGTTTATTACAGCCAAGATGTCCGCTGGCACAAACCCCATCTGGTGGCACAGGAGCTCCCTCACCACAAACCTCCTATCTGGAAGGTCCTCCTTGGCACCTCTGTGCCAAAATCGCACAACATTCCTCCTTTTAAATGCCTGGCCAGTGTAATTGGCGCTGGAGGTGAAGGATGGAGCACCACGGCTCCAGGCATTTCTAGGAGGAACCTGGCGGGTACCTGCGTCCTGTCTTACAGGGTTGGGGTCTACTCTAGGGGGCCCTGCCACAGCTGCTGTGCTTGTGGGTAAAGGGGGGAAATCCTGCACAGTATTGTGTACAACATCACCTGTCCCATCCACCTCTATATCATCATCAGACACAACACCCCACACAGATTGTGCACCCCCTCCAGCCACCGACCCCTCAAGAACATCACAGTCCGCACCCTCAGTCCGTGCCCCAACATCATCACAGTCCTCACCCCCAGTCCGTGCCCCAACATTATCACAGTCCTCACCCCCAGTCCGTGCCACAACATTAGAGCTCTGCTCCATCACCCCATCACCTTCATACACCGGCAAATGTCCACTGTCCTCCTGATGCACTGGGACTTCTGGGACTTGTGGTGCCTCTGCAGGTAAGTGAGTTGCAGGCTCCGGAACAGCTGCAGGTCTCTGAGGTTGCTGCTCCTCGGGCTTATGAACATGCCGATCCTTGAAGGTGAAACTTGGGGGTTTTATAAGGGGTCTTGTCACCTCCTGGGGCTCATCTGGGGTGATGACAGATGCCACATCCGATCTGGGCTCTGCACCAAAACTCAGCTGGTATTGGGAAAAGCGCTCCTTGTTCCTATAGGATTCCGCCAAAGGTCCCATCCTCTCCAGTATAGAGTCCATCTCGCTCACTATGGTGGCCAGCTCTGTGCTCAGTGCATACAGTTTATTATCATGCATAGTTTTGTATTGTGGATTTGCTGTCTTCAGTTTATAGACACAGTCAATCTGCATTTGCAGCATTTGTTTTTGGTGTTTCAGCTCCTCCATCCTCCTCACCAGTGCTGGGATCTCCTCCGCCAGCTGTAGCTCTGGTGCCCGGGTGGTCTCTTTGTCCTGCTGGAGGGGTCTGGACAGTCTCTCAGGCTGGGTGAACACAGAGGAGCCATGGCTGGTTGGATCTCCTGAGGCCCGGCCACATACATTAGGGTCTGGGGCAGGAACAGTTTTGTAAACACTTTCAGATTTTTCAACATATTTCCCTGGTGTCACCTCCATAGACTTGTCAGTGTTATAGCTCTTACCTCCAGCCTGGGATCTTGTGCGGCCTGAGCGGGCCATGCTGGAGACCACCTCTTGCTGCTGTAGGTTTTCCTGCAATGTCTGCCTCTCCAGAGATGTCCTCCTCTGTCTCTGTGCTGGAGAGTGGAGCTGCACACCTGCTGCCTGTGATCCACTCTGCCCCAGCTCCTGTGCACCTCCATGTGATCCACTCTGCCCCAGCTCCTGTGCACCTCCATGTGATCCACTCTGCCCCAGCTCCTGTGCACCATCATGGCCTCGGTTAGCAGACTTTGGAGTTCCCACAATGGATTCTGTCTTGAATTCAGTCATGTTACCATCACTCTGTACACCATGGCTGGCAGACTGTTCCACATCACATTCCTTACACATACTTGCTGCTGCTGCTTTCTTTTCTTTACATACATCCATCGCTGTATTTTCCTTCTTTACAATGGCTGGACTTACATGCTCAGTATTCTTCTGTACTGGAATGACTTTAGGATTTACATCCACATTAGAAGAAGCCTGGGAGTTTTCCCCCAGTGTAGGCCGAGAAGCCTGGGCCTTGCTTGGGGAGCTTCCCCGCCCAGGGTGGCCCCGCCCTGGGCTTTCTCCAGACATCAGGAGAACCACAAACACACAACCTCACAGCTAGGAGGCAGTATTATAGTAGTTATATTCTTGTATATAGGAGCAGTATTTTAGTAGTTATATTCTTGTATATAGGAGCAGTATTTTAGTAGTTATATTCTTGTATATAGGAGCAGTATTATAGTAGTTATATTATTGTATATAGGAGGCAGTATTATGGTAGTTATGTTCTTGTATATAGGAGCATTATTATAGTAGTTATATTCCTGTATATAGGAGCAGTATTATAGTAGTTATATTCTTGTATATAGGAGCAGTATTATAGTAGTTATATTCTTGCATATAGGAGCAGCATTATAGTAGTTATATTCTTGTATATAAGAACAGTATTATAGGAGTTATATTCTTGTACATAGGAAGCAGTATTATAGTAGTTATATTTTTGCATATAGGAGCAGTATTATAGTAGTTATATTCTGGTATATAGGAGTAGTATTATAGTAGTTATATTCTTGTATATAAGAACAGTATTATAGGAGTTATATTCTTGTACATAGGAGGCAGTATTATAGTAGTTATATTCTTGTATATAGGAGCAGTATTATAGTAGTTATATTCTTGTACATAGGAGCAGTATTATAGTAGTTATATTCTTGTATTTAGGAGCAGTATTATAGTAGTTATATTCTTGTATATAGGAGCAGTATTATAGTAGTTATATACTTGTATATAGGAGCAGTATTATAGGAGTTATATTCTTGTAAATAGGAGCAGTATTATAGTAGTTATATTCTTGTAAATAGGAGCAGTATTATAGTAGTTATATTCTTGTATATAGGGGCAGTATTATAGTAGTTATATTCTTGTATATAGGAGCAGTATTATAGTAGTTATATTCTTGTATATAGGAGCAGTATTATAGTAGTTATATTCTTGTATATAGGAGCAGTATTATAGTAGTTATATTCTTGTATATAGGAGCAGTATTATAGTAGTTATATTCTTGTATATAGGAGCAGTATTATAGTAGTTATATTCTTGTATATAGGAGGCAGTATTATAGTAGTTATATTCTTGTATATAGGAGCAGTATTTTAGTAGTTATATTCTTGTATATAGGAGCAGTATTATAGTAGTTATATTATTGTATATAGGAGGCAGTATTATGGTAGTTATGTTCTTGTATATAGGAGCATTATTATAGTAGTTAAATTCCTGTATATAGGAGCAGTATTATAGTAGTTATATTCTTGTATATAGGAGCAGTATTATAGTAGTTATATTCTTGTATATAGGAGGCAATTTTTATTAGTAAAAAACAAACATAAATATTACAGTACACTCGACCAAAAATTATCAAAACAATATCAAATATTAAAAATCATACACTTCCATTACAAAAGAAACAATGTTAACTTAGAAAAAAGCCCATTGCTTTTAAATGAGAAGTAAATAAATGAACAACACAAAAGCATCATGAAGGTAAATATCATTCTATATACACGTTCCTCCATAATGATAGATTTTTCTCATCCTTCCTGATCTCCAAACACTTGATCCACCTCAGCTCTGACATGATCAGGTCTACTGCTCTCCTATCATGGAAGGGTTCACTATACATGGAGACTCGGGTCCTGGTGTGCCAATGGTAGTATTTTATGACAGATATGATGATATATAACGTTTCCCTGTCAATGTCCCTCACACTAGATGTTACACCGTAAATTATTTCTGGGTATTTTAAGGTCTGTAGTCTTTGGATTCTTAGCTTGTTGGATATCGTCTGCCATATGTGTCGCCCTCCCCAGCACTCCGATATAAAATGTGTCATGGTCTCCTCCTCCTGACACCCCAGGGGACACTTCCGATCAGACAGACTCAGGTATTTTAAATTCCCTCTTACGAACAGTTTCCCGTGTAAGGACAGCCAGGCGATGTCATGGAATTTGTTCGGGAGCCTCACACTGTTTAGAAGCCTCAGACTGTCCCGTAAGATGACGGATGTACAGTCCCTTAGTGCTGGTTGTAAAAAGAAAAAGGTCCTACAAACCCTGACATAAAGGTCCTTACGGGTCTTACTCTCTATATAAGACTTCTCAATGCGCCATCTCTTCAGACATCTGAGCCCGTATTCCAGGTACGGGGGGAGGTAGTCACGCGTCCATCTCCCCCTCTTGAGACTGCCGCCTCGCACCCAAGACTCTGCAAAAGGCAATATCCAGTCCCTGATACTATTCGCCCACAGGGAGCTGTTGTTTGAGTCCAGGCAACCAAAATTTACTTTTAGAAACATGGAGTCAAAGAACACCCTTGGATTCAGCATATCCAACCCACCCTCTCTCCTCTGTAGGTAGGTGATCCCTCTTTTTATTGGGTTCAACCTGTTCCCCCAAAACATTTGGAAGAACAGGCTAAAGAGCCGAGCGGAGAAAGATTCTGGCAAAGGAAAAACAACAGAGACATATAAGAAGACGGGGACCAGGTAAGTCTTCAACATTTGAACCCTTTCTCTATAGGTCAGCCTCCAGTTCTTCCATCGCTGAACCTTTGCATTTCCGGCTTCCAACTTCTCTTCCCAATTAAGTTTGGCGTTATCGTCCCTCCCGAATTTGACCCCTAGGATTTTAATATAGGTGGAGGCTCTCACAAATTGGGGCAGATCAAAGTCTGGATCAGTATCTGAGATCCAGAGAGCTTGACTCTTCTCAAGGTTGACCAGAGACCCTGAGGCCTCCGAGTAACTTCTGATGGCTGCAGACAACATCTCCACCTCACGAGGCTCAGATATCACTACAGTCACATCATCCGCGTAGGCAACAACACTCAGGGGCAGGCAGTGGGGGACCGGCACCCCCTGAAAACCACACTCCTGCAGTGACCTCAGAAACGGGTCTAAGGCAAATACATACAGCAGCGGACTCAGTGGGCAACCTTGTCTCACCCCCGCCTCAACCCTGAAGGTGTCACCCTGCCAACCATTGATCAGAGGAAAGCTCTCGGCCTCACAATACAAAGTCTTCAGCCAATCAATGAATTGTCCCGGAATACCGTACTTTGACAAAGTGGCCCATAGATACTCATGATCTACTCTGTCAAAGGCTTTAGCCTGGTCAAGACTCACAACATATCTCCCACACCTCAGGGCTTTACATCTCTCAAACATCTCCCTTATGGAGATCACTGCCCCAGAGATGTTCCGCCCTTTTACTGTGCCATACTGACAGCCTGCCAACAGTGCCGGGGACAGACAAACTAACCTAGAAAACAGGATCTTTGCCAGAATCTTCCTGTCGACATTCAAGAGGGCAATTGGCCTCCAGTTCTTGATGTCACTCGGCTCTTTACCTTTAGACAGCAGAATCAGCGAGGACACTCTCATGGATGGAGGCATCAGGTGACTTTCTAGACAATTTGTGTAAACATCCACGAGGATTGGGGCCAAGAGGTCTCTGAATGTCTTATAGAATTCTGCTGTTATCCCATCTGGACCTGGTGCCTTCTTCAGATGTAACTTATCAATGGCCTCTTTGACCTCCGCCACCGTCAATTCTGCTGTCAAAGGAGAAAAGTCCAAATCATTAGTATCAGGGAGCGGAGTTGTCTCCAAGAATTGGGTCATCTTGTCTCTATCCAAAACTTTCCTCTGAAACAAGTCAGCATAGTACGATCTCACCACCCCCAGGATACCCTCCCGAGATTCCTGCAAAATACCCCGGGAGTCAGTGAGACCGGTGACAGATTTATTTGCCACCCGCTCCCGGCAATTCTCAAAGGGATCAGGAGACCCTAAGGACCCATAATCCCTTTCAAGAACCAGGGAGGTATACCTGCTGTACTGATACTGCCTTATCTCAGATTTCAGCCGGTCAATCCTTTGTTGGTCCCCACCCGCCGAATATAGTGACTCCAATTCTTTGCGCAGTTTGAGATACTGGCCATACTTACTCCTCCCCTTTTTAAAGGACAGTCTCCTTAAGAGGGTTCTGATCTCATCCTTGACATCCTCCCACCAGGCGGCCATATCATCATAGAAGTCCACCCGCTCTAGCTGACTCTGCATAAAGGAATGAACACATTTCTGGACATAGACATCCTCCAAGATACTGGAATTAAGCTTCCAAAGACCCCTTCCAATATCTGGGCGCTTACTGACACCAAGGCAGAAAGCTAAGGCCATGTGATCCGAATAAGGGACAGTTCTCTCAGTCCTATCACTAATAAATTCTTCAGGACCCACAAACGCCATATCTATTCTACTGCTCCTGTCAGAACATGTGTATGTTAGTTTGGGCTTCCTTCCACCCTGTGTGAAGACATCATTCAGACCGGCCTGCAATATGATGTTATTTAGGACCTTGGAGTCCCTGGCCACTGCTCTGCCTGAGGACCTGTCACCTGATGTCCTAGTGACATTAAAATCCCCGGCCATGACTACAGGAACAGATGTGAATAGATATGGTTTTACCTCATTAAATAGCTGGACCCTTTCTGTCACTGTCTGTGGGCCATAGATATTTATTAGCCGGAGTCTTCTACCATGGATAGTGACCTCTAGGATCAGACACCTACCCATGACGACCTCTGTCATCCTATGTACTGTCACATCCCTGGTGGTAAACAGTATGGCCACCCCGGCATAAGGCTCCACAGCCAGTGACCAGAAAGAAGGCCCAGGCGTCCATTCCCTCTCAGCCTCACGTAAATACCCCGAAGAAGTCAGGCGCGTCTCCTGTATGAAGATGACATCTGTGTCCAGATCCCTAAGATAGTCATAGACTATGTGCCGTGTCCTCCTCACTTTAATACTGTTCACATTATTAGAAGTTACCCTTAAAGTAAACCCCGCCATGATAAGAAAGAAGAGCAGAGACCTGATCCCCATCATCACAAGTCAGAATCTGAGTCCCGCTGTCCACCACCTGTCTCCATGTCTGACTCTACCTGAGGTTTTACACTCGGGGGTCTCTTTTTTATTGGGGGTTGGTCCCTTGTGTCACCATCACAGTCATCCTCTATTCTTTTCAATTCAGTGTCCAGATCTCCCTCGGACTCTGACAGAACCTCGTACCTGTTGGACACGACCATCACTCCTGCCCTGTTGTCAGCCCTTTTCTTCACACTTTGGCCGGAGCTGTTCTCCCCCTCAGGCCTGCGGGAGGACTTGTCTTTTTTCCTCCTCTTATTTTGCTGTATCCTATTCCCCTCAGACACAGAAGAGGATACCCCCGGCTGCTGCTGGTCTTGTGGCACAACCTCCATGTCCCCCTGTGTGCTCTCTGACTGCTGAGGTGTTGGTGCAGTGTTACTCACATCTGTCTGGACCTCCTGTCTGGTCAGAATAGGGCCTGATATTAAAGTCTCCTCCTCTACGGCCTCTGCCCCCGCCACAAGGTCCTCATCAGGAAGCTCCCGGCAGATGTTGTGCCAGGCATTGGGACAGTCCCGGTGAGGGTGACCGATCTCACCACATAAATTACATCTGATGTTGTGACAGTCAGCACTTAGGTGACCAGTCTCACCACACAGGTTACATTTTACCACGGTACAGGTGTTAGCCAGATGCCCAGGTTTACCACATTTAAAACACTTTCTTGGCTGACCGGGGTAGAAGCAAACACCCTTTTCCCTCCCAATAAAGAAGGAGTTGGGCAGATGTTGGGTGATGTTCCCGTGTTGGCGCAGCTTCACCAAGACCTTCCACCCTCCAGTCCAGATACCGTCATCATCTCTGTTCTTGGTGAGATCAGACACCAGGTCACAATGTCTGCGGAGCCACACCACAATGTCCTGGGGAGGAACAGATTCATTCCAGAAGATGATGTTTATGATGACGGTATCTGGCTTGGATATGGGAATAAAACTGAACTTACTCCAACCCTCTGCGTCTCTGAACCTGGGGAAGTTGGACCAGAACCTATCCAGATTAGACATGAGCTTAAAGCTGACATCATAGCCCTGTCTATCTGGTAGGTTTATTACCGCCAAGATGTCCGCTGGCACAAACCCCATCTGATGGCACAGGAGCTCCCTCACCACAAACCTCCTATCCGGAAGGTCCTCCTTGGCACCTCTGTGCCGAAATCGCACAACATTCCTCCTTTTAAATGCCTGGCCAGTGTAATTGGTGCTGGAGGTGAAAGATGGAGCACCACGGCTCCAGGCATTTCTAGGAGGAACCTGGCGGGTCCCTGCGTCCTGTCTTACAGGGTTGGGGTCTACTCTAGGGGGCCCTGCCACATCTGCTGTACTTGTAGGTAAAGGGGGGAAATCCTGCACATTATTGTGTACAACATCACCTGTCCCATCCACCTCTATATCATCATTAGACACAACACCCCACACAGATTGTGCACCCCCTTCAGCCACCAACCCCTCAGGAACATCACAGTCCACACCCCCAGTCCGTGCCCCAACATTATCACAGTCCTCACCCCCAGTCCGTGCCCCAACATCATCACAGTCCTCACCCCCAGTCCGTGCCCCAACATTATCACAGTCCGCACCCCCAGTCCGTGCCCCAACATTAGAGCTCTGCTCCATTACCCCATCACCTTCATACACCGGCAAATGTCCACTGTCCTCCTCATGTACTGGGTCCTCTGGGACTTGCGGTGCCTCTGCAGGTACCGGAATTGCAGGCTCTTGTTTAGGAACAGCTGCAGGTCTCTGATGTTGCTGTTCTCCATACTTATGTTGATCCTTAAAGGTGAAGTTTGGGGGTTTTATTAGGGGTCTTTTCACCTCCTGGGGCTCCTCTGCGGTGATGTCAGGTATTACATCTGATCTGGGCTCAGAATCAAAATTTAGCTGGTACTGGGAAAAGCGCTCCTGGTTCCTATAGGATTCTGCCAGTGGTCCCATCCTCTCCAGTAAACAGTCCATCTCGCTCACTATGGTGGCCAGCTCTGTGCTCAGTGTATACAGTTTGTTGTCATGCATGGACTTGTACTGTGGGTTCGCAGTCTTTAGTTTGTATACACAGTCAATCTGCATCTGTAGCATTTGTTTTTGGTGTTTCAGCTCCTCCATCCTCCTCACCAGTGCTGGGATCTCCTCCGCCAGCTGTAGCTCTGGTGCCCGGGTGGTCTCTTTGCCCTGCTGGTGGGGTCTGGATAGACTCTCGGGCTGGATGAATACGGAGCCATGGCTGCTTGTATCTGCTGAAGCCAGGTCAGAGTCCGGGGCAGGAACAGTTTTGCAGACACTTAGAGATTTCTCCACAAATTTCCCAGGTGTCACCCCCATAGACCCCTCTGCAGTATTTTGGCTCTTACCTCCAGCCTGGGATCTGGTGCGGCCTGAGCGGGTCATGCTGGAGACCACCTCTTGTTGCTGTAGGTTCTCCTGTAATGTCTGCCTCTCCAGAGATGTCCTCCTCTGCCTCTGTGCTGGAGAGTGGAGCTGCACACCTGCTGCCTGTGATCCCCTCACCTCCTGTGCACCATCATGGCCTTGAATAGCAGACTTGTTGTCTCTTACAGGACTTACTTTCTGGGAGCCTTTTGGTTGTTCCCCACACTGAGAGCCTTGGCCGGCCGACTGTATCATTACACGTGTCTCACAAACACTTTCTGCTGCTTCTTTCTTTGCTTTACAAACATCCATTTCTTTATCTTCCATCCTTGCACTTGTAGTGCTTCCATGCTGAGGACTTTGGTGTACAACATCCACTTCAGGATTTTCATCTCCATCAAAAAGAGTCTGGGAGTTTTCCTCCAGTGTAGGCCGAGAAGCCTGGGCCTTGCTTGGGGAGCTTCCCCGCCCAGGGTGGCCCCGCCCTGGGCTTGCTCCAGACATCAGGAGAACTACAGACACACAACCTCACAGCTAGGAGGCAGTATTATAGTAGTTATATTCTTGTATATAAGAACAGTATTATAGGAGTTATATTCTTGTACATAGGAGGCAGGCAGTATTATAGTAGTTATATTCTTGTATATAGGAGCAGTATTATAGTAGTTATATTCTTGTATATAAGAACAGTATTATAGGAGTTATATTCTTGTACATAGGAGGCAGTATTATAGTAGTTATATTCTTGTATATAGGAGCAGTATTATAGTAGTTATATTCTTGTATATAAGAACAGTATTATAGGAGTTATATTCTTGTACATAGGAGGCAGTATTATAGTAGTTATATTCTTGTATATAGGAGCAGTATTATAGTAGTTATATTCTTGTACATAGGAGCAGTATTATAGTAGTTATATTTTTGTATATAGGAGCAGTATTATAGTAGTTATATTCTTGTATTTAGGAGCAGTATTATAGTAGTTATATTCTTGTATATAGGAGCAGTATTATAGTAGTTATATACTTGTATATAGGAGCAGTATTATAGGAGTTATATTCTTGTAAATAGGAGCAGTATTATAGTAGTTATATTCTTGTAAATAGGAGCAGTATTATAGTAGTTATATTCTTGTATATAGGGGCAGTATTATAGTAGTTATATTCTTGTATATAGGAGTAGTATTATAGTAGTTATATTCTTGTATATAAGAACAGTATTATAGGAGTTATATTCTTGTACATAGGAGCAGTATTATAGTAGTTATATTCTTGTATATAGGAGCAGTATTATAGTAGTTATATTCTTGTATATAGGAGGCAGTATTATAGTAGTTATATTCTTGTATATAGGAGCAGTATTTTAGTAGTTATATTCTTGTATATAGGAGCAGTATTATAGTAGTTATATTATTGTATATAGGAGGCAGTATTATGGTAGTTATGTTCTTGTATATAGGAGCATTATTATAGTAGTTATATTCCTGTATATAGGAGCAGTATTATAGTAGTTATATTCTTGTATATAGGAGCAGTATTATAGTAGTTATATTCTTGCATATAGGAGCAGCATTATAGTAGTTATATTCTTGTATATAAGAACAGTATTATAGGAGTTATATTCTTGTACATAGGAAGCAGTATTATAGTAGTTATATTTTTGCATATAGGAGCAGTATTATAGTAGTTATATTCTGGTATATAGGAGTAGTATTATAGTAGTTATATTCTTGTATATAAGAACAGTATTATAGGAGTTATATTCTTGTACATAGGAGGCAGTATTATAGTAGTTATATTCTTGTATATAGGAGCAGTATTATAGTAGTTATATTCTTTTACATAGGAGCAGTATTATAGTAGTTATATTTTTGTATATAGGAGCAGTATTATAGTAGTTATATTCTTGTATTTAGGAGCAGTATTATAGTAGTTATATTCTTGTATATAGGAGCAGTATTATAGTAGTTATATACTTGTATATAGGAGCAGTATTATAGGAATTATATTCTTGTAAATAGGAGCAGTATTATAGTAGTTATATTCTTGTAAATAGGAGCAGTATTATAGTAGTTATATTCTTGTATATAGGGGCAGTATTATAGTAGTTATATTCTTGTATATAGGAGCAGTATTATAGTAGTTATATTCTTGTATATAGGAGCAGTATTATAGTAGTTATATTCTTGTATATAGGAGCAGTATTATAGTAGTTATATTCTTGTATATAGGAGCAGTATTATAGTAGTTATATTCTTGTATATAGGAGCAGTATTATAGTAGTTATATTCTTGTATATAGGAGGCAGTATTATAGTAGTTATATTCTTGTATATAGGAGCAGTATTTTAGTTGTTATATTCTTGTATATAGGAGCAGTATTATAGTAGTTATATTATTGTATATAGGAGGCAGTATTATGGTAGTTATGTTCTTGTATATAGGAGCATTATTATAGTAGTTAAATTCCTGTATATAGGAGCAGTATTATAGTAGTTATATTCTTGTATATAGGAGCAGTATTATAGTAGTTATATTCTTGTATATAGGAGGCAATTTTTATTAGTAAAAAACAAACATAAATATTACAGTACACTCGACCAAAAATTATCAAAACAATATCAAATATTAAAAATCATACACTTCCATTACAAAAGAAACAATAATGTTAACTTAGAAAAAGCCCATTGCTTTTAAATGAGAAGTAAATAAATGAACAACACAAAAGCATCATGAAGGTAAATATCATTCTATATGTACATTCCTCCATAATGATAGATTTTTCTCATCCTTCCTGATCTCCAAACACTTGATCCACCTCAGCTCTGACATGATCAGGTCTACTGCTCTCCTATCATGGAAGGGTTCATTATACATAGAGACTCGGGTCCTGGTGTGCCAATGATAGTATTTTATCACAGATATGATGATATATAACGTTTCCCTGTCAATGTCACTCACACTAGATGTTACACCGTAAATTATTTCTGGGTATTTTAAGGTCTGTAGTCTTTGGATTCTTAGCTTGTTGGATATCGTCTGCCATATGTGTCGCCCTCCCCAGCACTCCGATATAAAATGTGTCATGGTCTCCTCCTCCTGACACCCCAGGGGACACTTCCGATCAGACAGACTCAGGTATTTTAAATTCCCTCTTACGAACAGTTTCCCGTGTAAGGACAGCCAGGCGATGTCATGGAATTTGTTCGGGAGCCTCACACTGTTTAGAAGCCTCAGACTGTCCCGTAAAATGGCGGATGTACAGTCCCTTAGTGCTGGTTGTAAAAAGAAAAAGGTCCTACAAACCCTGACATAAAGGTCCTTACGGGTCTTACTCTCTATATAAGACTTCTCAATGCGCCATCTCTTCAGACATCTGAGCCCGTATTCCAGGTATGGGGGGAGGTAGTCACGCGTCCATCTCCCCCTCTTGAGACTGCCGCCTCGCACCCAAGACTCTGCAAAAGGCAATATCCAGTCCCTGATACTATTCGCCCACAGGGAGCTGTTGTTTGAGTCCAGGCAACCAAAATTTACTTTTAGAAACATGGAGTCAAAGAACACCCTTGGATTCAGTATATCCAACCCACCCTCTCTCCTCTGTAGGTAGGTGATCCCTCTTTTTATTGGGTTCAACCTGTTCCCCCAAAACATTTGGAAGAACAGGCTAAAGAGCCGAGCGGAGAAAGATTCTGGCAAAGGAAAAACAACAGAGACATATAAGAAGACAGGGACCAGGTAAGTCTTCAACATTTGAACCCTTTCTCTATAGGTCAGCCTCCAGTTCTTCCATCGCTGAACCTTTGCATTTCCGGCTTCCAACTTCTCTTCCCAATTAAGTTTGGCGTTATCTTCCCTCCCGAATTTGACCCCTAGGATTTTAATATAGGTGGAGGCTCTCACAAATTGGGGCAGATGAAAGTCTGGATCAGTATCTGAGATCCAGAGAGCTTGACTCTTCTCAAGGTTGACCAGAGACCCTGAAGCCTCCGAGTAACTTCTGATGGCCGCAGACAACATCTCCACCTCACGAGGCTCAGATATCACTACAGTCACATCATCCGCGTAGGCAACAACACTCAGGGGCAGGCAGTGGGGGACCGGCACCCCCTGAAAACCACACTCCTGCAGTGACCTCAGAAACGGGTCTAAGGCAAATACATACAGCAGCGGACTCAGTGGGCAACCTTGTCTCACCCCCGCCTCAACCCTGAAGGTGTCACCCTGCCAACCATTGATCAGAGGAAAGCTCTCGGCCTCACAATACAAAGTCTTCAGCCAATCGATGAATTGTCCCGGAATACCGTACTTTGACAAAGTGGCCCATAGATACTCGTGATCTACTCTGTCAAAGGCTTTAGCCTGGTCAAGACTCACAACATATCTCCCACACCTCAGGGCTTTACATCTCTCAAACATCTCCCTTATGGAGATCACTGCCCCAGAGATGTTCCGCCCTTTTACTGTGCCATACTGACAGCCTGCCAACAGTGCCGGGGACAGACAAACTAACCTAGAAAACAGGATCTTTGCCAGAATCTTCCTGTCGACATTCAAGAGGGCAATCGGCCTCCAGTTCTTGATGTCACTCGGCTCTTTACCTTTAGACAGCAGAATCAGCGAGGACACTCTCATGGATGGAGGCATCAGGTGACTTTCTAGACAATTTGTGTAAACATCCACGAGGATTGGGGCCAAGAGG